>NC_041384.1:75283671-75322372 GCF_002162155.2 Triticum dicoccoides
GCGACGACGTCCGCCTCGACTCGCGTTACGCTAAGACAGGGTGGCAGTGGTGTCACGTGCTCGTCTCGGCGTCCGTCGTCGCTACCGCGACGACGTCCGCCTCGACTCGCGTTACGCTAAGACGGGGTGGCAGTGGTGTCACGTGCTCGTCTCGGCGTCCGTCGTCGCTACCGCGACGACGTCCGCCTCGACTCGCGTTACGCTAAGACAGGGTGGCAGTGGTTTCACGTGCTTGTCTATGGAAATATGTCAACCTGAATATCACCCTTGCTGTTCTGTGGTTCTTGTGATCTGATGATGAATTTCTCCTCCTACAGAAAAGCACAACAAAAAATTAGGAGTAGCGAGAGAAGTGAGTTGTTCCTTTCTACTAAGAGGGGGTAAACTGATGTAGAAATAATGGCAGCTGCTGACTTCTTTGAACAATATTCAGTTTTCATACATTAACTTGCTACAGAAAAACAAAAGCGATTTTCAGAGATTTAGCTCATTCTCTGAACAATGGCAGCTGCTGATTTCCTTGCACAGTGTTAAGAATTCATACAATAAGTTGCTACAGAAATACAAAAAAAGATTCAGAAAAATAATTCCTTCTTGAACAAATGACAGTTTTCTGTCAGAATTCATACGACAACTTGCTACAGAAAAACAAAGCGATTTTCAGAGAATTAGTACATTCTTGAAACAGTGGCAGCTACTATCTCTTTGAAAAGTGTTCAGAATTGAGTTCCCAAAAATAGATTCCCACAACAGAATTAAAATGAACTGCTAGTCTTAGTTCATTCACTGAAAAAATGCCATTGTTTCAGAGATACATTTAGGGATTTTCTTTTTCCCATACACACAGCCGGTTCCGATACTTCTATGGATTTTCGCAGAGATACTGCTACTTGATGCTCCGCCGTCAACGAAAGATGAGACCAAGGTGGATGAGTTGCTGGCAAAAATCTGATTTTGTGTGAAATAGTAAACAATCTTCTTTTGTGAGAACAGAGCCACCAAGGTGGTATGCTTTTCTTCAGTTTTGACATACACATTCCTTCTATTTTCTTGTCCACCATCCTCACTGGATTAGTCCTTCCAAAAACATTAAATCATATTCTTCCCTCATTAATGCTGAAAACTAGCAAGAACTACCTAGCCATGCCGGCTTCATCAAAGCAGAGCTGCCAAAATCGACATCCATGTGCTGCTCCATGTCAAATCTTGGTGCTTGCGAGCTCGGAGACGCTGGCCACTGTCAGCTATTAATTCATCTGAAGGAAGAGGGGAGGGGGGGAGGTGAGTGGTACCGGGACATCCTTGGAGGTGACACGGGCGCCGTTGGAAGCTTGCTGGCAGGAGACGCAGGAGGAAGGGCGAGCGAGCGCCGGAGGCCGTACGGACGCTGGAGAGCCACCGCCTCGCCGTCTTGACCGCTGCCGCCCCTGGACCTTGCGGCGCTCGTGCGGGCGCGGCGCCTCGCCGTATTGGCCGCTGCCACCCCTGGCCCTCGCGTCGCCCGTGCCGCCGTGGAGCCTCGCCGTATTGGCAGCTGCCGCGAGGGAGGAGCAGCCAGCAAGGAGGGGGGAGGGAAGCGGCAGGGCAGCTGCGGTGGAGGAAGAGCCGCCAGCAAGGAGGGGGAGGGAAGCAGCAGGGCAGCTGCGGCGGAGGAGTATGAGCCTATGAGGGGATCTGTGGGAGAAGGCGACCACCGCGCTCGGGGAGGTAGGCGAAAGGGAAAAGAGGAATAGCAGGCCGCGCACGCGTGGGCTTTTCCAAAAAAGGAAACGAGATAGAAAGGGAAAGGGAACAGGAGGTGAGCCACGCGCGGTCGGAATCGATCGCTCCCGCGATCGATCGCCAAGGAGCCGCTTCGATGCATCAGTGGTAGTTTGGTCTTTTCCAATGCTCATAAATGGAAAAGGAAAATGAAAATCAATAAAAGGAGAAAGGTGTCATGATAATCAAGGAGCCAACGAACTGAGTGGCAATTGTGCGAAGCCAATATTGAAAGTGGCAATTTTGAGAAACCACGTATTGAAAGTGGCAAATATCCTATTTTCTCCACTGCGGTCAGATCCCTCGTTGTCGGGCCAAACCCTGAGCCCAGAGGTGCAAGCCCTCTTGCATGTGGCTCCAGAGCACCTTCCTCCTCCCTAGAAGGGGAAAATGTCTCTTCTTCAACTGACGGAGAGGCGGCCAGTGGTGCGACCAATGATGGTGCCCCGCGGGATGGTAAACTGTCCTCACCCCTGAGAAGGAGGGGCGAGGAGGCTGCGGAAGCCGGATTGCTCCCGCTCGCTCCAAGGAGGTCACCAAGCTGGCAGTCCCCAAGGGTGGCCCTTCTACTGTCGCGCCGAAGGAGCCCACATTCCACCGGCCTCGCGGTCGGCCGGAGTCTCCTCCGCAGCTGAAGGTGCCGCTGGCGGTGCTGGCGGCTAAGAGGCAGAGGCTCGTCGAGCCCGTCCAGTATGCTATTGCTATCTTTGCAGCGTCGTTGTGTTTGAGGCGTTCGTCGGGCTCTAATTTTGTCCTTTGCAGGGAGGTCATGACCTCTGAGGCTCCAACCTCTGATACTATAGAGACGGCTGTGCTGGGGTTGCTTAGCGACCATCAGGCCGCTCCGCTAGAGATTGCCCCCCTCATCACCGGTAAGTCTTTCCGTGACTATTGTTTCTTTTGATCCCCCAAGGACGACACTTTGGATGGCATGGTCAAGCTGCTGGCACGGGACTTCTGCTCAACTTTTCGACTGGTAGTACTCTGCAACGTACGAGGGTGCCATTAGGGTGTTGGCAGGCTCCCTGATGTTGACTTGGGCCTGATTGTTCATGGCTCATCCGGGTGCCCTGTTTCGGAGCCCTCTCAAGTGGAGGTCGGAGCAGAGGCTGAATATGTCATGGACGCCTGCAAGCTGGATAAGATAATTAAGTGATGTGCCGCTAAGGATGATGATATGTAGACCTCGTGTTTGTTTGAAACAGCATGACTGTAGTATACGTATCTTGATACATATATTTTGTTGTTTTGTGTCTCTTGACTGTGTTGGACATCCAAGTTAGCTGTTGAGAAGTGTGTCCCCGTTGCACCGAGAGTGTCAACGTGTTTGCAGGAGGCCCCTATTTGAGCCCAACAATCGCAGAACGATCGTAAATTTCCGCATGCCTTTTGGCTAGGGTAGGATTATCAGTTGGTTAGGATGTGAGTGTTGCGGAACTCAAGGTGAAAGAGAGATGGGTGGTCGTAAGCCTAACCAGACAGGAAACCTTCTTGTTAGGAAGGCTTGGCTGCGGGTTGTACTATGATACATCCCCCGAGCAAGATTTGAGTGGCTGTTGGATACAACTCATACGGGGTCGGGGAAGTACAACAGAGATGCAGCCCCCGAACCTATCTCATAGAAGGATCTCTACACTCCCCTTGAATCTCAACACGACATGGTCAACACAGGGTGCTTTATAGTACCATGGAGCATGGATAAAAAGTTTGATTTGATTATGGTGCTAAGGTGTATATGACAAGCCATAGGCTAGTAAAGGCATTGACTTTATTGTTGATAATTTGTTCGTAAAACAAATCTAATGTTGTGAATGTAAAGAATGAGGAGAGAGAAATCAATGTAGCCTGTTTTTGCTGTTGTGGGTGATGTCCCTTGATTTGTGGTGTTGCTTTTACCTCTCAGCCCCACGCTCCTTCCTCATCCAATTGGAGCATGAGGGGTCTGCTGGTGGCTCCTTGGCAGCTGTGGTCATGTCGACGTCCTTATATTTCTTGAATTTCTCAGAGGAGACCTTCGTGCACTCATGTTCGTCCTCTAGAAGGTTGGCCTCTTCCTGCTCCAGGTGGGCGACCTCTACTACATGCATGGTTTTGGTGTCGCTAGAGATGGTGATTACCCCATTTGGACCCGGCATATGTAGCTTCATGTAGGTGTAGCATGGGATGGCCATGAACTTGATGAATGCGGGGTATCCTAGTAGTCACTAGTGGAAAAAACGGCTAACCACCACCTTTCGTTGGTGGCGCGCCATTTTCCATCAACGCTAGCACTAGTTTGTTTTCAAATAGTGTTGGCGTCGGCTTAAATCCCACGTCATCGCTATGAGCTCATTGCTGGCATAGGAATTTTAGCCAACACCATGATACGCAACGTATCTATAATTTTTGATTGTTTCATGCTATTATATTATCAATCTTGAATGTTTTATAATCATTTTATATCATTTTTTGGTACTAACCTGTTGACATAGTGCCATGTGTCAGTTGTTGTTTTCTACATGTTTTTTACATCACAAGAAACCAATACCAAACGGAGTCCAAATGCAATGAAACTTTACGGAGATTTTCTTTGGACCAGAAGACACCTAATGGCCAAGGCTGCGCCTGGGGGGTGCTCCGAGGAGAGAACAACCCACCAGGGCGCGCCCTGGTGGGTTGTGCCCACCTCGGGTGCCCCCCCCCCCCCCGACCGTCTCTTCGCTCTATAAATACCCCAATATTCCAGAAATCCTAGGGGAGTCGACGAAAATCAATTCTAGCCGCCGCAAAGTTCAGAACCACCAGATCCAATCTAGACACCATCACGGATGGGGTTCACCACCTCCATTGGTGCCTCTCTGGTGATGCGTGAGTAGTTCTTTGTAGACCTTCGGGTCTGTAGTTAGTAGCTAGATGGCTTCCTCTCTCTCGCTGAATTCTCAATACAATGGTCTCTTGGAGATCCATATGATATAACTCTTTTTGCAGTGTGTTTGTTGGGATCGAATGAACTTTGAGTTTATGATTAGATCTATCTTTTTATATCCATGAAAGTATTTGAGTTTTTTGATCTCTTTTATGCATGTTTGCTTATAGCCTCGTATTTGTTCTCCGATATTTTGGTTTTGTCTGGTTAACTTGATCTATTTATCTTGAAGTGGGAAGAGGTGCTTTGTAGTGGGTTCGATCTTACGGTACTTGATCCCAGTGACAGAAGGGGAACCGACACGTATGTATCGTTGCTATTAAGGATAAAACGATGGGGTCTATCTCTACATAGATAGATCTTGTCTACATCATGTCATCGTTCTTATTGCATTACTACATTTCTTCATGAACTTAATACACTAGATGCATGCTGGATAGCGGTCGATGTGTGGAGTAATTGTAGTAGATGCAGGCAGGAGTCGGTCTAGTAATCTTGGACGTGATGCCTATGTAATAATCATTGCCTAGATATCATCATGATTATTTGAAGTTCTATCAATTGCCCAACAGTAATTTGTTTATTCACCGTTTGCTATTTTTCTCGAGAGAAGCCACTAGTGAAACCTACGGTCCCCGGGTCTCTTTCTCATATTATTTGCCTTTGCGATCTACTTTTATTTGCCTTTTATTTTTAGATCTACTAAACCAAAAATACAAAAATGCCTTGCTGCGATTTATTTTATTTGGCGTTCGATCTATCAATATTTACAACTCTCTCACGTCCGTTTGCCAATTTTTAGCACCGTTACCCGAAAGGGATTGACAACCCTTTTACACGTCGGGTTGTGAGTATTTGTTATTTGTGTGCAGGAGTTGTTTACGTTGTGTTGTTTGGTTCTCCTACTGGTTCGATAACCTTGGTTTCATATCTGAGGGAAATACCTACCGCCGCTGTGTTGCATCATCACTTCCTCTTTGGGGAAATACCGATATAGCTTCAAGCGACATCAACCGCGGATGTGTTAAATATATGGATGACACATCTTTTCGCCAGCTATCGAAAAAAGGTAGCAGAAAACATTGTTCATGGGCCATACAAGGTAGTTTGACAAAGAGGACGAGTGGAGAACTCATGGAGATCTGTTCGACAACACACATTAGACCCGAGGGCCAGGACGTAAGAGGTCTGGAGTGGAGCAGAAATCCTGTAAATGTTAATGAATTGGAAAGATTCCCCTTTTATTCTTTTTAACTTCTGCCAACATTTTTTTACATATGGTACATTTATTGTATACATCAGGAACACTTTTTATACACGTCTTCCATTTTTCAACTACAAGAATAACTTTTTTTCAAATATTATTTTTGACCAACAAATTTCAAATATATATTTTGATGTCTACTTTTTTTGTAAACACATTATACATTTTTTGTACACACTTAAAATTTCAAATATATGAATAACTTTTTTTTGATACATGTTTTTGAACTTTTTTCATATACATGTTAAATATTCTTTATATACACATTTAAATATATTCTTAAATAATATGAAACATTTTTAAAAAATAAGCAAACATTATATTGCATTGTATTGAAATTCATTTAAATTGTCCACGATATATTTTGGAAACGAGTGGACATTATGTTTAATGTAATGTGCATTTTTTGAATGGTATGAAACATTTTCTTGAAACACACAAAAGTTAATAATACATTGTATAACATTTTTCAAAAATGGCACGTGCTTTTTTTAAAAACGTGTGAATATTTTTGAAATGTCACAACATTTTTCTTAAGGTACAAACATCTCCTAAAAGTTGAGCCAACATATGTCCACACTGCATGCAAATATTTCAAATGTGTGATGAGCACTTTTAAAAATTGAGTAAAATAAATTTGAAGAATATATTATTTAGATATTTTTTAAATGTAACCAAGAGAGAAAACATGCTTCCCGAATGGCTACTGGGTAGGCCGACTAACCTGCTCCCTCTATACAAGCCGAGCTATTGTTTCACGAAACGAGACATAGCCGCCCGGGTCTATAGTGGAACTCCTATATCAAGCTCTCAATGGCAGATTGCCACTAAATCGCACACGCAACGAGCTGTCGTTGCAATAATGGGATGGCCTCGTTTTAGCTATGTAACGATCGAACTCCATATCCCTCGCTACATAACGCGTGAAGCTAACGCCGCACCTGATACCTCTTAGTGACTAATAGCACCGATAACTTTTAAGAACTAATTACGACGGCATATCCGAGTATTTTTCTCAAAAATAATGAACTTTTTTGAAAAATTCCAAACTTTTTCGACAAACGTGGACATTTTTTGGAAAATCTGAACAATCATTTTTGTGAACATTTTTTGAAAACATAAACAAAATTTTCAAATTACATTATTTTCGAATTTTCGAACACTTTTTAAAAAATGTGAACGGTTTTTGAAAACATGAACAGATTTCAAATTTGAGATTTTTTTGGAAAATGTGAACGATTGTTTTAAAAATATAACATTTTTAAAAAATATGAACAAAATATGGAACTTCTGAACATTTTTTTAGAAACCATGAACAAAATTTTGGAATCCAATTTGTTTTTGAAAAAGTGAACAAATTTTGAAATATTGAAAAAACTTAAAAATTTTGGTACCTTTTATGTAATTTTTGCAGTTATGAAAAAACAAAAAAATATAAAAGACCTAGGACAAACGAAAGAAACCATAAGAAGAAATCCAAGAAAACACATGGTTCAGAAACGTTCTGGAAGATCACCAAAACCGCTAAAAATACTGTACAGAAAAGAAAGAAGTATACTTTTCACCCAAAAATCCTCTTCAACGGAGCCATAACACCCTCAACTCGAATTTGGTATGATTTCAACCCTAAACATGTCAAAAATGGATTAATCTAACCCTGAGTGGTTTCATGCCACATCAAAAGTGGTTTTACAGGTGGTTTCAGTTATTTTGACAATGACTAGGCGATGATGTGGCCAATCGTCGCTGTGCTCAGTGTCCATGGGCTCCTTGTGGCTGAACGAGAAAGAGGCCAACGACATGGTGGGCATGGAGAGCGTCGTGGCCGTGAACCCCGAGGTGCAGTATGACCTGCACATCCATGCGGACGCCTGATCGAGTTCCCCCGGCTCGCCAGGAGCGATGGTTTGTTCCCATAGTCCGGCACTGCGGGAGACGTTGTCATCGCCTTGTCGTGGTGTTCGACACCGGTGCCAGAGCTGAGACGACATGGGCCTCGGCGAGGTATGGCCATCGTGGAAGAGCGCGTGCATGGTATGGACAAGGTCCGCTGGCTCAGCGGCAGCTTCATATTAGAGACTCAAAGTTTTCCTGGCCGTCATGGACGCCACCGTGGCTGCGGCATGAGCTCGCGCTCCCGCTTGGTGGTAGCTCCATCGAGTACACGCGGAACGGCGTCGCCAACTCGCCATCAACGTGTTTTCTTTGGTGGAGCATAAGTGCATAACGTCCTGGTGTCATGCTCTGCCCGGAGCGTCGGGCCTGGGAGCTCGATACTCTCCTACGTGAAGGCTTGGATCACCACCGTGGGCGCAAACACCCTGATCATGACTTCCTGACGTGCGTCGTCCCTGCGAACTGAACCACAGTGCCATCTGCGATCTGCAGCCACATGCCGTACAGATCTACCGTGCATGGCCCTAGACACAATCCATGCATCTACTTGCATGTAGTTGACGACGGAGCCGGCGACATGCATGCGCGCGACACGGAGGTGGACAGCCGCAGCGACTTGCTGAACATGTCGCGCGAGAAGAATGATGTACGGCATCACCGTGCCAGGGTACTGGTCCAACTCGCTTTCATCACGATCTATGGTGGCAATCTGAACACTGGAGGAGGCAGTGATGGCAAGGTACGCTAGAGGTAGCGATATAAGGGACCGTACAGAGTTATTTCCGAGTTACTACCACCTCAGTGGCACGTCACGAAAAATCAGTGCCTAATCACCACCATGCGCTGCAAAACCACTTTTGATGTGGCATGAAACCACTCAGGACTTGATTAATCCGGTTTTGACATGTTTAGGGTTGAAATCATACCAAATTCGAGTTGAGGGTGTTATGGCTCTGTTGAAGAGGATTTGGGGGTGAAAAGTATACTTCTTCCTACAGAAAACAAAAAAGCTTCGCTAGCGATTGGGCCAGCCCACTGCGTCGTTCGCTCGCACAACCCTGTGCGTGCGAAGCGTCAACATTATGACGCAACGAGCGGCCTATAGGGTTTTCCAAGACTAGCACCCGTCGTCTCGCCTGAAGCTTTTCAGCAGTACGCACGCATATGGCCCAGCCCAATACCATGTTACTTGTTCGTTCCTTCGCCGGCCTGTGTTCAATGATGTGTTCGTTCGGTTCTATTGTTTTCTGTTTCGTTTTTACTTCTTCTCTGCTTTTTTGGTTTTCTTTTTTTGTTGGTATACTTTTTTTTTGCTTTTCTTCGCTTTCTCTTTGTTTGTTTCATGTAGTTTTTTTGTTGTTCTCTTCTTTCTTTTTTCCTTTTAGTTTTGAAGAGCATTATATTTGTTTTTCTTTGTGTCTTTATCAATTTTCACTGTTTTACATTCTCTCGTACCTTTTCATTCGGGTTTCCTTATTGTTTTCACTTTTCTTTGGTTATCTTTGATTATTTTTCCATTTTAATGGCTTTTCAATTTTCTTTGTTTACTTTGGATTTCGTTCTACATTTTTGTATACATCAAGAACATTCTTGTAATACACGTTAACATTTTCTCCATACAATTTTAATATTTTTTTAGTGCATGGCCAATATTTTTCAGATGTAAGCTCAACATTTTTTTAATACATGACCAATATTTTTCTACACACATTTTACATTTTTTTAAATATTAGGTTCGAATTTTCCAAATTCAAAATTAAAGTTTTTTAGTACATAGTCAGAATTTTTATACACATTGAATATTTTTTGAATACTTCATTAACGTTTTTAAAATACAAGATTAACATTTTTTGAATAAATTACTAATATTTTCTATACATATTTTAACATTTTTATATTTAATACTCCCTCCGTCCCAAAATAAGTGACTCAACTTTGTACTAATTTTAGTACAAAGCTAGTACAAAGTTGAGTCACTTATTTTGGGACGGAGGGAGTATTAAAGTTTCTTAGTACATGGTAAATATATTTTATACACATTTCATATTTTCCAACTACTTGATTAAAATATTTTTAAATGCAATATTAATATTTTTAAATATATGGTCAACATTTCTTAGATATATTTAATAATTTTCACATGCTTGATTAACATTTTGTAAATACTACATGATTGTTTTATTGTATACAGGAGAAACATTTTCTCTATGTACATCTAACATTTTTAAAATCCGTGGTTAATATACTTTTCAATTTTTATTTAACAGGTTTTTGGTAATATAATTTACTTAGAATATTTGGAAGTATAAACAAAGTAAATAAATAAATACGATGCTGTGGCCTCCAGTACACCTGGGACAGCCCATCTTGCGTTAATATTAACATTTTTTTATACATGGTTAACAGTTTTTTATACGCATTTAACAATTTTTTAGTTCTCCTAATTTTTTTAACATTTTTCAAATGCTTGATTAAAAAAATTCAAATAGTTATTTAACATTGTTTCAACGCTTGATTAACAATTTATAATACATGATCAACTTTTTCACATCCATTATATATTTTTCGTATAGATGAGAAACATTTTCAAGCGATGCCTCCTTAAGTCACTCTATAAGCGGGGGGCACCCCAACCGGTTCCGTTTGTGGGAACTTTGTCGTGACTGGTTTTGGAAACCTTGTAAATATGTTCTGAACTAGTTTTCTCTTTCTGTTGTTCGTTTCTAGTTTCTTTGATTTTTCTATTCAGTTTTTTATTTTTACTTCATTTTTCTTTTCTTTTATCTTTTTGGAAATTCAAAAAATTTAAAATGTATGTAAGTTAAAAAAATCATCACAATTTCATGAATTGTTCACAATTTACAGAATTCATGTCTTAAAATAAAGTTGGTGTTATCAAATTGTGTTAGAAATATTTTTAAAAAGATCCTTTAATTTTTTTTGTACTTTCAAAAATTGTTCTGCATTTATAAATAATGTTTCTGTATTGAAAATGTGGCCTTAAACTAAAAAAAGTTCACGTTTCAAATGATATATTCAGCTTTTCAAAATAATATTTCGGGATATAAAAAATGCACCTATTTTCAAAATGTATTCATAAATTAAAAACTGTTTGTACGTTCACAAATCTCTTCATGTTTTAAAAAATCATAATTTTCAAAATTATTGATAATAATAAATTCCCCTAGTCAAAATTTTGTTTCCTTTGCGTCTTCACAAAAATATCATTTAAAAAATGTCAAAATGCGGAAAAAAACCTGAATTCCAGAAAAATGTCATGAGATTCTTTTCTTATTTAGTATAAATTCGAAAAACGTATTACATTACCGTGTTTTTATGATGGAATTAGTATACACATTTCACGAGCTGTAAAACCCAGACAAGCTAGAAGATCTGCCTATGTGAATCATTGCCGATGTGACACGTCCAATTCTATTTGGCGCGCAGGTCATGTGTGTATTCTCACAGCAGATTTTCTCTTCTTTTTATATTACTATCCCTACCATATTTTATCTTCTTTTATGTTTTCTCATTACATTTTTCTGCTTTTTCATTTTGGTTCGTCCACTCTGTTTTCATTTTATTTATTTATTTTTTTTCTTCATGTCCGTTCTTATTTTATTTATCTAATTTTCTCATACTTTGTTTTAAAATTTTGTGACCATTTTTCTGAAATCATGAACATTTTCGTATATCCTGAAACTTTTAGAATTTGTGAATACTTTTATGTAATCCTGAACATTTTCTCATACTTTCAGGAAATTTTAAAAAAAATACTCACATTTATAAAAAAAAATTAACTCCCGACAATTGTTTTGGAAATTGTTAACATTTTTTTGGACGCCGTAAACATTTTCTTGAGTTAGTGGATATTTCTTCAGGAATTTTAGAAAATATTCATGGAAACAAATTTGTATTTCATGAACATTTATTTGTAAGTCATCATTCTTTTTTGAAACGATGATTTTTTATATCCATGATTATTTCTATGATTTTGTGATCATTTATTTACATATTCATTAACAATTTTGAATCCGTGGACATTTCTTCAAAACCATGGACTTTTCTTTTTGGATTCATGAACATTGTTCGAAATTGTGAATATTTTGTCCATTTGAGAACTTTTTTTGAAGCCAGAAACAATTTTGAACTCGCAAAACTTTTTTACATTCGGGAATAGTTTTTTCAAAACTCTTGAACATTTTTTTGAAACTCAATTTTTATTTTGACATCCCGACCATCATTTGAAACTAGATGATACCCCATGCCTTGCTTCGGGAATGAATTGTAATATATTTCAATAGGATTTGGTTGTGTGGAACATAAATATTTCATTTAACATCATGTGAAGCAAATACTAAATTACATACGATGCATTATATTTTATGATGTATAGTTGTAAAATATTAATGAATTTAAGTAGAATAATAGATGAAGAATATTTTCTCATGCATGGCTGGATGTTGTGGTGGATGTTTTCACATGCGTGGGTGCATGTTGATGGGCCTTATCCCTTCAATAATTGTATGGTGATGTGGCATGCATGTATGTGGAGATAAGCAAGTTAGTGAGGATGACTCTCTGATGTATATATAGAATTTATAACTGTTTTTAAATCCCAAACAATTTTATGAAACAAAACAAAAAAGAAAAAAGAAACAAAAAACAGGAGCGGCCCACCCCAATATGCGCTGGGGGAGCGGGTGCTGCGCGCTAGGTTACTACCCGGCGACTCGCCCGCGAAGTAGGAGCTCCCTAAGGGCAAGCCCTATTTGCCGCTTTCGGCAGCGGTTAAGGGCTATTTTGCCAACCGGTGCAAACCCCCCTCAAAGTTGGGCCAGCTCATTTACTCTTTTTTTTTGCGGGTGTTGAGGTTCAAACTCGGACCTGTATCTTCAACGAGAAGTGCAGTAACTAGTAGGACATCACAAAGCATGTACAACCTTACTTTGTTCTTTTTTTCTCTTATACTTTTTCCAGTTTGCAGGAAGCCCCTGGTTTTTTCTTTTCTATTTTTCCTTTTTAATAAAAATTTTGTGCACTTTTTTGTATCTTGTTAACTTTTTTCATAATTGATTAATTTTTAAAAAAATTGTGAATCTTCTTTCAAAATTGATGAACCTTTTCCAATTTGTGAAGAAAAAATCAAAATCTATAAACTTTTTTTCAAAATTTTGAAATCCTTTTCAAATTTGATGAACTTTTTTTTAAAGTCAATGAAATGTTTTCTAATTCGTGGAGTTTTTTGTAAGTTTGTGAACTTTTATTCAAAATATGTGATCATTTTTATTCAAAATACAAAAATGAAGAACCACTTTAAATGAGAGACCTCGTGAACGCTATGTACCGGAGAAGTCACTGTTGGGGCCGCAGCTCATGACGGAAGCTAGCAAGCACCCGGGATTTTATTCGGCGCCTGAAGCACCGAATAGATCAATAGAAGGTCCCCTTCCTAAGTGACACATAATGTGTCAGTGTTTCAAAATGTTCACGTGTTTGAAAATATTTTGATGAATTTTCAGAAAATATTTACACAGTTAAAAAAGTGTCTTCCTAGTTTAGAAAACATGTTTAATTTCATTGCAAAAAATGTTCAATGTGTGTTTTAGAAATGTTAATATGTATTCAAAAAAATGTTCAAAATATATACTTTTAAAAAATGTACATCATGTACTCAATGTGTATCAAAAAGATGTTCCGCATGTACAAGGAAAATGTAAACTCTGTATTGAGAAAAACTAGACATATGTAGAGAAAAAAAAAGACACAAAAATAAAAGTAAAATGCGCGGAACATTCTAAAAACCGGTTCAACTGATCACATAAGTTGGGCGCGCCTATTCCTCGCTGATAGAGAGGTGGTTCACCAACTTGACGTCTAGCTGACATCACGCTAAATACGTTTTTTACTTCTTATTTATATTTATATTAATAAATATAAAAAACATAATTTTTTTGAAAAAAAATAAAAACCATGAATTTAGAAAGTATTAACTCTTTATAAAAAAAATGTAAGCGCGACTAAATAAATGTTGATAGCTTTCAAAAATGTGCGTGACAATGAAAAATGTTCCAACCAGATTCAGAACATCTAAAAATAACAGGTTAATTCGTCGATCCAAAGATTGCAACACAAAAAGTTCAATTCACGCACATGCTGCGGTGAAATCCAGCTAAATCATAATGCAAAAGCATTTGTGGTACAAATAGCAGATTCATGGATGGTGGCAAGCTTCAAAGTCTACATACAGTCGGTGGTTTAGCTACAGTTGATAGTTCAGCCACGAGTCCACGACAAACTCAAAGCTACTATTTGTACACTATAAATTACACATAGATATCATACCATGTATTACCTCCATATCAAAATGTAAGACGTCTCTTGAAGTTAGTTTAGCATACAAAAACATTTTTAAATTTTGGTACGGAGGTAGTACTTGCATAATCCGGATTTCATACTAACCGAGGAACTACAAAGTATTTTTACATGTGGAGAGTGGGAGAGATCAATCTAGTGTATTTGATGGGGAAATGAAATAAGGATACATGTTTGGCAAAATTGATGGTGATATACAAGATCCAAGAGATATCCTAAAACATGAAGAAAAAGGAAATGTCATCCTTTCAATATCTCAAACCACAATCTTGTGTCCGAACCTAAAAACAAGAAAACGTTGCCCGAAATCATACTCCCTCCGTTCGAAAAAGGTTGTCTCTCAAATTGATGCATCTACCATCAAGTTAGTGCTACATACATCCATTTGAGAGATAAATTTGGGACAAGTTTTCGTGGACGGACGGAGGGAGTACTAAAAACTGGACTAATTAATCTCGAGAAGAAAACTTGTTGGCTCTTCCCGTTCCAACAAAATAACAAATGAATTTTGGTGCTCTACTCCCTTAATTATTCCTTTAACTCTCGATCGGCTGATCGATCCGGTCAAGAAATGAAAACAGGTACTGGCTGCTAGCTAGTAGAAAGACGTCCCAGCGCCGGCCAGCTTGTTGCCATGGTGAAGCATGTTGTGGGCGATGGTGTCTCGCATTTGCTCGGCGGCGGGGGAGGGCACGGGGTCATTGGCGACCATGTGGTCGTCGTCGTCGTCTAGGTCGAGCTCCAGGCCCTGCAGCAGCTGGAGGTCCAAGGGTTCGCCGCTGCGCTCGCAGATGTTGTGGAGCGCGCAGCAGGCGCCGAGCATGACGGAAAGGTCGTCCACCTTGACCTCGGTGCGCCTCTGGAGGCAGGCCCAGCGCGCCTTGAGCCTCTGGAACGCGCCGACGGCGACGGCGCGCGCCATTGCCAGTCTCCCGTTGAACTCGTGCTGCGTCCACGTCAGGTTGTGGTGGGAGTAGGGCACCAGCATCCAGTCCGTGAGCGGGTAGCCGGCGCCGCCGACCAGGCGCATGCCCTCGCCAAGGGTCTCCCCGGTAAGCTTCGGCTTGTTCATCGACCAGAGGAGGAGGGTTTGGTCGCCGGTCATGGCGCCGGGGCTGACGCGGACGTCGGTGAAGGTCCCGTCCGCGTCCACCGACGCCTGCAGGGTGATGCTGTAGCAGGTCTTGCTCTTGCGCGCCGTGGCGCGGGGGGTTAAGTAGTTGATGACGTGGTGCTTGGGCGCGATGATGGCCACGTGGGTGGTGTAGACGGCGCCGATGATGCCCGGGATGCCCGACAAGGCCTCGAACTTGGCGGCGTTGGTGGCCATGGCGGCGGGGTCCGGCCACCGGATGACGTTGGGCACGACCGTGGCCTCGATGGCGGCGCAGACGTCGAGCACGAGCTTGTGGCAGGTGGAGACCCCGATGGCGAAGCGATCGGCGACCTTGCGGAGGGGCTCCCCGGTGGCGAGGCGCCAGACGCAGACGGCGACGCGCTTCTGCACGGGGATGGCGGCGCGCAGCGCGGTGTCCTCCTTGTGGACGGCGGCCGCCAGCTGCTCGCACAGAACCTGGAACGTGTAGGGGGACATGCGGAAATGGTGGCTGAAGTCCGCCGCCGGGTAGCCCGAGCTGCTAGCCGTGTCCCACCACTCGTTGTGGCGGTCCTTCTTCCACAGCCGCCTCCCGCCCTTCTCCCCCGTCACCGTGGCCAACGCCAGAGACTCATTGACGGTCTCGCTTCCGCCGTCCTCATTGCTCCCGCCGCTGGCGGTCTCAATCGAGCCCGACGGAGAGCGCTGCCGCTTGGACCCCCGCGCCGCCGAGACCGACGGCGCCCCTCCCATCCACTGAGCTCCAAGGTTGACCATGCCCTGCACCTGCGGCACCCCAAACCCCACCGACGACTCCACCACATGAAGCGCTAGCCCGCCACCGGTATCCATTGACTCCCACAGCGAGTTCTGCCTCTTAAACCCCGGCTGATCCTCCGCCACCATCTCACTCCACAGACCCACCACGCCCTGCCCCTGCGGCGCGTCAACCTCCATCGCCGACGCCCCCCTCTTCTTGCTCCCCTGCGGGTTCGCCGGAGCCGGCAGAGACGCAGGCACAGCGTCCTGCTCGAAATAATAATCGAGGTAGGACAGGTCTCCGCCGTCGGCCATGTTTTGGGCGGAATAGTGGTGCGACCCCACGTAAGGCTGGTCACGCATCATCTAAGTAGAGTTTTGTGGCTATATGGTGGTGGAACGGCAGAAACAATGGTGGGATGGGAGATGGAGGAGAAGGGAAGAGACAAAGACGAGCAAGTATCGATCCTCCAGCGAGAGGGCTGCGAGGGTTGCTGGATGGAGGCGGAGTATATAAAGGTTCTGGGCACGCGGAGAGAAGGGGTGGAAGGAAGGAATGCGACGGTTGGTGGCGGCGCTGGAACCGCGGCCCGCTCACGCGGTCGGGGAGAACATGGGAAAGCAGCGAGTGGGAGAAGGCGCCTCGCGGCGTCGCTCTCGAACCCCAGTGAAGTGGGAGTAGTAGTTTGGGTGATTGTTTGGGTCCGTTGCCGAAAGAATGTTCCGACGCCGCCCCATGGGCATGGCGCCGTCGCTTTGCGTCACGACTGGCGTGCTGTACGTACGTGTTGGGCTACCCGACCCTGTTTGTTTAGTCAAATGTTGTGCCGTAGGGATTAGTTTTGGACTGATTTACGTTAGAAAAAGAACGGAATGGATTGACCCGTTGGTGCTACGTTATCGTCACAGGAGAAAAAGATGCTTTCACGGTAAAAAGAAAAAACACCGCCGCTCCGCTCTCCAACACCAAAAGTTATCCCAAAATATCATCCTAATTTTTTCTTGGGCCGACAAAACACCGCCGCTCCGCTTCCCATGAAAATTGTCATGCATGTCTGCGACACTAATACAATCATCTACAAATAATTTCAGAATTTTTCAAGAACATTTAATAATTTTTTCGCGTTACTGTTCTCCCGGGAGCCAAAACGCCAGCCCCGTCGTGTTTCATGCTTTGAAGGCATGTTTGATGTGGAGAGTATCGTGTATAGTTAAGTTTTTTTTTCAAATACGCAAATTATGTATCATTTCATTGGTAGGGAGAGGTTTATCAATTACAAGATGTAACTCGCAACAGCGCGACTGCAAGTGCAGGAGCAGAACAAGATGAAGGGGTTAGCCCATAAATCGAGCCTCCTACTGAATAGTTTAGACAAGATACATAATGGAGGGTTGTTACTCATTGAAGATGCACTTTTTAGTTTTGTAGTTAGCATGATTGGTTGCATTATAGCCGCATCAATGCAGTAAGTTTGTGCTTCATGGTGAGCTAGACCGAACCACGATCATCCGACAATATAGTTGTAAGTGTCATGATTATTTTCATTCAAGGTTTATTTTATCGGATTGGGGAAATCTAGATGAGGCTAGTGAATCCGCTAACCATGTTTTTTGAGGGATTACCGACAAAAAAATGAGGTTAAGGGGGGAGTTCCCTCTCTTAACTTTTATTGTTAGGCAGGTGGAGAGATTTGAACCCAAGTGGCTTGAGTGGGGGGATTCGAACCCGGCCATGTGGTTACTGAAATTTCGCGGACCAGAATTCTATGAATTTGAAATGAAATTGACCGAGTTTGTTAAACTTGCAAGGACGATTGCATGAGTACATCGAACTAGGCAACTAGCCATATTTTTCAAACATTGGCAAATACATAAATGGTGTTAATAACATAATTAACATGCAGTTCTGATTTGTGATCTTGAAATAAAATACTATAGCGGATCTATAGTTGTTCCAATTGCGAGGCCTATGCATAACGAGAAAATCATGAGGTTTCTACTCTTTTTTTTTGCGAGACATGAGGTTTCTAGATGTTTGAATATTATACAATTCAAAAATATGAATCTTTGTGAGGAAGTACCCTTTTGAGCTCCAGCTCATCTGAGCCTGGATGAACAGTAAATTCAAAAGAATTCGTGGAAAGAATGGAATCTATGAGTTGCTATAAAGGGGAAACTGTGTTCAGTTGGGGAAAGAAAAAGACTAGCCTTTGCGTTGCACGCTAATTAAGATAGGTATGCATATTCCAGAGAGATAATGTAATAAGATGAATCAATTCGTATTTTTACAAAAGGCATAATATACACGACGTACGTGGTGTTTATAGCTGACATGCATGCATACCGGGGTCAGCGGGGCAGACGGTATCTATCGACGACCCGCAGCGTTCTGTAATGGCAACCCGTCGTTATAAAATATGCCGGAGTCGTAACATCCAGCCTGCAGAAAAGTGGTCGTACGGCGTTTGCGTGTGTGCGTTGTGTGCTGGGATTAGTAAAGGGACTGTTTTGACCCGTGCTTAACGAGCGCGAGGCAAGGAAGGAAGGAAGGTCACGTACGCTCGCTGCGCGCGCGTGTGCCTCAAGACTCCAGAGCACGCACGTTGCTGCTACGCTGGTCGTCGCTGGTCTTTGACGAGCACAAGACGGGCCGGGCCTGCGTGACGTCGGTCGTTACGACGCGGTGGACTGGTGATGATCCGCGCGCAATGACCAGACACACCTTAAATTTTATTCGTTGCATCTGAACATCTTATACTCGATTCTTATCCATATAAAGACATGCAGAACCTACGTACAACGTCGATCCTAGCTATTCCTCGACGGAGATCACGACGATCTTCATGCTCGGCTCCGACAGCATGGGCGGCAGCTGCAGCTCCGGCTCCTCCGGCTGCTCTGCTCTGGCCTTCTCCGCCTCTATCTCCGTGTCGAACTCGGCGAAAAGCGCGTCGGACTCCGCCTGCTCCCGCCAGAGGCCTCATCCTGAATGGACTCCAGGATGGCCTACTGCTCGGCCATCTCGTCGGACTGGGCAACGGCGAACTCAGCCTCCGCCTAATCCATGTTGAAGGGCGGCACCTGTTGGTCCAGCTCCTCCGCCTCCTCCACCTCCATTGAAGCCATCTCCTCCTCCTCCTCTTCCCCTGGCTGCTCATCCTCCTCCTCCGGCTCCGGCGAGTCCAGAGACAGCTAGGCAGCGATGCGGGCGACGTGCACGGCTTCCCTCGTCCGGATCTGCTGCTGGATCTCGTAGCGGCGCTCCGGCGTCAGCATGGCATAGTAGGTGATCTTGCTCCGGACCATGACGGAGTGCCAGAGCATGGGCAGAGCGCCGGAGCGGGAGAGGGGGTAGGTGGATGGGCTCTGACTGGCGGCGCGGAGAGGGTGTGTGTGTGTTAGGGTTGCGGGACGCCGGCCGGCGTAAATAGCCGGATTTCGTCTTGGGTGGCGAGCCGGAGCGGCGCCACGCGGCGTTCACACCGTGGCGACCCGCCGGGTTTCCGGGTGTTTCCGTGTGCGGCCATGTCGTCAGGCCGACGTGGCGGCGTGCCCGGGCGCCCCCATATTGAAGGAAATATGCCCTAGAGGCAATAATAAAGTTATTATTTATTTCCTTATATCATGATAAATGTTTATTATTCATGCTAGAATTGTATTAACCGGAAACATAATACATGTGTGAATACATAGACAAACAGAGTGTCACTAGTATGCCTCTACTTGACTAGCTCGCTGATCAAAGATGGTTATATTTCCTAACCATAGACATGAGTTGTCATTTGATTAACGGGATCACATCATTAGGAGAATGATGTGATTGACTTGACCCATTCCGTTAGCTTAGCACTTGATCGTTTAGTTTGTTGTTATTGCTTTCTTCATGACTTATACATGTTCCTATGACTATTATGCAACTCCCGTTTACCGGAGGAACACTTTGTGTGCTACCAAACGTCACAACGTAACTGGGTGATTATAAAGGTGCTCTACAGGTGTCTACAAAGGTACTTGTTGGGTTGGCGTATTTCGAGATTAGGATTTATCACTCCGATTGTCGAAGAGGTATCTCTGGGCCCTCTCGATAATGCACATCACTTAAAGACTTGCAAGCATTGCAACTAATGAGTTAGTTGCGGGATGATGTGTTATGGAACGAGTAAAGAGACTTACCGGTAACGAGATTGAACTAGGTATTGAGATACCGACGATCGAATCTCGGGCAAGTAACATACCGATGACAAAGGGAACAACGTATGTTGTTATGCGGTTTGACCGATAAAGATCTTCGTAGAATATGTGGGAGCCAATATGAGCATCCAGGTTCCGCTATTGGTTATTGACCGGAGACGTGTCTCGGTCATGTCTACATTGTTCTCGAACCCGTAGGATCCGCACGCTTAAGGTTTCGATGACAGTTATATTATAAGTTTATGAGTTTTGATGTACCGAAGGAGTTCGGAGTCCCGGATGAGATCGGGGACATGACGAGGAGTCTCGAAATGGTCGAGACGTAAATATCGATATATTGAACGACTATATTCAGACATCGGAAAGGTTCCGAGTGATTCGGGTATTTTTCGGAGTACCGGAGAATTACGGGAATTCGCCGGGGAGTATATGGGCCTTATTGGGCCATACGGGAATAGAGGGGAGAGACCAAAAGGAAGGAGGCGCGCGCCCCCCTCTGGTCCGAATTGGACAAGGGGTGCAGCCCCCTTTTCCTTGTTCCTCTCCCCCTCTTTTCTTCTCTCCTACTCCAACAAGGAAAGGAGGAGTCCTACTCCCGGTGGGAGTAGGACTCCCCCCATTGGCGCGCCCTCCTCCTAGGCCGGCCGCCTTCCCCCTTGCTCCTTTATATACGGGGGCAGGGGGCACCCCATAGACACAACAATTGATCATTGATCTCTTAGCCGTGTGCGGTGCCTCCCTCCACCATAATCCTCGATAATATTGTAGCGGTGCTTAGGCGAAACCCTGCGACGGTAGAACATCAAGAACTTCACCACACCGTCGTGCTGACGGAACTCTTCCCCGACATTCTGCTGGATCGGAGTCCGGGGATCGTCATCGAGCTGAACGTGTGCTAGAACTCGGAGGTGCCGTAGTTTCGGTGCTTGATCGGTCGGGCCGTGAAGACGTACGACTACATCAACCGCATTGTGCTAACGCTTCCGCTTTCGGTCTACGAGGGTACGTAGACAACACTCTCCTCTCTCGTTGTTATGCATCACCATTATCTTGCATGTGCGTAGGAATTTTTTTGAAATTACTACGTTCCCCAACAGTGGCATCCGAGCTAGGTTTTATGCGTTGATGTTGTGCACGAGTAGAATACAAGTGAGTTATGGGCGATATAAGTCATACTGCTTACCAGCATGTCATACTTTGGTTCGGCGGTATTGTTGGATGAAGCGGCCCGGACCGACATTACGCGTACGCTTACGCGAGACTGGTTCTACCGACGTGCTTTGCACACAGGTGGCTGGCGGGTGTCAGTTTCTCCAACTTTAGTTGAACCAAGTGTGGCTATGCCCGGTCCTTGCGAAGGTTAAAACAGCACCAACTTGACAAACTATCGTTTTGGTTTCGATGCGTAGGTAAGAACGGTTCTTGCTAAGCCCATAGCAGCCACGTAAAACTTGCAACAACAAAGTAGAGGACGTCTAACTTGTTTTTGCAGGGCATGTTGTGATGTGATATGGTCAAGACATGATGCTAAATTTTATTGTATGAGATGATCATGTTTTGTAACCGAGTTATCGGCAACTGGCAGGAGCCATATGGTTGTCGCTTTATTGTGTGCAATGCAATCGCGCTGTAATGCTTTACTTTATCACTAAGCGGTAGTGATAATCGTGGAAGCATAAGATTGGCGAGACGACTACGATGGAGATCAAGGTGTCGCGCCGGTGATGAGGGTGATCATGACGGTACTTCGAAGATGGAGATCACAAGTACAAGATGATGATGGCCATATCATATCACTTATATTGATTGCATGTGATGTTTATCGTTTATGCATCTTATCTTGCTTTGATTGACGGTAGCATTATAAGATGATCCCTCACTAAATTATCAAAGTATAAGTGTTCTCCCTGAGTATGCACCGTTGCGAAAGTTTTTCGTGCTGAGACACCACGTGATGATCGGGTGTGATAGGCTCTACGTTCAAATACAACGGGTGCAAAACAGTTGCACACGCGGAATACTCAGGTTAAACTTGACGAGCCTAGCATATAACAGATATGGCCTCGGAACATGGAGACCGAAAGGTCGAGCGTGAATCATATAGTAGATATGATCAACATAGTGATGTTCACCATTGAAACTACTCCATCTCACGTGATGATCGAACATGGTTTAGTTGATTTGGATCATGTGATCACTTAGAGGATTAGAGGGATGTCTATCTAAGTGGGAGTTCTTAAGTAATATGATTAATTGAACTTTAATTTATCATGAACTTAGTCCTGGTAGTATTAGCATATCTATGTTGTAGATCAATAGCTCGCGTTTAGCTCCCCTATTTTATTTTTGATATGTTCCTAGAGAAAAACTAAGTTGAAAGATGTTAGTAGCAATGATGCGGATTGGATCCGTGATCTGAGGTTTATCCTCATTGCTGCACAGAAGAATTATGTTCTTGATGCACCGCTAGGTGATAGACCTATTGCAGGAGCAGATACAGATGTTATGAATGTTTGGCTAGCTCAATATGATGACTACTTGATATTTTAGTGCACCATGCTTAACAGCTTAGAATCGGGACTTCAAAGACGTTTTGAACGTCATGGACCATATGAGATGTTTCAGGAGTTGAAGTTAATATTTCAAGTAAATACCCGAGTTGAGAGATATGAAGTCTCCAACAAGTTCTATAGCTAAAAGATGGAGGATAATAGCTCAAGCAGTGAGCATATGCTCAAATTGTATGGGTACTACAACCGCTTGAATCAAGAGGGAGTTAATCTTCCAGATAAAATAGTGATTGACAGAATTCTCTAGTCACCATCACCAAGTTAGTAGAACTTCGTGATGAACTATAATATGCAAGGGATAACGGAAACGATTCCCAAGCTCTTCGTGATGTAAAAATTGGCAAAGGTATAAATCAAAAAAAACATCAAGTGTTGATGGTTGACAAGACCACTAGTTTCAAGAGAAAGGGCAAAGGAAAGAAGGGGAACTTCAAGAAGAACGGCAAACAAGTCGCTGCTCAAGTGAAGAAACCCAAGTCTGGACCTAAGCCCGAGACTAAGTGCTTCTACTGCAAAGAAACTGGTCACTAGAAGCGGAACTACCACAAGTATTTGGTGGATAAGAAGGATGGCAAAGTGAACAAAGCTATATTTGATATACATGTTATTTATGTGTACTTTACTAGTGTTTATAGCAACCCCTCGGTATTTGATACTGGTTCAGTTGCTAAGAGTAGTAACTCGAAGTGGGAGTTGCAAAATAAACAGAGACTAGTTAAGGGTGAAGTGACGATGTGTGTTGGAAGTGGTTCCAAGATTGATATGATCATCATCGCACACTCCCTATACTTTTGGGATTAGTGTTGAACCTAAATAAATGTTATTTGGTGTTTGCGTTGAGCATAAATATGATTGGATCATGTTTATTGCAATACAGTTATTCATGTAAGTTAGAGAATAATTGTTGTTCTGTTTACATGAATAAAACCTTCTATGGTCATACACCCAATGAAAATGGTTTGTTGGATCTCGATCGTGGTGATACACATTTTCATAATATTGAAGCCAAAAGATGCAAAGTTAATAATGATAGTGCAACTTATTTGTGGCACGACCATTTAGGTCATATTGGTGTAAAGCGCATGAAGAAAATCCATGCTGATGGGATTTTGGAATCACTTGATTATGAATTAGTTGATGCTTGCGAACCATGCCTCATGGGCAAGATGACTAAGACTCCGTTCTCCGAAACAATGGAGCGAGCAACAGATTTGTTGGAAATCATACTTACTGATGTATGTGGTCCGATGAATATTGAGGCTCGCGACAGGTATCATTATTTTCTGATCTTCACAGATGATTTGAGCAGATATGAGTATATCTACTTGATGAAACACAAGTCTGAAATATTTGAAAAGTTCAAAGAATTTCAGAGTAAAGTGGAGAATCATCATAACAAAAAATAAAAGTTTCTACGATATGATCGCAGAAGTAAAATATTTGAGTTACGAGTTTGGCCTTCAGTTAAAACAATGTGAAATAGTTTCACTACTCACACCACCTGGAACACCATAGTGTAATGGTGTGTCCGAACGTCGTAACCGTGCTTTATTAGATATGGTGCGATCTATGATGTCTCTTACCGATTAGCACTATCGTTTTGGGGTTATGCATTAGAGATAGCTACATTCACGTTAAATAGGGCACCATCTAAATCCGTTAAGACGACACCGTATGAACTGTGGTTTGGTGAGAAACCTAAGCTGTCGTTTCTTAAAGTTTGGGACTGCGATGCTTATGTGAAAAGGTTTCAACATGATAAGCTCGAACCCAAATCAGAGAAGTAAATCTTCATAGGATACCCAAAAGAAAATGTTGGGTACACCTTCTATCACAGATCCGAAGGTAAGTTATTCATTGCTGAGAATGGATCCTTTCTAGAGAAGGAGTTTCTCTCGAAAGAAGTGAGTGGGAGGAAAGTAGAACTTGATGAGGTAACTGTACCTGCTCCTTTATTGGAAAGTAGTTCATCACAGAAATCTGTTCCTGTGACTACTACACCAATTAGTGAGGAAGCTAATGATGATGATCATGTAACTTCAGATCAAGTTACTACCGAACCTTGTAGGTAAACCAGAGTGAGATCCGCACCAGAGTGGTACGGTAATCCTGTTCTGGAGGTCATGTTACTTGACCATGACGAGCCTACGAACTATGAGGAAGCGATGATGAACCCAGGTTCCACGAAATGGCTTGAGGCCATGAAATCTGAGATGAGATCCATGTATGAGAACAAAGTATGGACTTTGATTGACTTGCCCATTGATCAGCGAGCCATTGAGATTAAATGGATCTTCAAGAGGAAGACGGACGCTGATAGTAGTATTACTATCTACAAAACTAGAATTGCCGTAAAAAGGTTTTCGACAAGTTCAAAGTGTTGACTACGATGAGAGTTTCTCACTCGTACCTATGCTTAAGTTTGTCCAAATCATGTTAGCAATTGCCGCATTTTATGAAATCTGGCAAATGGATAAATAAAACTGCATTCTTTAATGGATTTATTAAAGAAGAGTTGTATATGATGCAACCAGAAGGTTTTGTCAATCCTAAAGGTACTAACAAAATATGCAAGCTCTGGCGATCCATCTATGGACTGGTGCAAGCATCTTGGAGTTGGAATATAGCTTTGATAAGTTGATCAAAGCATATAGTTTTATACAGACTTGTAGTGAAGCCTGTATTTACAAGAAAGTGAGTGGGAGCACTACAACATTTATGATAAGTATATGTGAATGACATATTATTGATCGGAGATAATGTAGAATTATTCTGCAAAGCATAAAGGAATGTTTGAAAGGAGTTTTTCAAAGAAAGACCTCGGTGAAGCTGCTTACATATTGAGCATCAAGATCTATAGAGATAGATCAAGCCGCTTGATAAGTTTTTCAATGAATACATACCTTGACAAGATTTTGAAGTAGTTCAGAATGGAACAGTCAAAGAAGGAGTTCTTGCCTTTGTTACAAGGTGTGAAGTTGAGTAAGACTCAAAACCCGACCACGGCAGAAGATAGAGAGAGAATGAAAGTCATTCCCTATGCCTCATCCATAGGTTCTATAAAGTATGCCATGCTGTGTACCAGACCTATTGTATACCCTACCCTGTGTTTGGCAAAGGGAGTACAATAGTGATCTAAGAGTAGATCACTGAACATTGGTCAAAATTATCCTTAGTGGAATAAGGATATGTTTCTCGATTATGGAGGTGACAAAAGGTTCATCGTAAAAGGTTACGTCGATGCAAGTTTTGACACTGGTCCAGATGACTCAAAATCTCAATCTGGATACATACTGAAAGTGGGAGCAATTAGCTAGAGTAGCTTAGTGCAGAGCATTGTTGACATAGAAATTTGCAAAATACTTACGGATCTGAATGTGGCAGACCCGTTGACTAAACTTCTCTCACAAGCAAAACATGATCACACCTTAGTACTCTTTGGGTGTTAATCACATAGCAATGTAAACTAGATTATTGACTCTAGTAAATCCTTTGGGTGTTGGTCACATGTCGATGTGAACTATGGGTGTTAATCACATGGTGATGTGAACTATTGTTATTAAATCACATGGCAATGTGAACTAGATTACTGACTCTAGTGCAAGTGGAAGACTGAAGGGAATATGCCCTAGAGGCAATAATAAAGTTATTATTTATTTCCTTATATCATGATAAATGTTTATTATTCATGCTAGAATTGTATTAACCGGAAACATAATACATGTGTGAATACATAGACAAACAGAGTGTCACTAATATGCCTCTACTTGACTAGCTCGTTGATCAAAGATGGTTATGTTTCCTAACCATAGACATGAGTTGACATTTGATTAACGGGATCACATCATTAGGAGAATGATGTGATTGACTTGACCCATTCCGTTAGCTTAGCACTTGATCATTTAGTTTGTTGTTATTGCTTTCTTCATGACTTATACATGTTCCTATGACTATGAGATTATGCAACTCCCGTTTACCGGAGGAACACTTTGTGTGCTACCAAACGTCACAACGTAACTGGGTGATTATAAAGGTGCTCTACAGGTGTCTCCAAAGGTACTTGTTGGGTTGGCGTATTTCGAGATTAGGATTTGTCACTCCGATTGTGAGAGAGGTATCTCTGGGCCCTCTCGGTAATGCACATCACTTAAAGCCTTGCAAGCATTGCAACTAATGAGTTAGTTGCGGGATGATGTGTTACGGAACAAGTAAAGAGACTTGCCGGTAACGAGATTGAACTAGGTATTGAGATACCGACGATCGAATCTCAGGCAAGTAACATACCGATGACAAAGGGAACAACGTATGTTGTTATGCGGTTTGACCGATAAAGATCTTCGTAGAATATGTGGGAGCCAATATGAGCATCCAGGTTCCGCTATTGGTTATTGACCGGAGACGTGTCTCGGTCATGTCTACATTGTTCTCGAACCCGTAGGATCCGCACGCTTAAGGTTTCGATGACAGTTATATTATAAGTTTATGAGTTTTGATGTACCGAAGGGTTCGGAGTCCCGGATGAGATCGGGGACATGACGAGGAGTCTCGAAATGGTCGAGACGTAAATATCGATATATTGGACGACTATATTCGGACATCGGAAAGGTTCCGAGTGATTCAGGTATTTTTTGGAGTACCGGAGAGTTACGGGAATTCGCCGGGGAGTATATGGGCCTTATTGGGCCATACGAGAATCGAGGGGAGAGGCCAAAAGGAAGGAGGCGCGCCCCCCCCCTCTGGTCCGAATTGGACAAGGGGTGCAGCCCCCTTTTCCTTGTTCCTCTCCCCCTCTTTCCTTCTCTCCTACTCCAACAAGGGAAGGAGGAGTCCTACTCCCGGTGGGAGTAGGACCCCCCCTTGGCGCGCCCTCCTCCTAGGCTGGCTGCCCCCCTCCTTGCTCCTTTATATACGGGGGCAGGGGGCACCCCATAGACACAACAATTGATCATTGATCTCTTAGCCATGTGCGGTGCCCCCCTCCACCATAATTCTCGATAATATTGTAGCGGTGCTTAGGCGAAGCCCTGTGACGGTAGAACATCAAGAACTTCACCACACCGTCGTGCTGGCGGAACTCTTCCCCGACATTCTGCTGGATCGGAGTCCGGGGATCGTCATCGAGCTGAACGTGTGCTAGAACTCGGAGGTGCCGTAGTTTCGGTGCTTGATCGGTCGGGCCGTGAAGACGTACGACTACATCAACCGCGTTGTGCTAACACTTTCGCTTTCGGTCTACGAGGGTACGTAGACAACACTCTCCTTTCTCGTTGCTATGCATCATCATTATCTTGCTTGTGCGTAGGAATTTTTTTGAAATTACTACGTTCCCTAACACATATCCGCTCCATATTTGGGCTGGATATGGAGGGTGCCGGTCAGCCCGGGCGTTTGAGGGCTATTTCAGAGGCCCGCCTGGGTCAAAAAATCGTGACCGGGCAGTGACAGGTCGGCCCGCCCGAGCGTATGAGGCGGGTTTGAGAGGTCCGGTTGTAGATCCTCTAAGAGAGCAACTAGCTGACGAGCACTCGTTCACAGCCTCCCTAAGGGTCATTTGGGGCACTCTCAGCCGTCGTCACGTGTTGCGCTCTGATTGCTCCTTTTATATTTCTTTTATTTCTTTGCACTGTTTTCGACTTTTTAGATTGTTTTTTCAGTGTTTTTTGGCTTTTTGGTTTTTCACCGGTCTTTCTTAGTTTTTTGATAAAAAATAATATTGCGCAAAAAAAATATTTTTTTGCTTCCGTGAGAGTCACGGTTTTGCCTCCGCAAGAGGCACGGCCGTGCCTCTCGTAAACGGGAAAAACGTGTTTTTTCCTTCTGTGAGAGGTGTGTGTTTTCTTTCTTTTTGTTTCCGCGAAAGGCGCATTTTGCTTTCATGAGAGGCACGGCCTCTCGAAAACAAAAAAATATATGTTTTTCTTTTTTGGCAAGAGGCACGGTTTTGCTTCCGATAGAGGCATAATCGGGCTTCTCGAAACAAAAAAAAAATATGTTTTCTTTTTTTTCGCAAAAGGCTCAGTTTTTTGCCTGATTTTTTCGTCTGATTTTTTCGTGAAAAGAAAAGTTCGTCATAACCTATCAACATGAGATATATTTTGAATATCTTGACGTGCGGTGAAAACGGTTCAAGATTTGAACACATGATTAAAGAGATAAAATATTTTGAATAAATGGATCTATGAAAAAAGAGAAAACTTCCAGGTTGCGACAAGTGACGCGCATGCAGTGCACCACTTATTACAACCTGAAAAGGGCGAAGTGATCTTTGAAATGAGTACTTCTTAATTAGTGATTTCGCCTTAGTGGACGCCCTCGGTTAAAAGATGAAAATGATATCAATGACAATTTTTGTTTCGAATCCGCGTTCATATCCGTTTTTAAGGATATGCATGTACGTGCATGAATATACTGGAAATGGATGCAGATACAGATTTTGGACAGCTGGATAGGCGATGGATATGGTATTAATAATAGTATATATTAGCGGCGATGCGGATTACTTGGTATTTTTGTGGATTATCCGAATATGATCATCTGATTAATTTGGCCCATTCAACTGCTCAAATACCCAATTAAACTACCAGTTAGAATCACTACATATAAAAAGAATAAAGCCGAAGAAAACAAAAAAAAAACATGACAGAAACAAACAAAGAAAAAACCAAAAACCAATGAGTAAACTATAAGAAAACCAAAGCAAAATAAAAGACAGAAAAACAAAAAAAACCGATGAAAAACATATAAAACGAAAGAAATAACAAAAGAAAACAAAAAGGAAAAAATGTAGTAGACCGGACCTACAGCGACCGCTACAAGCCGAGCGAACCTACGCACTCTATAATGGGCCGACCTGCTACTGTCACCTATAGCCCTGTTGGTTGGGTGCTACCGGCCTGCCGTGCACCCGTGCCCTAGGCCCTTCCTCTCGAAATCACTAATTAAGAAGCATTCGTTGTAAAGAACACTTCACTTTCTCAGATTGCGACAAATGTCGCACATGCAGCGCGTTACTTATCGTAACATGGAAGTTTTTCTTTTTTTCGTAGATCTGTTTATTCAAAATGTTTTATCTTTTAAACCGTGCATCCAAATCTCGAACCGTTTTCATCATTGGATTCCTCGCGTCGAGATTTTTAAAACTAGATCCTATGTTGATAGATTTTGACGAACTTTTTTTTCATGAAAAAACCGAATAAAAAACCTGGCGAAAAAACCAAACCGGGAGCACGGTTTTTTTTCCCTTTCCGAAAGAGGCACGTCCGTGCCTCTCGCGAAATCACACCCGTGCCTCTTGTGGAAGCAAAACCGTGACTCTTGTGGAAGAAGAAAAAAACAGAAAACGCGTTTTTTTTTCGTTTCTGAGAGGCACGACCGTGACTCTCGCGAAAGCACAATCGTGCCTCTTGCGGAAGCAAAACCGTGACTCTCGCGAAAGAAAAAAAAACAAAAAACGCGTATTTTTTTCCCTTTCTGAGAGGCACGGCCGTGACTCTCACGAAAGCACAGTCGTGCCTCTCGCGGAAGCAAAACCGTGACTCTCGCGAAAAAAACAGAAAACGCGTTTTGTTTTTCCCTTTCCAAGAGGCACGGACGTGACTCTCGCGAAAGCATAACCGTGCCTCTCGCGGAAGTAAAACCATGACTCTCGCGAAAGAAAAAAAATAGAAAACGCGTTTTTTTTTAGTTTCTGAAAGGCACGGTCGTGACTCTCGTGAAAGCACAACCGTGCCTCTTGTGAAAAAAAATCATGACAAAAATATTTCGATTTTTTTGATCGAAAAGCTAAGGAAGACCGGGAGAAAACCAAAACGTCGAAAAAACCCAGGAAAAACCGTTTAAAAATCCGAAAACGCGTGCAGAAAAATAAAATAAAAACAAAATCTGGAGGGAACGTCCAGAGCACAACACATGACGAATGACTGAGAGCGCACCAAGTGACGCTGATCGTTGCGAGGCTCCCAAAGGAGCGCTCGTTAACTAGTTGCTTCCCCTTGCTCTGCTGCCTCTAGACGAGCAACCCTTTCACAAATTAGAAAAAAAATGTTTGCGTGAGCTCGCTAGATTGGGCCGGCCCATTTGCGCTTGCCTTCAGGGGTTACCTCCATATTTGCGAAATCACTAATTAAGAAGTACTCGTTGCAAAAAACACTTCACTTTTCCGGGTCGCGACAAGTAGCGCACATACAGCGCGCCACTTGTCGCAACCTGGGAGTTTTCCCTTTTTTCGTAGATCCGTTTATTCAAAACGTTTTATCTCTTAAACCGTGCATCCAAATCTCGAACCATTTTCATTATTGGATTCCTCACGTCGAAATTTTCAAAACTAGATCCCATGTTGATAGGTTTTGACGAACTTTTTTTTCACGAAAAAAACCGGATGAAAAAAACCGGGCGAAAAAACCGAACCGGAAGCACGGTTTTTTCCCTTTCCGAAAGAGGCACACCCGTGCCTCTCGCGAAATCACAACCGTGCCTCTCATGGAAGCAAAACCGTGACTCTCGTGAAAGGAAAAAAAACAGAAAACACATTTTTTTTCGTTTTCGATAGGCACGGCCGTGACTCTTGCGAAAGCATAACCGTGCCTCTCGCGAAAGTAAAACCGTGACTCTCGCGAAAGAAAAAAAACAGAAAATGCGTATTTTTTCCCTTTCCGAGAGGCACGGCCGTGACTTTCGCATAAGCACAACCGTGCCTCTCGCGGAAGCAAAACCGTGACCCTCACAAAACAAAAAAACAGAAAAACGCGTTTTGTTTTTCCCTTTCCGAGAGACACGGCGGTGACTCTCGCGAAAGCACAATCGTGCCTCTCGCGGAAGCAAAATCGTGACTCTCGCGAAAGAAAAAAAACAGAAAATACGTTTTTTTTTCGTTTCCGAAAGACACGGCCGTGACTCTTGCTAAAGCATAACCGTGCCTCTCGCGGAAGAAAAACCGTGACTTTCGCGAAAGAAAAAAAAACGCGTTTTTTTGCGCAAATTTTTTTTGATCGAAAAGCTAAGAAAGACCGGAGAAAAACCAAAACGTCGAAAAAAACAGGAAAAAAACCATTTAAAAGACCAAAAACACGTGCGGAAAAATAAAAAAACAAAATTCGAAGGGAGTGTCCAAAGCGCGACACGTGGCGAATGGCTGAGAGCGCGCGAAGTGGTGCTGATCGTTGCGAGGCTGCCAAAGAAGCGCTCGTTAACTAGTTGCTCCCCCATATTTGGACGCCTACGGGTGTCATAGAGCGTGAATTCTATGTCTCACTTATAGCAAGAGTAGCATGCGTCTCGCCTGAAGCTTTCCTGCAGTGCACACGGGTATGGCAATAGTGTGTTACTCGTTCATTCGTTCATTGGTATGTTGCTGTTGTGCTCGTTTTTTGTTTGATTTCTATATTTCTTCTCTGGTTTCTTTGGTTTTTTGTCATTATACTTCATTTTTTTTTGGTTTTGTCTTTCATTTTCTTTCGTTTCTCTTTGTTTCTTTCATGGTTTTTATCGTTTTGTGTTTTCTTTCTCATTTTCCTTCTTTTCCTTTGATTTTTGTTTATCTCTTGGTTTTCAATGGTTTTTTGTTTTTCATTTTTTATCAGTTCTCACTATTTTTCATTCTTTTTGCACTGGTTTCTTTGGTTTTCTTTGTTTATTTTAATCTTTTTATATCTTCTAGGAAGACATTCACCGAGCAAGTGGAATCTTTTTGAAGGAAGCTATCCATATTTTTCTTTGGTTTCCTTTGTTTCTTTTTCTTTTTTTTGTTTTCCTTTGTTTTTTTTGGTTTTCATTCTACATTTTCCGTATAAGTCAAGAACATTTTTTAATACAAGTTTAAAATTTTCGAACATAATTTTCAAATTTTTAATACATGGCCAACATTTTTTCTATTCATATTTTAAGCATTTTTCAAATACAAGACTAATAATTTTTAATACATGGTCAACATTTTTTTGTATACACATTTTAGTATTTTCAAATGCTTGATTAACATTTTTAAAATAAAATATTAACAATTTTTAATACATGGCCAATATTTTTTCTATACACATTGAACTTTTTTCAAATGCTTGTAACAAAAAATTCAAATGCAAGATTCACATTTTTAATAGTTTAGCATTTTTTAAATACTTTTAAACATTTTTTCCAAATGCATGATTACATTTTTAAATACATTATCTAGTTTTTTCATACAAATTGTCTCTTTTTTTGTATTCGCATACATGAGAAATATTTTCTCTATACACATTTCACATTTTTCAAATGCTTAGTTAACATATTTTTTTCAAACAATTTTTTATGTAAAGTGTTTTTTGTAATATATTTATTGGGAATATTTGGAAGTATAAACAAAAGTTAAAAATAAAGCAAAAAACAAAACAGAAAACATGGGGAAAAATCTGGAAAAAAGTTGATCCCCCCACACGTGCACACTTTGGTCCGGCCTTTGTGGGGCAGAGCTTCCCGGGTTTTTTCCTTTCGTTTTTCCTTTTTTATTTTTTTCCTGTTTTCATTTATTTTGGATTTCGAAAAAATTGAATTTGAAAAAAATGTTCTTTTGCCCGCAACCGACCCCATATAACTTGTATTCTGCAAACTTTATGTAATGAATCTAGTTTTTTTTGCAAGCGGTGATAAAGCTAGTTGGGTGACTAAAAAACAAAATTTGCATGTGGTAAACTCTTTAGACTATTTTTTGTTGGCAATGCCAGAAAAAAAATGTTTTCCACCGGGTGCAAATCAGGGTCAGGCAGGGTTAAGTGTGACTTTCCATTCACCAAGTTGTTTCTTTGACCCATACTATTAGATTTGGATGCAACAAAGTTGACACGATACTTCTTTTGACCGCACGGGCACCATGTTCCTTTTTGCATCAAGCCTGTTGTGCCAGCAGGTGTGAAGCAGGGGAGGGTTATCAAACCGAGATGACGTGAAGTCATGCGATTAGGTCGGGAGGCGATCTAGGGCCGGGCGGGCGCTGCTGGCTGCTGTGGCCCAGCCACAACGCCGACTGACGAAGTTATGTATCTAGGGTAGGGTCATGGACCTCTCCAGCATACCCTCTCCAAAGACATCTTTACAAAGAATCAGAAGCAGTTGAAGAGAAATCATCATCCACTCGACCGTGGAGATGCGCTCACTCGACCACCTTGAAGACACTCGACCACCAGAAGATGAGGAACCCTCCACTCTGCAACGGTTAGGATTTAAACCATAGCATTATGAGCATTTATGACATTTTACTGTAGACGTTACCAGTAACGCCTTTCCTTTATGAGCATTGAACCCTGTGTAACGGAGGGGAGCTGGGGTCCTGGCGCACTCTATATAAGCCACCTCCCTCCTCTGGGACAAGGGTTCACACTTTTGTAAACTCACACACACATATAATCCAGTCGACCGCCTCAGGGCACCGAGACATAGGGTTGTTACTTCCTCCGAGAAGGGCCTGAACTCGTAAAACTTGTGTGTACAACTACTCCATAGCTAGGATCTTGCCTCCTCATACCTACCCCCCATTCTACTGTCAGTCTTAGATCCACGATAGTTGGCGCCCATCGTGGGGCAGGTGTCTTAGCGACTTATTGGAGAAGTTGCAATTTTTCCGATCCCCATCATCAGTTCCAGGCGGAGGTTTGGCTGAGGGCCGCGAGATCCGTCCCGGTGCCCTCGTGTTTGTCGTCGACGACTCCGCTTGGCTTCAGGAGGCACCACTCGACGTCGACGCGCTCCCCGCCCGCGGGGCGACGCACTTTCACGCGTGCATCCGCGGCGTCCTCCTGTGGCAACCGTCGACCCAGTACCAGTCGACTCCAACGGCTTTCCCCCTCCCTGCGACCCACCGGAGCAAGCGCACCGGTCGGTCAAGGATTCAACGGTGGGTGAAGCATGCGATGGCCCGCCAGTAGGCCACCCCTCAAGTCGCGGTGCTCGAGCTCGACGAGTCTCTCTACGGCCTATTCGATCTGTCGACTGGCTCCGTAGAGACTGCATCCGAGTGCGGCAGCAATGACTCGGCAGCGGAAGTCCTGATGGTCAATGGACCACGCGGTCCTCCTGGCTTCGATCGTGAAGACGGGGGTGACGGGAACGACGATCCGTCGGGCGCTCACGAGGAGTACCGCCCTGAGCCTCTCTCCTCGTAGCAGAGAGAAGAACTTCGTCGCCGAAACATGGATGCCCTGCATACTCCTATAGTTGGAGAAACGCCCGAGGCCTAGGCCTTGGAACAGGCTCGCTTGGCCAATCTAGCTGAGCGCACTCGGCTGGAGAACCTACAACGCGCACTCGACGATCGCGCTCGTCAACGTGCTCCTGAGTCTAGCCGACGCCAACTTTTTCCACCTCCAGCTCAGGTATACCGGACACCGATCCAAAACCTAGCAGCTGCTGCCCGGATAGCAGAGTCGATTCAACCTTCCCAGTCAGAAGTTGGCCGAGGTCTGGCGCAGATCAGGGCCTTGCTTCGGGCAGCAGGAGAGCAGAATACGGCCATGTCTCAGTCGCGAGATAGGATCCATAGCAGATCTGTGGTCGCAGATACGGTCCAGTCGGCCCATAGCCCGAGATCGCCCCCGAGGCGTGAGGGACGTGGAGAGTGGCGTGATCAGTACAGAAACCAGGAGCAGTATGATAGTCGAGCCGATCGCGATGGTCGCCGTCGAGTGCCCACGCCTCCTCCAAGGAGTGGGTCATACGTGTCGCGGCCACATGAAGACAGACGCCCTAACAGCGTCGGAAGAGGTATTCCAGTCGACCCCAGGGAGCCAGGCTTTGATGCGAGATCTATTCTCGTACAAGGCTTGGTCGACAGAAACAGAGCTCACTGAGACGGCCATGACAGAGGCCCGCAAACCAGCAATAGGGTGCATGTCTCTGGCCTAGAGTGCTTCAACAGAGCTATCAGAGCTGCAGTGATTCCCCCCAACTTCAGGTTGGCGACTGGAGTCAGTAAGTTCACCGGAGAGTCCAAGCCTGACACCTGGCTCGAAGACTACCGAGTGACTGTCCAGATTGGTGGCGGCAATGATGAGGTGGCCATGAAACACCTTCCTCTGATGTTGGAGGGCTCGGCTAGGGCGTGGCTGAATCAGTTGGCACCTGGCAGCATCTATACTTGGGAAGATCTCGCCCGAGTGTTTGTCAGAACGTTTGAGGGTACTTGCAAGCAGCTAGCAGGTTTGACAGAATTACAGTGTTGCGTCCAGAAACCGAATGAAACTTTGAGAGATTATATCCAGAGGTGGATCACCCTGCACCACACGATGGAAGATGTGTCTGATCATCAGGCAATTTGTGCTTTCAAGGAAGGCGTCAGGTACCGGGAGTTGAACCTGAAATTCTGTCGGACAGGAAATATGACTATGACTCGGATGATGGAAATCGCCACCAAGTATGCCAATGGTGAACAAGAGGAGCGACTGCGGAGCGGCAAGCACAAAGCAGTCGCCCATGAAGCCGGAGGAAGAAACTCCAGTCGGAAACAAAAACGCAAGGCTGAACCAGCTGCTCCGGGTGAGGCCTTGGCTGTGGTTCAAGGAAAGTTCAAGGGGAAGCCTAAAGGGCCGTGGAACTCCAAGAAAGTAAAAGATCAGGATGGAAATGACGTGTTGGATCTGCCGTGCCATATCCACACCAAAAAAGAGGAAGAAGGTAATTTCATTTACCCGAAGCATACCATTCGACAGTGTCGGCTCCTGATCCAGTAGTTCCGAGAGAAACAGCCCAAGGAAAAGGAGAAGGAGGCAGACAAGGCTGAGAGTGAAGGGGAAGATGATGATGGTTATCCTCACGTGAATTCCACTCTGATGATTTTTGCTGATGTTGAAAACAAGAGTCGATTGAAAGTCATCAACAAAGAAGTGAACATGGTCGCTCCGGCGACACCCAGTTACTTGAAATGGTCGCAGACTGCCATTACATTCGACCAGTCTGATCATCCAACGCACATCGCCACCCCTGGAAGGCAAGCGCTGGTGGTCGACCCGGTGGTCGAAGGCACTCGACTGACAAAGGTCCTGATGGACGGTGGCAGTGGCCTGAACATTCTGTATGCAGAAACGTTGAAAGGAATGGGCATTCCGATGTCCAGACTCAGTGAAAGCCATATGAGTTTCCATGGGGTCATCCCAGGCAAGAAGGCTGCGTCCCTCGGTCAGATTGCACTCGACGTGGTTTTTGGTGATGCCAAAAATTACCGCAAAGAAAAGTTGATGTTTGAAGTCGTGGATTTTCAGAGTGCATATCATGCAATTCTGGGCAGGCCGGCTTATGCACAATTCATGGCTCGACCTTGTTACATGTACCTCAAACTGAAGATGCCTGGTCCCAGAGGAGTGATCACTATCTCTGGTAATCGGAAAAAGGCGGAAGAGTGTTTCCAGAAGGGCTCAAAGATCGCCGATGCCGAGATGGCCGTGGCAGAATTGCAAGAATACCAGAAAAAATGCAGACCCGAGTGCCTTATTGCGAGCCAAGAAGCCAGCCACGGATTCAGCATTCTAGTCGTCTGGCGAGATGAAGTCTGTTCACATCCACCCGACGGACCCCAATGCAGCTCCGACCCACATTTCGACCACACTCGACTCCAAATAGGAAGAAGCGCTCATCCAGTTCCTTCGTAAGAACTGGGACATCTTTGCATGGAAGCCTTCTGACATGCCAGGTGTTCCCAGGGGACAGGCTGAGCATCGTTTGCGAGTCGACTCGAAAGTGAAACCAGTCAAAGAGCATCTTCAACGGTCCGCCGTCCAGAAAAGAAAAGCAATCGGCGAAGAGGTGGCTCGGCTTTTGGCAACTGAGTTTATCCGAGAGATTTACCACTCCGAGTGGTTAGCCAATGTTGTCATGGTCCCAAAGAAAGATGAGTCACTCCACATGTGCATCGATTTCAAGCATATCAATCGGGCCTGCCCGAAAGATCACTTCCCTCTCGCTTGCATCGATCAGATAGTCGACTCGACTGCTGGGTGCGAGCATTTGTCCTTTTTGGATGCCTACTCCGGGTACCACCAGATCCGTCTGTACGGACCCGACGAAATAAAGATAGCTTTTATCATCCCGTTCGGGTGCTTCTGTTATGTCACAATGCCATCCGGCTTGAAGAACGCCGGAGCCACATTTATGCGAATGATTCAGAAGTGCCTGCTCACTCAGATCAGTCGGAATGTGGAAGCATACATGGATGACATTGTGGTCAAGTCACGTAAAGGTTCTGTGACGCCCGAATATTCAAGCTACAGTAACCCTTCGCTAATGATGCCATGTCGCTTCGATTACTATTGTCTATCTCGCGTTAGTTCGAAACCGATTTAAATTCAAATTCAAAATCGAGCAAACAATAAAGAATTTCAAATATTAAAATTTAAATGTTCGAAGTGAACTAAATAATACATAGGTAATTATGGTGGAGAAACCAAACTTTGATAAAATGTTTAAAAGCTCTAAGATAATTAAAACAGTAGTTAAAACAATTAAATAAATGCATGTTGAATTTTATAAAATGTTAAACTATTTTATTTTGGGTTGAGAATTAAGGTGGCAGTAGTATATTTATAAATACAATTTTAGGTGCTAGTGTTTATTTTTATAAAACTGAAATAAGAAGGAACTTAAAATAAAATAGAAAATAATAAAAGAAAAGGGAAATACAAAATAGAAAACAAAAGGAAAATGAAAAGCCCCTCTCCACTGGGCCGAATGGCCCAGCTGGCCGGACCACACCCTAGGCCTACTTAGGCCTCAGCCCCCAACCCCAATCCTAACCTCACCACTCTCTCCCCCCACTCCCCACTCCCCCGCTGGATCTGGATCGAGGCAACCGTGCCCCGACCCCATCGACGCCCCTCGCCAGACCGCCCCCCCCTCGCCGGACCGCCCCCCTGCCGGACTGCGTCCTCGTCGCC
>NC_041384.1:75322757-75323273 GCF_002162155.2 Triticum dicoccoides
CGGGCCTCCCCCCTCTCCATTCCCCTGTTTCGCTCGCCGTCGACCGCGCCGTCCACGCCCGCGTGCTGCGCGCCCCCCGTGCGCCCTTGTCGCGGTTGGCACCTCCCCTGGCCGCGCTTCGCCTCCCGCCACACGCGCGCGTGTGCCGGTGCGCACCTTGCCGGCCTCACCCGCGCCGCACTCCGCCAGGCCCTCACCGCGTCGAGTCTTGCCGACGTGCGCCCATGAGCCCTGCCTCCCGCGCCCAGCGCGCCCTTTGCGCCATGCTCCCCGCGCCCGAGTCGCCCTCGCAGTGCACCGTCTCACCGCCGCCTACTTCATCTGCCACACCACCGCGCCCATCCAACCGCTGCGCGCGCTCGCCTGCACACTCCCTGGTCGCTCGCCGGCAACCCGCGTCGCCGCCCCATTGACCGCACCGCCCCTGCTGTTGCGGCCCGCGCGCTACCTTCGCCTCACCCTCGCCTACTTCTGCAGCCAGTCCCACCTCGCCCTTCTGCGCCGCCTCCGGCCACC
>NC_041384.1:75323425-75334339 GCF_002162155.2 Triticum dicoccoides
CAGCCGTGTCGTGGCCGCCGGCGCGCGCCCTCCTGGGCACGCAGTTGTTCCCCGGCCCTGGTGGCCTCGGGCACGAGCGCCCGCAACCAGCACCCACCCCGTCAACCGCTGCCCGAATCCACTATGGCCCCTGGGGCCTATGACAGATGGGCCCCATGCCTAGAATGTTTTTTTAAAAGGAAAAGGATTTAAAAAAAATAAAATAAATAATAAATAAAATTATTAATTAAATTAACTAATTAATTAAAGGATTAATTAAAGAATTAATTAACTTAATTAATTTTGATTAATTAAACTAAAACAACTAATTAATCCTAGTTAGTTAACCTAAACCCTAATTAGGCTAAGCAGAGAATGACAAGTGGATCCCACTGGACCCACATGTCAGGTTGACCAGGTCAGCGGTCAATGCTGACTGATGATGTCATGCTGACGTCATGATGACGTCAGCAAACACTATTCTGGATAATGTTGATTTAATTAATTAAATAAATCCTAAAAATGAATTAAATCTTTTAAAATTAATATAAAATAAACCGTAACTCGGATGGAAAAACTTTGTACATGAAAGTTGCTCAGAACGAGGAGACGAACTCGACTACGCAACCCGTTCGTCCGCCACACATCTCTAGCATAGCAAAACACGCAACTTTCCCCCTCTGTTTCATCTGTCCGAAAACGCAAAACACCGGGAATACTTCCCGGATGTTTTCCCCCTTCTCCGGTACCACCTCGTACCGCGTTAGGGCACACCTAGCATCACGATTTGTCATGTCATGCATCGTCATGCATTTGTTTGCATTATATTTATTGTTTCTTCCCCCTCTTCTCTCGCTAGACACCGAGACCGACGCTACGGCTACCCAGTACGACTACGGTGTTGACGACCCCTCTCTCTTGCCAGAGCAACCAGGCAAGCCCTCCCTTCATCACCAAATATCGCCTACTCTTCTCTATACTGCTTGCATTAGAGTAGTGTAGCATGTTACCGCTTTCCCTTAATCCTATCTTGATGCATAGCATGTCCTTGCTACTACTGTTGTAACCTTTACCTGCAATCCTAATGCTTAGAATAGGATGCTAGTTTATCATCAGTGGCCCTACATTCTTGTCCGGCTGCCATGCTATACTATCGGGCTGTGATCACTCGGGAGGTGATCACGGGTATATACTTATACATATATACATGCTACAAGTGGTGACTAAAGTCGCGTCAGCTCGTTGAGTACCCACAAGTGATTCTGATGTGGGGGCTGAAGGTGCAGGTGGCTCCATCCAGGTAGTGGTGGGCCTGAGTTCTCGACGGCCCCCGACTGTCACTTTGAGGCGGAGCGATAGGGCAGGTTGAGACTACCTAGGAGAGACGTGGGCCTGGCCCTGGTCGGCGTTCGCAGTTACTTCAAAATAACACGCTTAACGAGATCTGGGTATTTGATCTGAGTCTGACCACTGGCCTATACGCACTAACCATCTACGCGGGGACAATTATGGGCACTCGATGTCGTGGTATCAGCCGAAGCCTTCGTGACGTCAGCGACTGAGCGGCGCGCGCCGGGTTGGACTGGAACGCCTGCTCTTGTATAAGGGAGGCTAGGTCTGCTCGCCGCCGCATACGCAACGTGCAGGTGTTGAATGGGCGATGGGCCCAGACCCCTGCGCCATAGGATTTAGACCAGCGTGCTGACCTCTCTGTTGTGCCTAGGTAGGGCTGCGACGTGTTGATCTTCCGAGGTCGGGCATGACCCAGAAAAATGTGTCCGGACAAAGGGGATCGAGCGTGTTTGGAAATTTGGTGCACCCCTGCAGGGAAGTTAATCTATTCGAATAGCCGTGGTCTTCGGTAACAGGACGACTTGGAGTTGTACCTTGACCTTATGACAACTAGAACCAGATACTTAATAAAACACACCCTTCCAAGTGCCAGATACAACCGGTGATCGCTCTCTCACAGGGCGACGAGGGGAGGATCATCGGTTAGGATTATGCTATGCGATGCTACTTGGTGAACTTACCATCTACTCTCTTCTTCTGCTGCAAGATGGAGGTTACCAGAAGCATAGTCTTCGACAGGACTAGTTATCCCCCTCTTATTCCGGCTTTCTGCAGTTCAGTCCACATACGATACCCTTAATCCTTTTGATACCAATGCATACATATGTAGTGTAGCTCCTTGCTTGCGAGCACTTTGGATGAGTACTCATGGTTGCTTTGCTCCCCCTTTTCCCCCTTCCTATACTCGATTGCTGCGACCAGACGTTGGAGCCCAGGAGCCAGACACCATCGTCGACGACGACTACTACTACTCGGGAGGTGCCTACTACTACGTGCAGCCCGCTGACGACGACCAGGAGTAGTTTAGGAGGATCCCAGACAGGAGGCCTGTGCCTCTTTCGATCTGTATCCCAGTTTGTGCTAGCCTTCTTAAGGCAAACTTGTTTAACTTATGTCTATACTCAGATATTGTTGCTTCCGCTGACTCGTCTATGATCGAGCTCTTGTATTCGAGCCCTCGAGGCCCCTGGCTTGTAATATGATGCTTCTATGACTTATTTTATTTGTAGAGTTGTGTTGTGATATTTTCCCGTGAGTCCCTGATCTTGATCGTACATGTTTGCGTGTATGATTAGTGTACGGTCAAATTGGGGGTGTCACAAGTTGGTATCAGAGTCGACTGCCTGTAGGAATCCCCCTTCCACACTCCTTGGCGGAAGTTGAGTCTAGTCGATGAAAATTGTTTTACTAACTTGGCTGTGCGGCCCATGGTCCCACATCGCCGTTGGGTGGTATTAGGATCTTTTATTCCTCGACCTATACTCTGGGACTCCAATCTCTCTTCTATTTGGGTTAAATAAATTTTCTAAACTCTGACTCTAGGTTCTCGTAACTACTTTCTCCCGGAGAGCCCCTCACTCAAGATGATTGCTCGGTCCACCGAAGGTTTCTGAAGATACTCTCCGATGTTCTCTCAAGACTTTGTGCCATCGCTATTGCAATTCCCTTCCATCAACAAGCCCCTATGGATAACCACGTGCACTTGCCATTGATACAATCATTCCCCGTTGATCTTGTTATTGCAAGATACCTCGCAATTCTTGCTATTATTCCAAGAATACTTGGTGCCTACAGCCTTGCAGTTCTTGCCACATGAATACCCCCTACGGATAATTCCTCACGCTTACAGAGATCTGTTCTTTCCCCATTGCTCTTATGATTCACAAGATACATGGAAATACTATTTGATATTTTGACAATCCTCTGCCCGCTATTGCTATCCAAATACTTGTCTGTTGGCATTATGGTTGCGTTCCATATGTCTAGCAATATTCATTAGTACCCTTTGTCATTTTCATTCGAGTCCCTTAATTCAATATGTTGCAAATGTTCACAATCCTCAATCAAATCATAGAATTCATCCTTCTGGCTCAGACGTCATATTAAACATGAGCTGGTTCTCAACCAACCCAAGTGCCATCGATTGTACCCCTAAGGCTATTCAACTTATCCATCCCTAATCAGAACATTGCTTCTGATCCCTTGATTTGAAAATCATAATTCCTTTGCATTTGAGCTCTGGATTAGTTAGTTGTTTCCATAATCCAATGCCTTTGCATTGTTACTTCCTCTGGTTGTGTGCCGATGCTCACGTCAGCTCTGTTATGGACTGATGAAGCTATGTACCTAGGGTAGGGTCATGGACCTGTCCCAACTACCCTACCCAAGGACATCTCTAGAAGAAATCACCTTTCAATCGACTTGGAGGTGTTCCACTCGACATACTCGAAGACACTCGACCAAGAAGCAATCACTCGACCAAGATCCAACCACTCGATGGCCAGGAGACCTAAATCACTCCGCACACTAATGGTCGGTCATTAAGTAGCTTTTATGGTCATCATAGCACTTTATTAGGGGCGTTACCAGTAACGCCCGACCTTAATGTATTTAAAACCCTGCATAACTGAGGGCTGAAGGGGTCCGGCGAACTCTATATAAGCCACCCCCTCCTCAGTGTAAAGGGTTCGCACCCCTGTAATTCATACACGCATAATCCAGTCGACTGCCTCCGGGCTCCGAGACGTAGGGCTATTACTTCTTCCGAGAAGGGCCTGAACTCGTAAACCTCGTCTGCTTACAACTACTCCATAGCTAAGATCTTGCCTCTCCATACCTACCCCCCTACATTACTGTCAGACTTAGAAGCACGACAGTTGGCCCCACCGTGGGGCAGGTGTTTTAGCAATTTGTTGGAGGAGTTGCGATCTTTTCCGATCCAAATCATCATGGTTTCTGGCGCAGTTTTGGTGGAGGGCCACGAGATCCGTCTTGGTGCACTCATGTTCATTGCCGATGACTCCGCTTGGCTTCAGGAGGCTCCGCTCGACGTGGACGCACTCCATGTCCGCGGGGCAACGCACTTTCGTGCGTGCGTCCACGGCGTCCTCTTGCGGCAACCGTCGACCCATTATCGGTCGGCTCCTGTGTTGTCCTCCCTTCCTATTTCCCGCTGGCGCAAGTGCTCCGGTCGGTCGAGACTTCAGTGGTGGGTGAGACACGCGGTGGCACGCCAGTCGGCCACCCCTCAAGTCGCGGCGATCGAGCCCGACGAATCCCTCTACGGCCTGTTCGACTGGCTCCGCAGAGACCGCATTCGAGTGCGACAGCAGTGATCCGGCGGCGGAGGTTCTGATGGTCGATGGACCGCCCAGTCCTCCTGTTTTTTCCTGCACCGATGGAGGCGCAGGTGGAGGCGACCCGTCGCGTCCCCATGAGGAATATCTCCCCGAGCCTCTCACGTCACTGTAGATAGAAGAACTTCGTCGCCGGAACATGGATGCACTGCACACTCCTATCGTTGGAGAAACCCTCGAGGCTCGTGCCTTGGAGGACGCGCACCTGGCAAACTTGGCCGAGCGCACTCGACTGGAGAACCTCCAGCGAGCATTCAACGAGCGTGCACGACAACGGGTTCCAGAATCCAGTCGAGTCAGCTCTTTCCGCCCTCGCAGGTATATCAAACTCCGATTCAGAATTTAGCAGCTGCAGCCCGTATAGCAGAGTCGATTCAGCCTTCCCAGTCAGAGGCTGGCAGAGGCTTGATGCAGATCAGAGCATTACTCCGGGCAGCAGGAGACCAGAATTCCGCTGTTTCTCAGTCGCGGAACAGGATTCATAGCAGATCCATTGCTGCAAACACAGTCCAGTCGGCTCATAGCCCAAGATCGCCCCTGAGGCGTGAGGGACGTGGGGACCGGCGTGATCAGTACGGGAACCGTGAGCAGTATGATCACCGATTCGATCGTGACGATCGACGTCGAGTGCCGACCCCTCCGCCGAGGAGTGGATCGTATGTGCCTCGACAGCAGGATGACATGCGCTCTCATAGTGTTGGGCGAAGGTTTCCAGTCGACCCCAGGGAAGCAGGCTTTGATGCGAGATCCATTCTCGTTCAAGGTTTGGTCGACAGGAACAGAGCTCACCGAGAAGGTCACGATAGAGATGCACCTACCAGCAGCAGAGTACATGTTTCGGGGCCAGAGTGCTTTAGTAGAGCCATCAGGGCCGCTGTGATTCCTCCCAACTTCAGGTTGGCGACTGGAGTTAGTAAGTTCACTGCTGAGTCCAAGCCTGATACTTGGCTTGAAGACTACCGAGTGGCTGTCTAGATTGGCGGTGGCAATGATGAAGTGGCCATGAAGCACCTGCCTCTCATGTTGGAGGGTTCGACCAGAGCGTGGCTGAATCAGTTGGCACCCAGCAGCATTTACACTTGGGAAGATCTCGCCTGAGTGTTTGTCACCACGTTTGAAGGAATATGCAAGCGACCGGCAGGGCTGACAGAACTGCGGTCTTGCATGCAGAAGCCGAATGAAACTTTGAGGGATTACATCCAGAGATGGATCACGTTACATCACACGGTAGAGAATGTACCTGATCACCAAGCAGTCTGTGCCTTCAAAGAAGGCGTCAAGTACAGAGAACTGAATCTGAAATTCGATCGAACCGGAGACATGTCTCTGAATCGGATGATGGAGATTGCCACCAAGTACGCTAATGGTGAAGATGAGGATCGACTCCGGAGTGCCAAACACAAGTCAGTCGCCCAAGAAACCGGAGGAGGAAATTCCAATCGGAAACAGAAGCGGAAAGCCGAGCCAGCTGCTCCTGGGGAGGCCTTGGCTGTGACTCAAGGAAAGTTTAAGGGGAAACCCAAAGGGCCTTGGAACCCCAAGAAAGTTAAAGACCAAGACAAAAATGATGTGTTGGATTTGCCATGTCACATCCACACCAAGAAAGATGAAGAGGGTAAGTTCATTTACCCGAAACATACCACTCGACAGTGTAGGCTCTTGATCTAGCAGTTCCAGGGCAAACAGCCCAAAGATAAGGAAAAGGAGTCGGACAAAGTTGAGGACAAGGAAGACAGTGATGATGGATACCCCCAGGTCAATTCCACCTTGATGATTTTTGCTGATGTTGAAAGCAAAAGTCGACTGAAAGTTATCAACCGTGAGGTGAATATGGTTGCTCCGGTGACACCCAGTTATCTGAAGTGGTCTCAGACTGCCATCACATTCGACCAGTCCGATCACCCAATGCACATTGCCACCCCTGGGAGGCAAGCTTTGGTGGTCGACACAGTTGTTGAAGGCACTCGACTGACCAAAGTCTTGATGGACGGTGGCGGTGGTTTGAACATACTATATGCTGAGACGCTGAAAGGGATGGGCATTCCGATGTCCAGACTCAGTACCAGCAACATGAGTTTCCATGGAGTCATTCCTGGGAAGAAGGCTGAGTCGCTCGGCCAAATTGCTCTTGATGTGGTTTTTGGTGATTCCAAGAATTACCGCAAAGAAAAGTTGAGTTCGAGGTTGTGGATTTCCAGAGTGCTTATCACGTTATTTTGGGCAGGACGGCTTATGTACGCTTCATGGCTCGACCATGTTATGTGTATCTCAAATTGAAGATGCCTGGTCCCAAAGGTGTGATCACTGTTACGGGCAATCGGAAGAAAGCAGAAGAGTGTTTTCAGAAAGGTTCAAAGATCGCTGATACTCAGATGGCAGTGGTGGAGCTGCAGGAATACCAGAAGACTGCAGACCCGAATGGTTTGTTGCGAGCCAAGAAGCCCGCTATAGAATCAGCTTTTCAGTCGTCTGGCGAAACGAAGCCGGCTCACATTCACCCGACCGATCCCAGTGTTGCTCCGACTCATATCTCAACAACACTCGACTCCAAATAGGAAGAAGCGCTCATCCAGTTCCTTCATGAGAACTGGGACATTTTCGCATGGAAGCCTTCTGACATGCCGGGTGTTCCCAGGGGGCTGGCTGAGCACTGCCTACGAGTCGACTCAAAAGTAAAACCTATCAAAGAACATCTCCGACGGTCCGCCATCTAGAAGAGAAAGGCTATTGGTGAGGAGGTGGCTCGGCTCTTAGCAGCGGAGTTCATCCGAGAGATCTACCACTCCGAGTGGCTCGCCAACGTTGTCATGGTCCCCAAGAAGGACAAGTCACTTCGCATGTACATTGACTTTAAACATATCAATCGGGTCTGCCCGAAAGATCATTTTCCTCTCCCCCGCATCGACCAGATAGTCGATTCGACTGCGGGATGTGAGCGACTGTCTTTTTTAGACGCCTATTACCATCAGATCCGTCTGTATGGACCTAACGAGATCAAACCAGCTTTCATCACTTCATTCAGGTGCTTCTGTTATGTTACCATGCCGTTCGGCCTCAAGAATGCTGGAGCCACATTCATGAGGATGATTCAGAAGTGTTTGCTCACTCAAATAAGTCGGAATGTGGAAGCATACATGGATGATATTGTGGTCAAGTCACGGAAAGGTTTCGACCTGCTGACTGACCTTGCTGAAACCTTCGCCAACCTCAGGAAGTATGATATCAAGCTTAATCCATCAAAGTGCACATTTGGAGTTCCTGGCGGAAAGTTACTTGGTTTTCTCATTTCCGAACGGGGAATCGATGCCAATCCAAAAAAAGTCGGTACTATACTCCGAATGAAAAGTCATGTACGAGTGCACGACGTCCAGAAGCTTACTGGTTGCTTGGCCGCTTTAAGTCGATTCATCTCTCGTCTCGGTGAAAAGGCATTGCCTCTTTACCGATTGATGAAGAAGTCAGACAAGTTCGAGTGGACTCCTGAAGCTGGTGCAGCGTTTGCAGAGCTCAAAGCTCTGCTCTCCACCCAGCCGGTGCTTGCTGCCTCGATCAGCAAAGAGCCTTTGCTGCTTTACATCGCAACCACGGGACAAGTCGTCACTACAGTACTTACAGTCGAGCGGGAAGAAGAAGGAAAAGCCTTCAAAGTTCAGCGCCCAGTATATTATATTTCTGAAGTCTTGACCCCGTCGAAGGAAAGATATCCTCATTATCAGAAGCTTGTATATGGGAGTTATATGACCACGAAGAAGGTTGCACATTACTTCTCTGACCATTCCATTACAGTCATCAGCGACGCTCCATTGTCAGAGATTCTACACAACAGAGATGCAACTGTTCGAGTGGCAAAATGGGCGATTGAACTCCTTCCTCTAGATATCAAGTTTGAGGCAAAGAAAGCTATCAAGTCCCAAGCAATAGCAGATTTCGTTGTCGAGTGGATTGAACAACAACTGCCGACTCAGGTTTACTCGGAGCATTGGAGCATGTTCTTCGACGGTTCCAAAATGCTGAATGGTTCCGGTGCCGGGGTAGTATTGGTCTCCCCCCGAGGAGATAAGCTCAGATATGTTCTTCAAATCCACTTTGATTCCTCCAATAATGAAGCAGAATATGAAGCACTTTTACATGGGTTGCGCATGGCCATTTCACTCGGCGTCCGTCGCCTCATGGTCTATGGCGACTCAGATTTGGTGGTTAATCAAGTGATGAAGGAGTGGGACGTCAGAAGTCTGGCCATGACTGGTTATTGCAATGCAGTGAGAAAGCTGGAGAAGAAATTCGAGGGGTTAGAACTTCATCACATACCCCGACTGAAAAATCAAGCAGCTGATGATTTGGCGAAAATAGGTTCCAAAAGAGAAGCCATCCCCAGCAATGTGTTTTTGGAACACATCCACACACCATCAGTTCAGGAGGATCCCTTCACTGAAGAAGCCCCGCAGCCAAAAAGTGCCACGGATTCGATTGAAGTTGAAGTTCCAGCTGTGGTCGACCTGATCATGGAAGTTTTGGTCATCACTCCCGACTGGACGGTACCGTACATCGCGTACATCCTAAGGAAAGAACTCCCAGAAGACGAAGAAGAGGCTCGACAGATCGCCTGTCGATCCAAGGCCTTTACAGTCATAAAGGGACAGTTGTATAGAGAAAGTGCGACTGGAGTCAGTCAGAAGTGTATAACACCAGAAGAAGGTCAGATAATCCTTGATGATATCCACTCGGGGACCTGTGGTCATCATGCATCCTCTCGGACCATTGTGGCTAAAGCATACGGAGTGGGATTCTACTGGCCAAGGGCGAATGAAATGGCGAAAGAGATAGTCGACAAATGTCAAGGATGTCAGTTTTACTCCAATATGTCGCACAAACCCGCGTCAGCCCTGAAAACCATTCCACTCGTCTGGCCCTTCACTGTTTAGGGACTGGACATGGTTGGACCACTGAGAACGGGCAGAAGCGGTTTCACTCATGTGCTAGTGGCAGTCGACAAGTTCACCAAATGGATCGAAGCTAAGCCTATCAAGAATCTTGATGCTTGCACTGCTATTAGTTTCATTAGAGAGTTGATATTTAGATATGGAGTTCCGCACAACATCATCACTGACAATGGGTCAAACTTCGATTCTGACAAATTCAGAGCCTTTTGCGCCTCTCAAGGCACACGAGTCGACTACGCTTCAGTCGCTCACCCCCAGTCGAATGGACAAGCGGAAAGATCAAACGGCTTAATCCTCAAAGGACTGAAACCACGACTGATGCGCGATCTCAAGCACGCAGCAGGTGCATGGGTCGACGAGCTTCCATCAGTTCTTTGGGGATTGAGGACAACCCCAAACCGATCGACTGGAAGAACCCCATTCTTTCTGGTCTACGGAGCCGAAGCAGTTTTGCCGAGTGACCTGCTTCACAACGCACCCCGAGTCGAGCTCTACTCTGAAGATGAAGCAGAACAAGCCCGGCAGGACGCAGTCGACCTCCTGGAAGAAGAAAGAGAAATGGCCATAATCTGATCGACCATCTATCAGCAAGACTTGCGTCGAGTCCATGCCAGAAATGTGAAGAGTCGAGCCTTCCAAGAAGGAGACTTGGTCCTCCGAGTGGATCAGCAGAAACCACACAAACTCGCTCCTACTTGGGAAGGTCCCTTCATAGTCACCAGAGTCCTCCACAATGGAGCGGATCACCTTTATAATGTCGATCGCCAGATTGATGAGCCACGAGCCTGGAATGCGGAGCTGCTCCGCCCCTTTTATACTTGAATTCTCACTCGGATGAGATGTAATAAGAAAAAACTCCTGTAGTTTATTTATCAAAGACAAGAGCGTTGTAATTTTCCCAGTGATTGTTATCGTTTTTGTTTGTGTGAGAAATCCCCCGGTGGGTGGCTTAGCTGCGAATCCATTTCGCCTAAGTTTGTAAAATAATTTCCTACCGAGTGGTGAGCCAGCCTCCCACTCGGGGGCTTAGCTGTGAACCCGTTTCGCCTAAGCGTTTGAAAATCCTACCGAGTGGTGAGCCAGCCTCTCATTCGGGGGGCTTAGCTGCAATCCAGTACTCGCCTAAGTATTTGAAAATCCTACCGAGTGGTGAGCCAGCCTCTCACTCGGGGGCTTAGTTGCAGTCCAGTACTCGCCTAAGTATTTGAAAATCCTACCGAGTGGCGAGCTAGCTTCTCACTCGGGGGCTTAGCTGTAGTCCAGTACTCGCCTAAGTATTTGGAAAT
>NC_041384.1:75335306-75344526 GCF_002162155.2 Triticum dicoccoides
CAGCCTCTCACTCGGGGGCTTAGCTGCAGTCCAGTACTCGCCTAAGTATTTGAAAATCCTACCGAGTGGTGAGCCAGCCTCTCACTCGGGGGCTTAGCTGCAGTCCAGTACTCGCCTAAGTATTTGAAAATCCTACCGAGTGGTGAGCCAGCCTCTCACTCGGGGGCTTAGCTGCAGTCCAGAACTCGCCTAAGTTTGAAAAATCCTACCGAGTGGAGAGCAACCCTCCCACTCGGAGGCTTAGATGCAGTCCAGTACTTGCCTAAGTACGAAACACATCCTACTCCGCAAGGACGACGAGGTGCAGGTCGACTGCCACCTTCTCCTTGGGAGCTTCGCCACAAATACAACGTGCGCTCCATCCTACTCCGCAAGGACGGCGAGGTGCAGATCGACTGCCACCTTCTCCTTGGGAGCTTCGCCACAAATACAACATGCGCTCCATCCTACACCGCAAGGACGACGAGGTGCAGCTCGACTGCCACCTTCTCCTTGGGAGCTTCGCCACAAATACAATGTGCGCTCCATCCTACTCCGCAAGGACGAGGAGGTGCAGGTCGACTGCTACCTTCTCCTTTGGAGCTGCGCTGCAAATACAAAAAGTTGTCTCGAGTGAAGAACGAGTTCCACTCGACGGAGAATTCATGAAGATATTCAATGATAAACCAAGTTCAGATAAAATCCTAAAGGGTCCAGACCACAGATCGAAGTGCTCGGGCATTCAGCCCGAAAGAGTTTAACGGTTACAAAAACCACTCGGCATTCCGAGGCAAATTTAAGGTGGGGCATAAAAGTTTGTTCACTCCGTAGGAGGAGGACTGGCAGGCTCGACGAACTCGTCCAGGTCGACACCATCGGCGATCCGGGTGGCTGTAGCAATAAAAGTCTCCATAAAAGATCGGAAGTCATGCCTCTGGGTGTTGGCGACCTTGATTGCTGCCAGCTTATCTTGTCGCACCTCCTTGAAGTGGACACAAACCAAAGGCAGAGCCACATCAGAACCACACCGGGCAGAAGATTTCTTCCACTCCTGCACTCGACCAGGGATCTCGTTAAGTCGAGTGATCAGGGACTCAAGATCATTCTGGAGCGTGGCCCCTAGCCAAAGTGCCGTGTCAATCCGTGACGTGGCGACCTTCAGTCGAGCCAAGTAGTCCACAACACCGTCGATGCGGGATTCTAGTCGGAGCAGATTCATGGCAGTGTCGTCTTTCACGGGAGAGTTGATGGGGTCCAAACCTGGCTCAATCCGCCCAGTCTCCTCCTCGAAGTTCTGGCAAAACTCTACATTCACGATCCAAGGATAAGTCAGTTTTCGTATGCTGAGTCGACAAAACAAAAAAAATGTATACCTTCAAGCTTGATGAACAACTTCTTGGCAAGGCTCCTCAGATAGCTCTCCAGATCGTCCCTCCTATGAGCGATGCCTTCCATCTTCTCGTACAGGTTGAGATTGTCCTTCTTCAAGCGTGTGCACTCCTTGTTGGCTTCGTTCAGAGCAGATTTCATCTTGGTGTTCTCTTCTTCCAATTGGCCGACTGAAGCCAGTTTCTGTTCAGCCAGAACGATTCTGTCGTCAGCTTCCTTTTGAGCAGCAGCCAAATCCTGATCCTTCTTCTCCAGAGCTTCTCTCAGTTTTTCTGCAAAGAAATGGTGCTTGATTCAGAAAGAGCAGAAGGGTACTCAAGCCTAAGACAAACCAGTCGACAAGCTCGTCTTACCATTGGCATCGTCCTTGGCCTTTTGTAGCTCTGTCTTGGCCAATTCCAAGTCAAGGTTTAGTTGGATCTGCTGTTTCTCCAAGTCAGCAAAGCGAGCTCCAAGATCACAAGATTTCTGCAATCAGGGAGGAGAAGTTATTTTACAGCAAAAAACGACAAAGACAATAAATACTAAGACTACGGTCGACTGCCCGCAGTCCACCATAGTCTCGGGGACTACACCCAGTGGGTGCACTTTGCGTGCCCCCACCGGTTCTGATCCCACTCGACCGGCCCACCGGAGTCGAGTGCAGGGAGTAAAAAAAGAGATAAAGAAGAACTCAGACCATAGAACTCAGACCACAGTCGACTGCCAACAGTCGACCGCGGTCTCGGGGACTACACCCAGTGGGTGCACTTGGCATGCCCCCACTGGTTCTGATCCCACTCGCCCAGACTGAGTAGAAGAGACAAACTACCGGTTCGGTTTACACTCGACACGGCCAGACTAGATCGAGCGAAAGAATCAAAATACAAAGACTACAGTCGACTGCCAGCAGTCCACCGTAGTCTTGGGGACTACACCCAATGGGTGCACTCAGCGTGCCCCCACTAGTTCAAAAATTCAATTGACGCACCCAGTGGGTGTACAGATGCAAAGATTTTCGGAAAGAGAGTCTTCAGATAGCATATCCTAACAGAACAAGCGGTGACCAACTAACCTGAACGTTGCTTTGGAGAGCCGAGCTGGCGTCGTAGGCGGCCTGACTGGCGTCCCGCACCGTCTTCATCTTCTCCATCATGATGCCCGCCTGGTGTATGGCTTCCTTGGCAGCATTCACTTCGTCCTCTGGGACATGATGGGTCGCAAAAACTAAAGGTGGGTCGGCAGGGGCCTGAGCAGTCGACGAAGAAGGCAAGGCACTCGACAATGGTACGGCGAAGGTAACAGAACCCTGATTGGCATCACCAGCGTCCTGAACGACTGGTTCCGCCCTCGGCGTCGACTGTGGCACCTTGCTTGCAGGAGCTTGCCTATTTTTCCTCGTCAAAGGCCTCTCAGGCTCTTCATCATCATCATCGGGGAGGTCAATAATGTTAGGAGCTGTTCAAAGATCAATCGCCAAAATCACATCACCCAATGGTACACATTGCAGTTGAGTCGACCAAATAAAGACAAAATGTCAAAAATCATACCCATATTGGAAGTGACCGCATCCTCCATTACCTCATCCTCGTCCCTGTAAGCTGAGGTACCGGAAGTAGCAGCACTGCCAGTTCCAAAGTTCGTCTGGTTAAATCAAGAAAAAACAAACAACACAGGGCGTCGAGTGAATACAAAGGGAGACACTCACGCAGAAGTGACGGGGATGTCAATCTTAATCTTTGGCAACGCCTTCCGAGGCTTCTGCTCTGCAACTTTGGGATGCTTTGACGCTTTTTCAGTTGGGGTTGGTGAAGAGGTCCGAGGACGCTTTGAAGACTGACTAGCCTGAGCAATCGCCTTTTCACGTGCGCTCGGTCGTTCTTGGTCAAGCTTGGATCGCCTCTCCCTGCGAGGAGGCAACTCGACTTCTTCTTCGTCACTTGGGTCGTCGCTTTCTTCGTCCCCTTCACCGTCAGAATACCATTCGCCACTGTCGCCGCCGCTCGCCTCTCCTTCCAGGTCTTGCTCTTGCTCTCCATTGGGCATTGAATACATTTCGATAAGGGCCTGAAAGAAAGCAGGAAGAATAAAGTCAGTCGACGCAGTATAGACAGCTGCGCGAGTGAATTCAGATTACAATCAAAAGCTCAGAATCGGACCTTTTCTGGTTCATGGGACTGGTCGAATGGAGGAACTCTCCTGGCTCCCCTGGGGTTGTCCTTGTTTCCGGTGATGCCCGATAGCCACTTCTCCAGTGTGTCGTCATCGACCTCCTCCGGGTGAATCTGAGTGGTGTCGTCAAGACCCGAATACATCCACATCGGATGGTCTCGGGCTTGAAGAGGCTGGATGCGCCGCCGAATGAAAACCTCCAAGAGATCCATACCGGTGACCCCGTCACGGATAAGCTGGACCACTCGTTCGACCAGCACCCTAACCTGCGCCTTCTCCTCCGGGAGCACCTTCAAAGAGGAGGGTTTCCTCACTCGGTCCATGGTAAAAGGAGGGAGGCCAGTCGACTGCCCTGGCGTCGGCTGGTCTTTGCAGTAAAACCAGGTCGACTGCCATCCGCGAACTGAGTCGGGAAGAATCATGGCTGGAAAGGAACTTTTCCCTCTCATCTGAACACCAAGACCCCCGCACATCTGAATCACTTGTGTTCTCTCGTCACTCGGATTGGCCTTTTTCATCATCTGAGAATGACAGGTGAAAATGTGCTTGAAAAGACCCCAGTGAGGCCGACAACCCAAGAAATTCTCGCACAAAGACACGAAAGCAGCGAGATACACGATTGTGTTGGGAGTGAAGTGGTGGAGTTGTGCCCCAAAGAAATTCAGAAATCCCCAAAAGAAAGGGTGAGGAGGCAAGGAAAATCCACGGTCGACGTGGGTGGCAAGGAGAACGCGCTCACCCTCCTGAGGTTGCGGCTCGGATTCCTTCCCCGGAAGCCGCGCCGATCCATGGGGGATCAGCACTCCGTTGGCTAGGTCGTCGAGGTCTTCTTGGCGGATCGCCGAGCGGATCCAGTCGCCCTGGATCCAGCCCTCCGGTAGGCCGGCCCGCGAGGAAGATCCACCCCGACTGGTCGCCTTCCCCTTCGCCTTTGCCGTCGCCTTCTTCGCCCGCTCCAGAGCCGCCGTCTTCTCCTTCCCCATCGTCGCCGGCGAGACGCGTATGGAGCGGCGGCGCTGGGGCGAGAGCGAGCGCGACGAAGAAGCCTGAAGAGGAGAAGAGGAAATGAGAACGCACTGTTCAAGAAACCCCGGTCCGACGCCTTATATGAGGTCGCTTCCGAGTGGCTGACTGGTAGGCCCGAACGGTCCTGTCAAATCCCGTAACAATCGCGCGCGCGATACGTGGCGAAAAAGGTGGCGCGGAGATCGAGGCGGCTCCGCCCTATCCCATCCGATTACTGCGGCCTCCCCCGTCCCGCGCGCTTCCCAAAATTCGAATCCTGCGAAATCTGCGGGCAGCAGAACAACTTGTCAGATGGAAGATCTCCTCCACACCGTCACTCGGAACTTTTCAAGTAAAGAAACTCACTCGACAAAAAACTAAGAATGGATCAAGGCGACTGAAAAGGAAGTTGCTGCCATCACTCAGGTTCATTGATTCGAAACAAGATATGCTCATGGCATGAAAAATGAGTCGGAGAAGTTCTCAACTCCTTCCCCACTCAAACCTCGATCCATTCGGGGGCTAATGATGAAGCTATGTACCTAGGTTAGGGTCATGGACCTATCCCAACTGCCCTACCCAAGGACATCTCTAGAAGAAATCACCTTTCAATCGACTTGGAGGTGTTCCACTCGACAGACTCGAAGACACTCGACCAAGAAGCAATCACTCGACCAAGATCCAACCACTCGACGGACAGGAGACCTAAAGTCACTCCGCATGCTAACGGTCGGTCATTAAGTAGCTTTTATGGTCATCATAGCACTTTATTAGGGGCGTTACCAGTAACGCCCGACCTTAATGTATTTAAAACCCTGCATAACTGAGGGCCGGAGGGGTCCGACGAACTCTATATAAGCCACCCCCCTCCTCAGTGTAAAGGGTTCGCACCCCTGTAATTCATACACGCATAATCCAGTCGACCGCCTCCGGGCTCCGAGACGTAGGGCTATTACTTCGTACGAGAAGGGCCTGAACTCGTAAACCTCGTGTGCTTACAACTACTCCATAGCTAAGATCTTGCCTCTTCATACCTACCCCCCTACATTGCTGTCAGACTTAGAACCACGACATGGACCGGCAAATCCTTTAATGGATTTTATCTGACAACGTCCTTCATATTCAATAACCTTGTGAGCCTCCCCTCGGATACATAATGCCTTTGGTAAATTGTATCATCTACTTTCTCAACCTTGCTCTACTTTCGAGCTTGTGATATTTACTCTTGAAACTTGTGGTATATGTTTCTAAGAAGCCCCTATGGGTTGAACATATGCCTTCTCTAAACTGTGTGAACTCGAAAGTTTTCACGAGTCATACACTTCTGGTATTTTGCCAGATGAAATTTCAACACTACAACTTCTTCGAAAGTGAGAAGTGAATGAAAGGTTATGCATTGGAGAAGTGGGAGTCGACCTTGAACTTTGTGTTCATGCCCATGGACACGATGTAGATCTTATCATTAAAGCTTCTCTTAAATTAAATTATTCCTTTGGTATAAGTTCATCTTATATCCGGGATCTGGCCTTTTGCAATCATGGTTCCGACCATGTTCTCCTTTAAATACCATTTCGTGTGCAAGTTTAAGCGCTTGTCTTCTGTAGAGCAATACCCCAGTCCAACCTCTACTTTGATCTGTCATCGAGTATTACCCCCTCTGGTATCTTGAGATTATCACGGAACTGCATAACTTCTTATGAGTTCTTCTTCAAGTATTATTTGACTTTCGATGCACCATCATTTGACTTGATGTCATAGCCGACCGATTACATCTTCATGAAATCTCTCGACAAATGTGTCGTGGTCCTCAGCAACATCCTGAGCTCTTCCAATATATATATAGAATTCTTGATGAGAAATACCATCCTCGCCCCTTAATGGTTTGTGTTATCACCGACCACTTTATTGCCTTCCGTTCAACACAAACTTATTCATGTTTTGTGTTATACCTTGAGATCCTTGCTATCCAGCATTTGTTCTTCTTTACCTTGGAATGTTACCACCTTTTATGTCAAGAATGTCGTGGTAATTTTACCACCTCTTGAGAATTCTTGATATAGTAATGTCTCTCGCCTTTTGCGTTCATTTCTTGGTCTCCATGTTGTTTCTAACCGGAATACCGACAAATGGTCTGTGATGTGTAAATTCTAAACTTCTAGCAACCCTGTTGCTTTGAAGTTATTGGTCTACAGTTTCATTCTAAGTCTATTGCTTATTGGATCATCATTCGAACATTGATCATGCTACCTAGTCCAGATTCCTGGGTGCACCCTTCTATCATTGTTCAGATGTGTATGTTTCCCTCGAGCATACATCATTATATCATTTGATCCGACAAATGGTATTTCCTTGTTCACATAGTTGTGGAAATCAATCCTTTGGAAATCTCGATGATTTGTTGCTGAGCCTATCATCCACCTCCTCATCCTCTCCTTGGTTTACTGATGAACTCTTGTTTCAAAACCCGCTTCCATTGATCATTTCCCGAGAATCTTACGATGTCTTCTCGTCAATTTGTGTTGCACCTTTTCTTCTCAGTCATCCTGAGTCTGATGTATCCTGACACCAATCAAATCTGAATCTCAGTCTGATATGATGGTTGGAACATATTTCCAAGAGTTATCACATTGGTCTTTATGTGACCCGGTAAGGTGATGTCGTGCCTAGCACACCTGACCGGAGGACCTATTGTTATAGATTCCTTTTCAGCAAGGTTAGCCATTCTTCCATGAGGAAGTTGTAAGACTTATTCTATGAGTTGATCCTGATGGATCCTTTGTGTATCCAAAGTCCGACCTTGCTCGAAGACCATGTCAATGCTCTCTCGAAGCATGTATGTGGTACTCCGATTTTCAACAAGAACATTTGAAGCCCAATGCTAAATGTTTCTTGCTCAATTATCCAAGCACCGTTGCATGGGTAATGTCATGAAATTTCTCTCCCCCTTACCTAAAGAGTTTTCTACATTATATACTGTCATGGATATCATGCTCTGCTTGTCCTTGGGAAGGATATACCCTTGAAATATGTGTTAAAACACATTTTCCTTTCCATTGTTTTGTTTAATCTGATAATCATATTTTCTTTTCCATTGGTTGGTTTAACGTTGCTTGTGATCCATAAGATCTAAGCAGTAATATTGTCCTGCTTATGTAAACATCTCGGTGTACAATTCTGTCAACAAGACCCTGTTACTATTGTTGATGACATTTCGGTAGCCACCGATGGACGAGAACTTTGCCTACAGGTCCGCCTCGTTTCAACGAGCAGGAAAATGGTTCTCTTCGTCCCTCGCCCTTGGTATCGATGTTGTTGACGGCATAACTCATAGGCTATCCTCTGACATGACTTGCTTACATGATCGTGCAAGACGTCACCGCCCTTCCTACTTTTAACCCATATGGTGGGCCCATAACCCACAGTTCCACAGGATCGAAACCTGACTCTCCTGTACATCCCTGCTTCAAAGTTATCCCTTATGCTTGGCTTCGTAGGTAATTCGCGAGCCACCTTCCTACTGCTCTATTCTGGTATCAGACGCAATGCTTACTCTCGCCGCTCTGAACCCTTTTCTCACTCTGGTTCAGACTTTGAGCAGCTATCTATCCGCTTGGACCCTCTAATTGTACCTTTGTATTGTACTCTCGATGTATTTTATATGTTCAACTCGAGAGATAATCTTATGCTCATTCATGGTTAACCCCAGATTGTTTCCCTCGTAAGCATGTTGTCGTAGCCGAGCTGCCCCTTACCTATTCATAAGTACGTTGGAGTTCCCTAAGAAAAGGATGATGACTTCCTCATGATGACCTGAAGCAGAGGAATGAAGGCGTCAATGTAAAGGATCGACCTCTCCGAGAAGAGCAACCAAGACCGAGAAGACTCAATAGAATTTCGTAACCAGAATTTCCCCCCTTACGCCCCTCTTAAATCTCGGGACGAGATTTCTTATAGTGGAGGAGAATTGTGACGCCCGAATATTCAAGCTACAGTAACCCTTCGTTAATGATGCCATGTCACTTTGATTACTATTGTCTATCTCGCGTTAGTTCGAAACCGATTTAAATTCAAATTCAAAATCGAGCAAACAATAAAAGTTTTCAAATATTAAAATTTAAATGTTCGGAGTGAACTAAATAATACATAGGTAATTATGGTGGAGAAACCAAACTTTGATAAAAAATTTAAAGGCTCTAAGATAATTAAAACAGTAGTTAAAACAATTAAATAAATGCCTGTTGAATTTTATAAAATGTTAAACTATTTTATTTTGGGTTGACAATTAAGGTGGCAGTAGTATATTTATAAATACAATTTTAGGTGCTAGTGTTTATTTTTATAAAACTGAAATAAGAAGGAACTTAAAATAACATAGAAAATAATAAAAGAAAAGGAAAATACAAAATAGAAAACAAAAGGAAAATGAAAAGGCCCCCTCCACTGGGCCGAATGGCCCAGCTGGCCGACCCACACCCTAGGCCTACTTAGGCCTCAGCCGCCAACCCCAACCCTAACCTCACCACTCTCTCCCCCCACGATCCCCCACTCCCCACGATCCCCCACTCCCCACGACCCCGCTAGATCTGGATCGAGGCAACCGTGCCCCGACCCCATCGACGCCCCTCGCCGGACCGCTCCCCTTCCCTCGTCAGACCGCCCCCTGCCAGACTGCCTTCTCGTCGCCTGGCCGTCTTCG
>NC_041384.1:75344792-75351003 GCF_002162155.2 Triticum dicoccoides
CCCCCTCTCCATTCCCCCGTTCCGCTTGCCGTCGACCGCGCTGTCCACGCCCGCACGCCGCTATGCCCGCCCGCGTGCTGCGCGCGCCCCGTGCGCCCTCGTCGCGGTCGGCACCTCCCCTGGCCGCGCTCCGCCTCCTGCCACTCGCGCGCGTGTGCCGGTGCGCACCTTGCCGGCCTCACCCGTGCCGCACTCCGCCAGGCCCTCGCCGCGTCGAGTCTTGCCGACGTGCGCCCATGAGCCCTGCCTCCCGCGCCCAGCACGCCCTTTGCGCCATGCTCCTCGTGCCCGAGTCGCCCTCACAGTGCGCCACCTCACCGCTGCCTGCTCCATCTGCCGCACCGCCGCGCCCATCCAACCGCTGCGCGCGCTCGCCTGCATCCTCCCTGGTCGCTCGCCGGCAACCCGCGTCGCCGCCCCATTGACCGCACCGCCCCTGCTGCTGCGGCCCACGCGCTACCTGCGCCTCATCCTCGCCTACTTCTGCCACCAGTCCCACCTCGCCCCTCTGCGCCGCCTCCGGCCTCCGGCCACCGGTTCCCCCTGGCGCGCGCCCTCCTGGGCGCGCGGTTGTTCCCCTCCCCTGGTGGCCTCGGGCACGAGCGCCCACAACCAGTGCCCGCCCCGTCAACCGCTGCCCGAATCCACTATGGCCCCTGGGGCCTATGACAGATGGGCCCCATGCCCAGAATGTTTTTTTAAAAGGAAAAGGATTTTTAAAAAATAAAATAAATAATAAATAAAATTATTAATTAAATTAACTAATTAATTAATTAAAGGATTAATTAAAGAATGAATTAATTTTGATTATTAAACTAAAACAACTAATTAATCCTAGTTAGTTAACCTAAACCCTAATTAGGCTAAGCAGAGAATGACAAGTGGATCCCACTGGACCCACATGTCAGGTTGACCAGGTCAGCGGTCAACGCGGACTGATCATGTCATGCTGACGTCATGATGACATCAGCAAACACTATTATGGATAATGTTGATTTAATTAATTAAATAAATCCTAAAAATGAATTAAATCTTTTAAAATTAATATAAAATAAACCGTAACTCGGATGGAAAAACTTTGTACATGAAAGTTGCTTAGAACGACGAGTCAAACTCGACTACGCAACCCGTTCGTCTGCCACACATCTCTAGCATAGCAAAACACGCAACTTTCCCCCTCCGTTTCATCTGTCCGAAAATGCAAAACACCGGGAATACTTCCCGGATGTTTTCCCCCTTCTCCGGTACCACCTCGTACCGCGTTAGGGCACACTTAGCATCACGCTTTGTCATGTCATGCATCGTCATGCATTTGTTTGCATTATATTTATTGTTTCTTCCCCCTATTCTCTCGCTAGACACCGAGACCGACACCGCGGCTACCCAGTACGACTACGGTGTTGACGACCCCTCTCTCTTGCCAGAGCAACCAGGCAAGCCCTCCCTTGATCACCAGGTATCGCCTACTCTTCTCTATACTGCTTGCATTAGAGTAGTGTAGCATGTTACCGCTTTCCCTTAATCCTATCCTGATGCATAGCCTGTCCTTGCTACTACTGCTGTAACCTTTACCTGCAATCCTAATGCTTAGTATAGGATGCTAGTTTATCATCAGTGGCCCTACATTCTTGTCCATCTGCCATGCTATACTATCGGGCCGTGATCACTCGGGAGGTGATCACGGGTATATACTTATACATATATACATGCTACAGGTGGTGACTAAAGTCGGGTCAGCTCGTTGAGTACCCTCAAGTAATTCTGATGTGGGGGCTGAAGGGGCAGGTGGCTCCATCCAGGTAGTGGTGGTCCTGAGTTCCCGAAGGCCCCCGACTGTTACTTTTAGGCAGAGCAATAGGGCAGGTAGAGACCACCTACGAGAGAGGTGGGCCTGGCCCTGGTCGGCATTCGCGGTTACTTCAATATAACACGCTTAACGAGATCTGGGTATTTGATCTGAGTCTGGCCACTGGCCTATACGCACTAACCATCTACGCGGGGACAGTTATGGGCACTCGACGTCGTGGCATCAGCCGAAGCCTTCGTGACGTTAGCGACTGAGCGGCGCGCGCCGGGTTGGACTGGAACGCCTGCTCTTGTATAAGGGAGGCTAGGTCTGCTCGCCGGCCGCGTACACAACGTGCAGGTGTGCAATGGGCGATGGGCCCAGACCCCTGCGCCATAGGATTTAGACCGGTGTGCTGACCTCTCTGTTGTGCCTAGGTAGGGCTGCGACGTGTTGATCTTCCGAGGCCGGGCATGACCCAAAAAAATGTGTCCGAACAAAGGGGATCGAGCGTGTTGGGAAATGTGGTGCACCCCTGCAGGGAAGTTAATCTATTCAAATAGCTGTGATCTTCAGTAACAAGACGACTTGGAGTTGTACCTTGACCTTATGACAACTAGAACCAGATACTTAATAAAACACACCCTTCCAAGTGCCAGATACAACCGGTGATCGCTCTCTCACAGGGCGACGAGGGGAGGATCATCGGTTAGGATTATGCTATGCGATGCTACTTGGTGAACTTACCATCTACTCTCTTCTTCTGCTGCAAGATGGAGGTTACAAGAAGCGTAGTCTTCGACAGGACTAGCTATCCCCCTCTTATTCCGGCTTTCTGCAGTTCAGTCCACATATGATACCCTTAATCCTTTTGATACCAATGCATACATATGTAGTGTAGCTCCTTGCTTGCGAGTACTTTGGATGAGTACTCACGGTTGCTTTGCTCCCCCTTTTCCCCCTTCCTATACTCGATTGCTGCGACCAGACGTTGGAGCCCAGGAGCCAGACGCCACCATCGACGATGACTACTACTACTCGGGAGGTGCCTACTACTACGTGCAGCCTGCTGACGACGACCAGGAGTAGTTTAGGAGGATCCCAGGAAGGAGGCATGCGCCTCTTTCGATCTGTATCCCAGTTTGTGCTAGCCTTCTTAAGGCAAACTTGTTTAACTTATGTCTGTACTCAGATATTGTTGCTTCCGCTGACTCGTCTATGATCGAGCTCTTGTATTCGAGCCCTCGAGGCCCCTGGCTTGTAATATGATGCTTGTATGACTTATTTTATTTGTAGAGTTGTGTTGTGATATCTTCCCGTGAGTCCCTGATCTTGATCGTACACGTTTGCGTGTATGATTAGTGTACGGTCAAATTGGGGGCGTCACAGGTTCCGACCTGCTGACCGACCTCGCTGAAACCTTTGCCAACCTCAGAAGGTATGATATCAAGCTGAATCCATGAAAGTGCACGTTTGGAGTTCTGGGCGGAAAATTGCTCGGTTTTCTTGTTTCTGAACGAGGAATCGATGCTAACCCAGAGAAAATAGGCGCTATACTCCGAATGAAATGCCTTGTGCATGTGCATGATGTCTAGAAGCTTACTGGTTGCTTGGCCGCCCTAAGTCGATTCATTTCTCGCCTCGGTGAAAAGGCGCTGCCTCTTTACCGACTGATGAAGAAATCAGATAAGTTCAAGTGGACTCCAGAAGCTGATACAGCATTTGCAGAGCTAAAAGCCCTGCTTTCCACCCAGCCGGTGCTTGCTGCTCCAATCAGCAAAGAACCTCTTTTGCTTTATATAGCAGCCACTGGACAAGTCATCGGTATAGTACTTACGGTCGAGCGGGAAGAAGAAGGAAAAGCGTACAAAGTTCAACGCCCAGTTTATTATATTTCTAAAGTCCTGATCCCATCAAAGCAGAGATATCCTCACTATCAGAAGCTTGTCTATGGAATTTACATGACCATGAAGAAGGTTGCACACTACTTCTTAGATCACTCTGTTACAGTTGTCAGTGACGCTCCATTGTCAGAGATTCTGCACAAACAGGGATGCAACTGGTCGAGTGGCAAAATGGGCGATTGAACTCCTTCCATTGGATATCAAGTTTGAGGCAAAGAAATCTATCAAGTCCCAAGCAATAGCATATTTCCTCGCCGAGTGGATCGAACAGCAACTGCTGACTCAAGTTCACTCTGAGCACTGGACCATGTTCTTTGACGGATCCAAGATGTTGAACGGTTCTGGTGCTGGAGTAGTTCTGGTATCCCCCCGAGGAGACAAGCTCAGATATGTCTTCCAGATTCACTTTGATTCCTCCAATAATGAAGCAGAGTATGAAGCACTCCTGTATGGGTTGCGCATGGCCATCTCACTCGGCGTCCGTCACCTCATGGTCTATGGCGACTCTGATTTGGTAGTTAATCAAGTGATGAAGGAGTGGGACGTCAGAAGCCCAGCCATGACTGGTTACTGCAACACGGTGAGAAAGCTTGAGAACAAGTTCGAGGGGTTAGAACTCCACCACATCCCCCGATTGAAAAATCAAGCAGCCGATGAATTGGCAAAGATAGGTTTCAAGAGAGAAGCCATTCCCAGCAATGTGTTCTTGGAGCATATTTACACGCCGACAGTTCAGGAAGACCCTTTCACTGAAGAGCCCCCACAACCCAAGAGTATCACGGATCCGACCGAAGTCGAGGTCCCAGCTGTGGTCGACCTAATCATGGAGGTTCTGGCCATTACTCCCAACTGGACGGTGCCCTACATTGCGTACATCCTCAGGAAAGAGCTCCCAGAGGATGAAGAAGAAGCTCGACAGATCGTCCGCCGATCTAAAGCTTTTATTGTGATAAGAGGGCAGCTGTTCAGAGAAAGTGTGACTGGAGTCGGTCAGAAGTGCATAACACCAGAAGAAAGTCGAATGATCATCAATGACATCCACTCGGGGACCTGTGGCCACCATGCGTCCTCTCGGGCCATCGTGGCTAAAGCATATCGAGCTGGATTCTATTGGCCACGAGAAAATGAGATGGCGAAAGATATAGTCGACAGATGTGAAGGTTGTCAATTTTACTCTGATATGTCTCACAAGCCAGCGTCAGCCCTGAAGACCATTCCCCTTGTCTGGCCCTTCGCTGTTTGGGGACTGGATATGGTTGGACCGCTGAGGACCGGCAAAAGCGGCTTCACTCACGTGCTCATTGCAGTCGACAAGTTTACCAAATGGATCGAAGCCAAACCTATCAAGAACCTTGACGCTAGCACCGCTGTCAGTTTTATCAGAGAATTGACATTCAGATATGGAGTCCCACACAGCATCATCACAGACAACGGATCGAACTTCGATTCCGATGAGTTCAGAATTTTCTGTGCCTCTCAGGGCACTCGAGTCGACTATGCTTCTGTTGCTCACCCGCAGTCAAACGGACAAGCAGAAAGAGCCAATGGCCTAATTCTCAAAGGACTGAAGCCCCGACTGATGCGTGATCTCAAACAGGCAGCAGGTGCTTGGGTTGATGAACTTCCGTCAGTTCTGTGGGGTTTAAGTACAACTCCTAATCGGTCGACTAGAAGAACTCCTTTCTTCTTAGTCTATGGAGCCGAAGCTGTTCTGCCAAGTGACTTGCTCCACAACGCACCCCGAGTTGAACTCTTCTCCGAAGCAGAAGCAGAGCAGGCCCGGCATGATTCGGTCGATCTCTTAGAGGAGGAAAGAGAGATGGCCTTGATCCGCTCAACCATTTATCAGCAAGATTTGCGTCGATTCCACGCCAGGAATGTGAGGGCTCGGGCCTTTCAAGAAGGAGACTTGGTTCTTCGAGTGGATCAGCAGAAACCACACAAGCTCGCTCCAACTTGGGAAGGCCCCTTCATCGTCACCAAAGTTCTCCACAACGGAGCATACTATCTTTATAGTATCGAGCATCAGAAAGACGAGCCACGGGCTTGGAATGCAGAGCTACTCCGCCCCTTTTATACTTAAACACTCGTTTGAATAAAATGTAATAAGCAACACCTTTTGTAATTCGTTTATCAAAGACAAGAGTTTACGGTTCTCTCATTCGATTGTGTTGTTCTTATTTACTCCTGAAATCCCCCATTGGGTGGGCTTAGTCGCGAATCTGTTCTGCCTAAGTTCGAAAAAATCCTACCGAGTGGAGAGCAATCCTCCCACTCGGGGGCTTAGCTGCAGTCGAGCACTCGCCTAAGTTCTCTCACTAAGAGGCTTAACGGCAGTCCAACACTCGCCTAAGTTCGAAAAAATCCTACCGAGTGGAGAGCACTCCTCCCACTCGGGGGCTTAGCTGCAGTCAAGCACTCGCCTCAGTTCTCTCACTAAGAGGCTTAACGGCAGTCCAGCACTCTCCTAAGTTTGAAAGAATCCTACCGAGTGGAGAGCAATCCTCCCACTCGGGGGCTT
>NC_041384.1:75352111-75396338 GCF_002162155.2 Triticum dicoccoides
CCAGCACTCGCCTAAGTTTGAAAAAACCCTACCGAGTGGAGAGCAGTCCTCCCACTCGGGGGCTTAGCTGCAGTCGAGCACTCGCCTAAGTTCTCTCAATAAGAGACTTAACGGCAGTCCAGCACTCGCCTAAGTTTGAAAAAACCCTACCGAGTGGAGAGCAGTCCTCCCACTCGGAGGCTTAGCTGCAGTCGAGCACTCGCCTAAGTTCTCTCAGTAAGAGGCTTAACGGCAGTCCAGCACTCGCCTAAGTTTGGAAAAATCCTACCGAGTGGAGAGCAATCCTCCCACTCGGGGGCTTAGCTGCAGTCCGGTACTCGCCTAAGTTTGAGACCCATTCCTATCCGCAAGGACGACGAGGTGCAGGTCGACTGCAACCTTCTCCTTCGGAGCTTCGACACAAATACAACGTCCTCTCCATCCCTATCCGCAAGGACGATGAGGTGCAGGTCGACTGCAACCTTCTCCTCGGAGCTGCGGCACAAATACAATGTCCGCTCCATCCCTATCCGCAAGGATGACGAGGTGCAGGTCGATTGCAACCTTCTCCTTCGGAGCTGCGGCACAAATACAACGTCCACTCCATCCTTATCCGCAAGGACGATGAGGTGCAGGTCGACTGCCACCTTCTCCTTCGGAGCTGCGGCACAAATACAACTTCCGCTCCATCCCTATCCGCAAGGACAAAGAGGTGCAGCAAGCAAAGTCCATCCGAAGGCAAACTAAAGCACATTCGGAGATAAACCAATTCAGATAAATACTAAAAGGTTCCAAGCAGCGAATCAAAGGTACTCAGGCACCAAGCCCGAAGGAGTTTAATGGTTACAGAAACCACTCGGCATTCCGAGGCAAATTTAAAGCGTATCCAAGTTTCATAAGATTGTTCACTCGGCCGGAGGAGGGCTGGCAGGCTCCACGAATGAGTCCAGATCAATCCCATCAGCGATCCGAGTGGCGGCAGCAATGAAAGTCTCCATGAAGGACTGGAAGTCATGCTTTTTGGTGTTAGCGACTTTGATCGCAGCCAGCTTGTCTTCACGAGCCTCATTGCAATGGACTCGCACCAGGGATAGCGCCACATCAGCACCACACCGGGCGGAGGATTTCTTCCATTCTTGCACTCGTTCAGGGATCTCGCTCAGTCGAGTCATCAGAGATTCCAGATCATTCTGAAGCATCGCCCCCGGCCAAAGCGTCGAGTCGATTCGACAGACAACCTCCTTCAGGCGTGCGAGGTAGCTTGTGGCGCTGGCGATACGGGACTCCAGTCGGAGCACGTTCATCGCAGTTTCGTCGCAGACCGAGGAAGCGATAGGGTCCAGACCCGTCTCGACCCTTCCAGTTTCTTCGTCAAAGTCTTGACAGAGTTCTGCAGCCAAAAGTCAGTTCAATCAACCAAGCAAAATCCGATGGCAAGCATCAACACAGTCGGATTAAAAGAAATACCTCCCAGCACGAGATAAAGCTTCTTGGCGAGGGTCCTCAGATAAGCTTCCGTGTCATTCCTCTTGTGGATCACAGACTCCAACTTTTCGTTCAGGACGACCTTATCCTTCTTCAAGCTGGTCACTTCGCGGTTAGCTTCATTAAGACAAGATGTCAGTCTAGTCACCTCTCCTTCAAGCGTTCTGACTGAAGCAAGCTTCTTGTCTGCGAGAACGGTTTTGTCTTGGGCTGCTTTTTGCGCGGCAGCGAGGTCCGAGTCCTTCTTGTCCAGAGCCAACTTCATTTTCTCTGCAAAAGAAATAATCGAATCAAAAAAGAGATCAAAGAGATATATTGAAGTTCAGTCGGCAATCAGTTACCTTCCATACCAGCGGCCTCGTCTTGAGCTTTTTTCAGATTTTGCTGAGCCAATTCCAAGTCTAAGTTGAGTTGCCTTTGCTTCTCTTCGAGTTCGGCAAACTTGGAGATAAGAGTACAAGACTTCTGCAGGAGGCAAGAGACAGATCAATCGATAGGTTTGAAGGCAGTTCATTTCCGAGTGAATAAAACCTAAAGAAGTGGACAACAAGATGTTCAGACCCCAGTCGACTGCCGGCAGTCGACCGCGATCTCGGGGACTACACCCAATGGGTGCACTTGGCGTGCCCCCACCAGTTCTGATCCCACTCGACAGGCCCGTCGGAGTCAAGTGCAAGGAGTAAAAAAAGAGAGAGAAAGAACAATTGCGCCGTCAAGAAAGAAGAACTCACACCACAGTCGACTGCTAGCAGTCGACCGCGGTCTCGGGGACTACACCCAGTGGGTGCACTTGGCGTGCCCCCACCGGTTCTGATCCCACTCGCCCAGACCGAGTGGAAGAGCGAAACTACCAAAAACGACAGCAACACCCAGTGAGTGCTCTAATCCAACGCGAACAACAAGAGATTGTGCAGAAGAAGATTTTTTCGAGAACAAAAACAGTCGGAAAGTCTACTCACCTGGACGTTGGCCCTAAGGGCGGTACTAGCGTCGTAGGCAGCCTGACTGCTCTCGTGCACTATCTTCACCCGCTCCATCATCATATCAGCCTGTCGGATGGCTTCCGCGGCCGCTTCCGACTGGTTGTCTGGGACGGGGTAGCTGGTGAAAAAATGTGCAGACGACCCAGGTGCGGCTGCTTGAGGCTCCGTGGTGTGGAGTTGGATGGTTGAAGGAACCACAGGCGCGGTCGACCGCGTGGGATGCCCACTCGGCAAGGGTGCAGCGAACGTCACAGTAGCCCTGCCCGCGTCTTCAGCTTGACAGACGAGAGGCGTTGCAGTTGGTTCTTGCCGAGCCACCTTGCCAGCTATTACCTTCTTGCTCTTCCTAGGCTTAGGAGCCACATCTTCGTCGTCGTCCGGAAGGTCAATGATGTTGGGTGGAGCTGCAAGACAGAACATTCGACCCCAAGTGAACCACTCGACCCTAAAAGGATCAAGAATCGAAATCGCAAGAGTTCATACCTGGGTTAGAGGTTACCGCATCCTCCATTTCCTCGTCCCGGTACTGGTATGAAGAGGTCCCTGACGTAGCAGCACTGCAAAGGCCCGCATTCAATCGGTTACACCCAGTTAATCGAATCCACATAAAGGACAAGTCAGATGGTTACCTGGAGATAGTAGGAACGGTCACTTTGATCCGAGGCTTTGGGCGATTTGGAAGAGATGGCTTTCGGCACTTTCGGCGCTGGAAGCGGCGCGACCTTGGATTGCTTTGGAGGCTTCTCAGTCGGTGTCGGGGAAGACATCCTGGGGTGCTTCGAGGATTGCCCGATCGGCGCAGCCACCAAGTCCGGAGCGTGTGCCGGGTCATGAGTGTGCTTGGACCTCCTCTCCCTTCGAGGAGGCGAGTCGACTTCTTCCCCATTGGTCGATTCATCGCTCTCCTTGTCCTCCTCGGCTTCCGAATGCTCCTCGCCGCTCTCGCCCCCGCTCCCTTCTTCTTCAGCGCCTGGGTCCTGCACTCCATTGGGCATCGAGTACATTTCAATGAGGGCCTGAAAGGGTAACAATCAAAAGACATTCAGTCGACCACAAATGGGACATCACGTGGTGAATCGAAAAGATACTTGATAAAACAGAAATATACCTGCTCCGGCTGGTGCGAGTTGTCGAATGGAATCACCCTCCTGGATCCCCGAGGGTTGTCTTTGTTGCCAGTGATTCCCCTCAACCAGTTCTCCAAGATATCCTCGCTAACCTCCTCCGAGTGGATCCGAGTGGTATCCTCGAGCCCAGAGTACATCCACATCGGATGATCGCGCGCCTGAAGAGGTTGGATGCGTCAACCGAGAAAGACCTCCAGCAGATCCATCCCGGTCACTCCGTCGCGGACAAGCTGGATGACCCGTTCAACCAGCTCCTTGACCTGCGCCATCTCTTCTGGAACTACCTTCAGGGGAGCAGGCTTCTCCACTCGAGCCAAGGAAAAAGGAGGAAGTCCAGTCGACTGGCCAGGGGTTGGCTGATCCTTGCAGTAAAACCAAGTCGACTGCCAGCCCCGGACCGAGTCAGGAAGGATCATCACTGGGAAAGTACTCTTGCTCCTCATCTGGATCCCCAGACCACCGCACATCTGGATCACCCGCGTCCTCTCGTCACTCGACTTGGCCTTTTTCACCGACTGGGAACGACAAGTGAAGATGTGTTTGAAAAGCCCCCAGTGCGGTCGACAGCCCAAGAAGTTTTTGCACATGGACACGAAAGCGGCCAGATAGACTATGGTGTTCTGTGTGAAATGGTGGAGCTGGACCCCAAAGAAGTTCAAAAAACCCCGGAAGAAAGGGTGGGGAGGCAGTGAGAATCCGCGATCTATGTGGGTTGCGAGGAGGACACACTCACCCTCTCTAGGCTGCGGCTCGGTTTCGTCCCCCGGGAGCCGAGCCGACTTGTGAGGGATCAATCCCCCCTCCACCAGGTCGTCGAGGTCGTCCTGCATGATTGCCAACCGGATCCAGTCGCCCTGGATCCAGCCCGCCGGCAGGCCGGACCTCGACGAGGATCCGCCCCGGCTGGTCCGCTTGCCCTTCGCCTTCGCGGTCGCCTTCTTCGCGCGTTCCAGCGCCGCTGTCTTATCCTTCCCCATGGTGGCGGATCGAGCTCGAGCGGAGGTCCGGCGATGAGGCGGAAGCGAGAGTGGCGGAGGGATCGGGAGAAAGAGAAGAGAGATTGGGAGCGTGCGGAGCAGAGGCCTGGCCCGAGACCTTTTATAAGGCCTTCCACCGAGTGGCTGACTGGTGGACCCAAGCGATCTAAACAAATCCTGCAATAGTCGTGCGCGCAATACGTGGTGAAAAAGGTGGCGCGGGGATCGAGGAGACTTGCCTAATCCGTCCCGATAACCTCGGTTCCTCCCGTCTGGCGCACTTCCCAAAATTTGGATCCCGCGAGATCCGCGGAGAGCAGAACAACCTGTCAGACTGAAGACAAACACCCTCTACATCATCATTCGGAATTCTACCATGAAAGTTCACTCGACAACAACCAAGAATGGACCAAGGCGATTGAGAAAGGAGTCGACGTCGTCTCCTCAACTCATTGTTTCAGGACAAGGCATATTCATAGCGCAAAGAGTGGGTCGGAAGTGTTCTCAACCCCATCCTCACTCAAACCTGATCCATTCGGGGGCTAATGACGAAGCTATGTACCTAGGGTAGGGTCATGGACCTGTCCAGCATACCCTCCCCAAGGACATCTTTACAAAGAATCAGAAGTAGTCGAAGAGAAATCATCATCCACTCGATCGTGGAGATGCGCTCACTCGACCACCTTGAAGACACTCGACCACCAGAAGATGAGGAACCCTCCACTCTGCAACGGTTAGGACTTAAACCATAGCATTATGAGCATTTATGACATTTTACTGTAGACGTTACCAGTAACGCCTTTCCTTTATGAGCATTGAACCCTGTGTAACGGAGGGGAGCTGGGGTCCTGGCGCACTCTATATAAGCCACCTCCCTCCTCTGGGACAAGGGTTCACACTTTTGTAAACTCACACACACACACACATATAATCCAGTCGACCGCCTCAGGGCACCGAGACGTAGGGCTGTTACTTCCTCCGAGAAGGGCCTGAACTCGTAAAACTCGTGTGTACAACTACTCCATAGCTAGGATCTTGCCTCCTCATACCTACCCTCCATTCTACTGTCAGTCTTAGATCCATGACACCGACATCTTCTCCTTTCTCCATGAGCATATCTTCGTGAGATCTCCCTCGCCTCGTGATGACTAACTAGTGAAGGCAGGCGTGATTGTTTTATCTCCCTTGGCCTAGCGACTAGGGCTTTCTTCTTCGTCCCAATCGAAGTGGCTGCGAACGTTCTCTTTGTCCCTCCGTCGGTTTCTATGATGGTCCGTTTTTCTCTCCCTCCCTGGCATGCCATCTGCGAGGTTTAGTTGGCAGAGATTACGGACGCATCGTCGTCAGCTATGAAACTATTATGCTGGAATTGTCGTGGTATGGCCAGCGCCAAGGCAGAGAGGGCACTCCTGGAGGTCCTGAAGCGGTGGGGGACAGACGTAGTCTTTTTGTCCGAGACTCACCTGAATAAAGCAAAGGCAAGAAAATTGAGAAAGAAGACCAAGATAGATAGGGTGGAAGTGACGGAGAGTGTTGGTGCTAGTGGGGGACTTCTACTCCTATGGCGCTACCCGATGTCAATTCAAGTACTGGACAAAAACAAAGAGTTTCATCGATGTGAAGGTGGGAGCAGCTAATGATGAACAATGGAGGTTTACGGGGTTCTATGGCGAGCCACCGTGGGAGGATAAGCATCTGTCGTGGGGATATTTATGTGGCTTAAGTCAGTAGCCAAGGCTCCTATGGATTGTAATGTGGGGTTTTAACGAGGTATTGTACTCCCATGAGAAGGAAGGAGTTCCGCACCCAATGAACATGATGCAACAGTTTCTAGGCGCACTAGTTGATTGCGAACTCAAAGACTTGGTTTCTCGGGAGACCAATTCACATAGAGTAGGAGGCGTATGAGGGAAAGATTGGACAGAGACGTTTGCAGTGGGGATTTTCATGGACTGTTTCCCAATGCAAAGATTATCAATGCCGCAGACACAAAATTGGACCATAGGCCGATAGTGTTGGACACAGAGGCGGACACTGATGATGATCGTCGGAGGCGGCATGGTTTGAAACAGTTTGAGGCAAGACGGTTGAAGGAGGACAATGCTAGTGAGGTAGTTACAATTGCGTGGAGCAAACGCCACCTTCGTCATCTCTCGCGGAGCGCATGACATCTGTGCAAAGTGAGTTGCATCTTTGTGACTGTAATACCTTGAGGGCGCCCTCATCGCTTGAAGGAACTGAAGGAGGAGTTGGAAAAAATGCGGTTGGGTCCACTCTCTAATGAGTCGGTAGATCGGCAACGTGAATTGCAAATACTGATCGAAGAGACTTTGGAAAAAGAGGAAATATATTGGGTGCAAAGAAGCAGGGCAAACTGGCTGAAATGCGGTGATCTGAACACAAACTTTTCCAATAATTTCGTGAAGGCTATAAAGAAGAGAAATTACATCAAGAGGCTCATGAGTGAAAGTGGCTCGTGGGTGGAGGATAACGACGCCATGAAAAGCTTGATTAGTGAATTCTTTCAGAACTTGTTTGCTTCTGAAGTAGCGAACCCGAGTTGGGATAAAGTGAAATCTCGTGTTTCTTAGTAAATGAATGTGTTTTAACAGCATGCTAGCTGAATGGGTGCGTGAAAACCATGCCTCGGTTTGGTTTGAGTCACCTCCATACTTTATCATTAATTTCTTAATGAATGGCGTAGCAGTGATTTGAGTATTAATAAAGCTAGCTATGATGGTTTTTTTTTAAAAACAGGTGTAAAGTGCTTCACGCCATCAAAGAAAAAACAATCAAAAGTGAAGATGAAATGCGAGCGATAAAATATGTATGAATATGTGTGTTCCAAATTTCAAGGGCCCAGCGAACCAACCTGCGGTTGGATGGTTAGAAGGACAATGGTATCCCCAACAATTTAAATCCTGGTGCTCGCTTTATTCCTAGATTTAGTTTAGGATTTCCGACGATGCAGATTCAGTGGGAGGAGACGTTTCGTCGACTACGAGACGACTCTGATGACTTCGTCAATCTCAAGATGATATGTTGGCTCAGTCTCTCGAAGGTGCCCATGGAGGTAGTGTCTGTGTGTGTGTTCATACGAATAAGTGTATGCGCGTATATATGAGCGCCTAAGTCTGTACTGTGTTTTTTTAGAAAAAAATTCAAGGGCCCGCAACATTGATCAAAGTAACTGTACCCTTTGAAAATGGCAGCCATGGAACGAGATTCCTGGGTACCTTCAAGGCGCTCCAAACCTCTTTGCCCGGCAAATGCACGAGAGGTCACATGGAGTCTCCGTGCTCAGGGCCAATCGCCCGCATTGTGCAAGTAGATGAACCACAGTGCTCCTGGATCATTCTTCTACTATTGGCTCCTAAACTGTAATTCCAACTGAAGTTAGATACAGTCCATTGCGAACAGAAATCTTGATAACATGTGTGATGTTGATGAATGACAGCTGCAATATTATCACTTTTTTATGTGGAGTATTCTACTGTAAGTAATACAGACCAACAAAAAGTTACAGGCACCACAAGTCCACAACACTAGACTTTTTTTGAAGAAAAGACAGCGTTTCATTGATGAAGGTAGAAGCGAATCAGAAGGAACAGAAACATTTGAAGCACAAATCTGTGCTAATAAGCAAAACTTACTTTTTCAAATATCTAAAGATGAAATGCACGACACTCACAGGTGTTTGACTTGTAGCAAAAGCAGATCGAATCCTACACACCACATTCCAGTTGGACCAAAAGACAGCTTCAGTAACACAAACAAATGCAAGAGTAAAATGGGTTGGGATCATCCAGGGCCTCCAGATTCCAGTAGAAGCAAGAAACCATACCCCACCATGTTTCCATTGGATTTCCCAAATTCAATTCTGGAGTCGGAGCATCAAATCCAGCTCGATGCATAGTTTAAGTACACCGAGTAGTTGGCAAGCGCCGATCACAATTAAATCTTCGGGACCGGAGAGTATTCCATTCCGTGCGGAAAGAAGCCTGTCCAAAACACAGTGAGGCTATCAATGCGACATCCTTACTCAAAGCTCCAGTGTTCCCAACCATCTACCAACAATATGAGGCAGCTAGCCAGAAATTCAGATGAAGAATTGGGTTAACACAGGCTCTACAATACTCACAGTGGGAGCTTGGTCGAGAGGGCGAGCAAATCACCGTCATGCCTGGCTAGCTGGACGAATCGAAGCCATTAATTGATAGCCAACTACTAACAGTGTGATGAACATGCACAGGTCCATGCATGCAAATGCAATGGAATCAACGCAACTGTAGAGTGCCACTCTCGTGTATATATAGGCATCCAGAGACCTTTCAGTTCATCAACTCAAGCATCTCCACCACTTCAGTTCAGTTGCTTATTCTGTCTTGCCTGCACACACTGAGAGCAAGATGGGTGGCAAGGTTCTTCTGATCAGTGCCGTCTTGGTGGGGCTTGTTTCACTGAGCTCGTGCAGGAGCCTGGGAGAGTTGCATGAGCAGAAGACCCACTGTATGTTTTAACCCCATCCCTTCTGTGTAGCACTGTATTTATTAGTACTTCATAGAGTAGCACTGCACTGCACTGCATCTATTACAGCGATCCGTGGATAAGCAGATCACTGCATACTGCATCTACCTAGCTAATGCAAATATGAAATGAATTCGTGCTGAACATAAACAGCATCGTTTCTAGGCAATAAGGACTGAGAACAATGCAAAGCAACTTCATGCTATCTAGATTTCACGGTACTGATAGCTGCAATTCTGTATACCTTACCAGATGGGGGCTCACCAACTCCCACGCATGGGTCAGGAGGAGGCTACAATCCGACACCGACACCAACTTACGGCACTACACCGACGCCATCTTACGGCACTACACCGACGCCAACTTACGGCACTACACCGACGCCATCTTACGGCACTACACCGACGCCATCTTACGGCACTACACCGAGCACCCCAAGTACACCTTCCCATGATGTCCCTGCAAGTCCAAAGAAGCATGGGTTCATTGGATCCTGCGAGTAAGAGCTAGAATTAGTAGATATCAGAAGTATCAAACATCACAAAGCAACGGTTCTTAAATGGTTTTCTTTTGCTTGCAGCTACTGGAAGAATCACCCAGATGCTATAGTTGCAGCTATTGGGTCCCTTGGCAACATCGGCAAGACATTTGGTGCTGCATGCAGTATGATAGGTGGCAAGAAGCTAGGAAATATGCATGATGCACTCTCAAACACTAGAACTGATGGTATTGGCGCCCTGATACGTGAGGGGGCAGCTGCATACCTCAACTCCATTGTGAACAAGAAGTTCCCATTTACCACCCAGCAGGTGAAGGACTGCATCGTCGTGGCCGTGACGTCTGATGGTGCTGCTTCTGCCCAAGCTGGGGTCTTCAAGAAGGCAAATGAATTCCACTACTAATTTTAGTCATTGGTGTTTCTTGGCTAAATTTCTTCCTCCCACGCATTTTTCTTGATTGATGCTATCTTGTGGCTTGATATATTTCTTGTATTTTTGTTGTTTTATCATGTAATGTCACTATCTATGACATTTTGAGTGCAATAAATCCATCCGTTTCCATTGCTTGATATCAATGTTATTATGCTGGATTAGTACATAGTTTTTTCTATGTGTTACTAATCCAGCTCCATTATGCTGGATTAGTAACACATAGAAAAAACTATGTACTTCGAACACTACAAAAGAGCAATAATAAATCAAACACCAGACTAGTGCTACTCAGTTTACAACATAAGAAGTTTATAAATGTCAGCTGTTTAGAGCAGTTTGGTTGTATACTCTAAATATCACCACTCCTACTTGTGGCCTTGTGGCAAAGTGTGGCAAGCAGACACTTCATGTTGCTAACAAACTGTTCGCCACACCATAGGCAAGTTTTGCAAAACATTGGGTCTACGACAGGTGTGCTACATAGCAAGAAACTATGGCATAACAAAACTGCAATGGAATGGCCAAACTTGCCTAGCAAAGGTTTGGCAAATTGACAAAGCAGTCTAGCAAATGCCACAAAGTTAGTTATTCTTCGATTGCATAGCTAAAGGACCTATGAACCTTGTTCTTGAATCCCAGAAAATCCTGTAACAAAACCATCTTTTCCCCTGATATCCTATATTTCATAGTTCAACCTTTTAATCTTACTGTTGAACCCCAAAAATCCTATGACGAAAGCACATGTTGCCAATGGTCAGAGAAACAAGTGTAATCATTCAGAAATTTGGATAACTCATCAAACAACTAGTCGGTACAACAAAACTTCACAATGTTCACATAAAACAAGGGATTGGTGTTTGATACCACATAAACCCAAAAACTTCCAAGATGAGTTGAAGCTTTCCCTTCAGTACTTCTCCAAAAGAGTCAATCTGGATGTGAAATGAAAGCTAAAGTGTTAATTTACTCTAGAAGAAAATTTATTCAAACCTCACTTGAAGTCAGTCAGCATTTTGGTGTTTTTTCATTAATTATGACTTATAAGCTCTAGTTCTGCATTGGATGTGCTATGTGCTATATGCATCATGTCTGATTCAGAATTGTTGAATGCCAAGCATAATCAAGTAAGAATATTGTCGAATCAGCAACATCATGTTAATCACAGTTGAGAACTACTATTTCTGATAAAATTACCTCCTGGAGGAAAAACTTCACCCCTGCTTATTTTTCTTCACAGGATTTAACCTGTTGACGCTAGACATAGAACATGTACTATGTCAGTAACTCGACAGTATCATTGGCCGTTTTAATGGGAAAAGAAGTTAATCTGCATCTGTCGAAATTGCTAGCAAACACTAAAATGAATATGAATGCTAACAAAAAAACTCCATTGCATCACTAATCATCCTCACACTGGGATATTTTTCTAATTGACACATTTTCAGTGTTACAAAGCGGATTTCCCTGCAAAAGAGTAGCCCTCGTGTTAAAAAGATGGATGATCAGTTTCTCTTCTTTCACCGAAGCACCTTTCAATGCAAGCACTTATAACAACTGTAGGGGCAAAGACTACCTAAGAGGAATTGCTCTCGAATAGCTCAATCCACATCCTCTATCCCCATCACAGTACACATGGAATCGTGCATAAGGAAAAATATCTTTTATTTTATTTTGCAAGATACATAAGGAAAAATATGTAACAATAAATATGATAAAAGGTGTGTAAAAATGAATTGGGAACAAAATCAAGAGCTTCTGGAAGAAAAAAAGATCATTACTTGGATCAAGGTAGGGTTGGATGAGAGGTAATTAATAATATCTGAATGTCCAGTTAAATGGACGAATTTAGTAATAGCTACTGATAAGTGATTTCAAACATTTTTTTGCAGATGTCGGTGCTCAACTGCTGACTGATTGTTTATCAATGAATTGATAATATCGACTTACATACAGGATAACACTGCAAGTAACAGAGTAATAACTATAGATATAAAAAAAGCTGCAATGATCATTTCTCCGGATGCACTACTTTGAACACCAAATAGTTGTAACAAAATTGACTATCAATTTTTCTAGTGACTGACTAATAGGTCCGCGTTAATCATTTCAGCATTAGCACAACTATTACAGCAACAGAGATTAGTACATACATCTTGGTCCGGCGCGGACAGACACCGAAACGGCAGGGACGTCCACCTGCATCCCTACTGACTAAGCATGGCTTCTGTTTTAGTTATATTCTTACAAAAGAAAATGTTATCCTACTCAACACAAAAGAGATATACTGTCAGTTAGTCAGAACCTAACACTATGACAAGATATCCAAGTGGAGTCGGAAAAATGTGGCTGCACAAAAAAGGACTTGCTCAGAGAGGATAAATTTATCAAAAGTTGTGCTATCGTTTTCTACAGCATTAACATATTTCTGTTGGACGAGTTACAACAGTAACAACAATGAGGGCAGTTCACCCATTTGCTTGTGACACCAATAAGGCAGTAACCACAATGGCAAAGGAAAACATGACGCTATGAGAAACCATATTCCATAAGTGTCTATGTTAAACTACAAGCTTTGAGGATAAACCTTACAGAATATTGTGCTTTCTTTCCACCTCCCATGAATCATAACGGTGCATCCTCTCAAAACCAGCAACACTCCATGAATCCGACATCAAGTTGGCCATCTACAAATGATGTGCCCTCAAATCTTGTGATCCATATGGGAATCGAACCATTTGAAGATCTCTTCATTCTCCAGGCTGGTAAATTCATGGTATGCATATGCAATATTCAACTCCTCCGTGACATGCCTCTCCAGCCGGAACCCCTCCGGCAGGATCTTGGCTTCCTCCGCCGCCTCCTTCCACGGTGTGCTCCTCCCATCGTTCTTCAGAAACCCCTTCTCATCCAAGAAGGACTTGTGGCGAAGCACGTCCACAAGGCCATCGGCGACGGTGGGAGTCAACCCCGGGATCCTCGCCGCCAAGAACTCGGCACTCACGGCAAAGGCGTCGCACTGGATCTCCCGCACATCAACGTGCTTTGACTTGAGCTTGTCTATGCTTGCCGCCACCATCTGCGCCCTGTCGGCGTCCCTGGGCATGTGCACGAACAGCGCCGGCGGGTAGCCGGGCGGGATTTCCTCCATGGCGGCAAACACGCCCTCGGCAATCACGATGGCGACGCTGCTGAACCTGACCCTCGCCGCCAGCGCGGAGAGGAAGTACCCGCCCGACGACGCGCCGATGCCGACGAGCGGGAGGCCGCCGAGCTCGGGGTGCTGCTCCTTGACCCACCATTCGATGACGGAACCGACGGCGGCGAGCTCGCTGCCGTCGCCAGAGGCGGAGGCGGCGTCGAGGGACCAGCACTCGGCGCGGCTGGACACGGCGAGGACGGCGTAGCCTCGGCGGAGCGCCTCGCGCGTGAACCGGCGCTCCTCGGGGAGCCCCGCGCAGCGCGGGCAGCCGGGGGAGGCGTCGAAGAAGTCGGTGGCGCGGATGGTGCACCCGGGGGCGACGAACACGGCGGCGCGCGGCGGGCCCGGCGGCAGCTGCCACAGCACCTCGTTGCCGCTCCTGCGCGCGACCCGCGGGTCGAGGCGGACGGCCGGGGTCAGCGGCGGGACGGCGGGAGCGCGCGGGAGGAGGAGGGCGGTGGCGAGGAGGATCAGCGCGCAGGAGGCGATCAGGACGACGGGCCTGCGCCTGCGCGGCTGCGGGAGGGGGCTGTCCATCCTGCGCGCGGTTGACCTTCGCGCTAATGGAGATTTGAGACGGTTTGGGGCTTCGCGTTAGTGGAGAAAGTGACTGAGTTGACTTGCTCTCGAAAAAGGGGAACGAAACTCTGAACAACGCTGGGAGGAAGAAACGTCTGTTGGGTTGGGTGTAGAGGAGGCCCATTTGGAAAGTTGCCCGGAACGACGAGTTTTTTTTTAAAAGTACGACCAATGACGTATCTTAGTTTTATACTAGTAAAACGCCCGTGCGTTGCTACGAGCTATACTGTATATAAATGAATCAGACAAGTTATTGATATTGAAACTTATTTCTCTCTCGTACACCAACCTCAAAGTCGACGGCAGGTTCCCGCGATCTAGTGTAGCAACATAAAAACACCACCCCATGACACACCCTTATGTTTTCCTGGCCGGCCCTCCCCTTCCGCTCGGTTTTCACAGTAGTGAGACATTTCTCGCTGGAGCCCTTTCCTTTAAAACGGGATGACGCCCACCTCATCTTCGCCATCGCGGCCTCTCTCCTTCACACCATACTTCCCCACGGAGGGATTGCATTTAGACGTCGAAAAAAAATCGATGACAAGGGAGTCATGGAGGAGGGGTAGAGAACGAACCGGTGAAAGCCAAAAAGACCCGCGTACAATGTTTGCTCCACCTGGGTCATAGAGGAGTCCCCCTGGTAGAGGAGTTTGGGGAGAAGAGAACGGCGACGCGAGGACACGTCAGGAGGATCGCAAGGAAGGCACGCTGGTAGAGGAGATCAGGGAGAAGAGGACGGAAGCGCGAGGACGTCAGGACTATCGCGAGGAGGGCAGGTGATGGGAGGATTGTGTTCACATACACGTTAATGGGCCAGCCCAATGCTGTGATGTGATGATGTCAAAGGTGGACGAAAGATAAGAGTGGTGGGATGAGGTGGAGTGAGGCGAGACTACCAACTAAGACATTAGTAGTAGAGATTACTGAGAGTTGGTATAACATACATAATCATAATCCTTATGGAAAATGTTAGGCTGAATCTTTGAGTAAGTGAATCTATCTTGTAAACTCCATTGTAGACCATGCATACACATTATTCTCTAGAAGAACTGGTGCAGATTATTTGAAGGAGCTTGATATCCCATAGACCATAGTCCTCGTGTAGTCTTGCATTGAAAGATATAGGTATGTAAGACAATTAGCTTGGAATGAAATAGATAATTAAATGGAAAAGAGAAGAACTGAAATGAGGTAGAACTTCCAGTAGGGTCACATTTCATTACTCAAACTAACCAAAAGTTTCAGAACCGAGTTCTTGGAGCTCTTTGGTCATCATTCTTTATAATCTAAAACGTGAACATTTGGTTGGTAAAGAACATTACGTGTTAAATATGACATGTTATAGCAAGCCTAATATCAGGACCACCTCTTATGGGCACAATCAACTCCCTAAAGCCTTTTTTTTATCAGATGCATAATGCACATCACTTATCGAGGAAGATTTTAGCCTCTTCAACATAACAATCGGCATCCCTTGTCAAAGCTCACACCAAAATAACTGCACATGTAATCATTCTACCCTTTGATTGATAGACTGAAAATAAGTACACAAAAGATAGGAGCTACTCACATTCAAACTTCTGCCACAAGCTTGTTGATGGTCATGCCCCTTCAACATGTTCACACATAGTGCGTCAAAAAAAATATTCCTCCAACCAGCCCATATAGAATGCCTCAAATTGGCATGATAAAACAAATCCAGATTGCATTATTCATTGAAATGATAAAAAATGAAAACATTTCAAACCAATATGTATGTAGAAACTGAAATTATATCTTATGTATCAAAACGGCTATACAACCTTCCAAAAAGCGAAGGAGGACCATACATAATACAATACTCCTTTCCAGCACTTTACGTCGCCCGCCTCCCAATGCATCCCTGGTGATCTCCATGGCCTACAGGAGGCGCTTCACCTACAGCAGAATTTCGAGATAGGAATCCCTTCTTCACCTACATCAAAATTTCGAGATCCCAACACTATCAGGCTAATACAAAGATCCATGAGAAGTGTGAACACACCAACGTCTCCGGGTATGCATGGACCGTACGGGTAACTGATTTGGGCAATGTAGGTGGCGATGCTGGCATGGCCGACGACACATGATGCTTCTATAGTGAGACCGGCGGTGGCCAGCAGCACCGTGGCGGCCCAATTTGATAAGCCCGGCGGTCGAGTACCTGGAAGGCCAGTAGCCCACACCCATGACGTTGGCAAAGTAGCTCGGGATGGCAGCGGCGAATCGCTGGGTCACCCGTGTCAGTGACCTCAAGGGGCCGTTGGCGCGAAGGGGAGCATGTTTCCACTGTCGCAGATCTCCCATGCGACATCAATGGTCGACAGCATCGGTCTCTCCCGATGGACCGGATCTTCCCTGTCGTGGTATTCGGGGGAGAGGGGGTAGGCAGTGCCAAACAGCGGAGGGAGAGGCTTGACCTGGCAGGTTCTTAAGCGGTTTGACAGTTCTTATTTTTCAAGGATATCTGAATGCCCTTGCGTTGCTATGGGACATCCAAGATATATATATTGATCAATAACCAGAAGGTTATTAATTCTACTTCACAAACTTCTGGCCACATGGCAATCTTTTCTTCTCTTCACAAACTTCCAGAAATCACACATTCACCTACATCCAAAATGAAGCCTTCACCTGCCAAATGTCCCAAAGGCAGTATGTTAGGCAGCGGAATGGATGATCAAATCATAAAACACAATCTAGTATTTACCAGCGATTCAGCATCCTGCACGTCGGACTGGATCTCAGAGAGACTATGCTTCATCTTGTCTGCTTAGATCTCATCATGTAAGACGAAACCAACAACAGCGAATAGAAATAGGCACGGGAAGAGAGGGTGGCAATCTTGGCGAAGACCTCGCAGACGCAGAGTCGCAGTACTGGCGCTCGTAGCCCTGGAACACCTCACTGCTTATGATTGCTCCTCTTGATCGCCTTTCATGGCATGTATTAAAGATAAATGGTAGCTAACCAGACCTGGCCGCTGCCACCGCCGAGAGGAGGTTGAGTAGTCGGTCGTTTTCGTAGGTGAAAGCTGCTATGTACGTCCTTAATCCATCGCCCGCCGTCCAGGATCGACCCATGCACTTGAGACAAATACTGGGCGCGCATCGAAGCAGACTTCATGGCTATGTCCCGGATCCACCGCCCTCTGTCCTGCTTGACCCATCCACAGGAATCAACACCGGACGCACCGGCTCGTCGTCGATGCCGATGAGCTGTTTCATTGCGAGGTCAAGGGGGGCCACGGAAGGGCCGCACTGGTGCCTGTGCTACGCGCTACTCGCTAGCGGCGTCAACTGGGAAGGGGCGGCTAGGGTTTGAACAGGGAGGAGGAGACACGGCTTGCGTGGATTTTTCATTGCTTGCGTGCGTGGGTATGATGTTTTTGCTGGTTCTTTCGCCGGATCGCATGGGGGTGGGACCACGTAATTAAGAAGAACAAATCACGTTTGGGGTGGAACATACACAGGGAAAACCAACAACGCACGGGAGGAAGGCTCGACGAAGGGTTCGACGACGTAAGACGGGAAACAGAACACTGCGTTTCTTTTAGGTATTATATTAATTATTAATTATTAATAATAATAATTAGTATTAGAGAATTAGAGATTAGAGATTAGAGGTAGAAATTAGAGATAGAAATTATAGATTAGAGATTATTTCTTTCCTGAAAATCTATTATTTGTTTCCTAAAGCAATTGCATTAATGAGAGAGATCCGTTGATTTGGCTAAGGTAGGAAAGAATCTATTATTTGTTTCCTAAAGCAAATTGCATTAATGGAAGAGATCCATTGATTTGGCTAAGGTAGGAAAAAATCTATTATTTGTTTGCTAAAGCAAATTGCACTAATGGAAGAGATCCGTTGATTTGGCTAAGGTAGGAAATAATCTATTATTTGTTTCCTAAAGCAAATTGCATTAATGAGAGAGATTCATTGATTTGGCTAAGATAGGAAATAATCTAATATTTGTTTGCTAAAGCAAATTCATTAATGGGAGAGATCCATTGATTTGCCTAAGGTAGGAAAGAATCTATTATTTGTTTCCTAAAGTAAATTGCATTAATGAGAAAGATTCGTTGATTTGGCTAAGGTAGGAAAGTTAGATTCGTGATCTTTTGTCATTAGGAAAGTGTTGAAAATAAACCGTACCAGACTACCAACTCTTCCATTAGGTTTTTTTTCGCTGGTTAATTTTCGTAGGGTTTTTTTCACCGGGATTGTCTTGGGTGCGATCGGAGGTTAGGCCCTGGAATGCGTGAGGGTGGGTGGGGGCTTCGATACACGGTTTTTTTTGGTTCGTGGCGGCTCAGTGTGAGGTGGGACGAGGTACCAAAAAAAACCATGGGAGGTAGGACGAAAAAAACCTGGAAGCGAGACTACCAACTGCTCCAGTAGGAGTAAAGATTTAGAGATAGAAGGCAGCATAAAATCTACAAGAAGAAACGACGAGTTTCAATGACAGTTTCTCTTTGCTTGTCAACGCTCATTCGGTGGGGCTTGTCGGATGTGAATTTTCCCTTGAGACAAGATCTAAAAGTCATTGAAGCAGCATCGGCTGGAGCATCACCTCACACAAAACAGGTTTGCAATCCATCACCACAAGCACAAAGGGTTGAGAAACCGGATCAAGCCATAGAACAACACAAAAGAAGATGTCATGGTTGCTGTTGAAAATATGCCCTAGAGGCAATAATAAAATGGTTATTATTATATTCCTTATTCATGATAATTGTCTATTGTTCATGCTATAATTGTATTAACCAGAAACTGTAATACATGTGTGAATACATAGACCACAACATGTCCCTAGTAAGCCTCTGGTTGACTAGCTCGTTGATCGATAGATGGTTATGGTTTCCTGACCATGAACATTGGATGTCGTTGATAACAGGATCACATCATTAGGAGAATGATGTGATGGACAAGACTCAATCCTAAACATAGCACAAGACCGTGTAGTTCATTTGCTAGAGCTTTTCTAATATCAAATATCATTTACTTAGACCATGAGATTGTGCAACTCCCGGATACCGTAGAATGTTTTGGGTATATCGAACGTCACAACGTAACTGGGTGGCTATAAAGGTGCACTAGCACTATAGGTATCTCTGAAAGTGTCTGTTGGATTAAGCACGAATCGAGATTGTGATTTGTCACTCCATATGACGGAGATGTATCTCTAGGCCCATTCGGTAATGCATCATCATAATGAGCTCGATGTGACTAAGGAGTTAGCCACGGGATCATACATTACGGAACGAGTAAAGAGACTTGCCGGTAACGAGATTGAACAAAGTACGGGGATACCGACGATCGAATCTCCGAATTCAAGATTAATAAAGTCATCACATGCGTCTTATAATCAACCAGAACATTTCCTCCCATAGAACAAACGTCGTCAAAAAAAATCTAAAATAAATTCAGAAAATACAAACACCAAGCAGTGTCAAATTTAGAGCTTGAATCCCAAAAACTGATTTCATCGCAAAGAACGTAGCCCTAGCCATAACATAACCTCTGTCCTACCCTCACTTCCCTTGGTCAACACATTTCGGTCAGCTCACCTAGCTAGTCACGTATTGACAGCACAAAAGGCATGCCGTTAAAGCAACTCCAAAGGGGCGACCTATTTCGTCCGGCTGCGTCCGTTTGAGTTGCCGCGGACAAAAACGATGACCCAACACAGTGACCCATTTATATTTTGTGTCCGCTTTGTGTCCGCGCGGACCAATTTCCGTCTCAAATTTGAGTCCCGTTTAGGTCGTGGACGGACACAAAGCGAGCGCTTTCTCTGTCCCTCTCGTCCGTCTGCATCCGGGCCTGGCCCGCTTGTCACCCACCCATCCCTCTCTCTATGTATTTTTATTAGCTGGCCCACCCCACGCTCGATGCGCACTCCACCCCGCTCGCAGCCGAGCTTGACCGTCCCCGCTCCGCCCCGCTCGTCGCTCGCCTTCGCCGCGTCGCTCGCTCTCGCTCGACGCGCCGTTCGCCGCTCGCCTTCGCCGCGTCACTCGCTCTCGCTCCGCCGCGCCGCTCGCCCTCGTCGTGTCGCTCGCTCTCGATGCGCCGCGTCGCTCGCCCTCGCTAGGCCGCGCCGCGCGCCGCTCTCTAGACGCTCGCCATGGCCGCGCCCTTGCTAGCTAGCTAGCTGCGCGTGTGTGTGCTTGCTAGCTAGCTGCCCGCCGCATGCTAGCTAGCTAGCTAGCGCGCGTGCTAGCCGGCCGGTGGCCGCGTGGTAGCTGGCTAGCTCACGCGCCCGGCCGCCTCGCCGCTCGCGTGTTGGATCGGTGGAGCTCGCACGCCCGGTCGCGCTATGATCGCTTCATCCACCTGCCATGCGTGTCGCCCCCGTCCCACAGTTGCCATGTTTCCGGTACGATGGGAACGAGGAACGGGAACGGGGGACGAGAGTCGGAGACTGGAAAAAATAGGGTACAACGGGGGTATACATCTCTAGAACGATTTTTCTAAAGCGGAAACGCGATCCAATCAATTCCGGTACTATGAATCCGGTACGGTACCATGGAACGAGGAACGTGAATCTTTACTAGTTGGTCATCTCCCGTCGATCCATGAAGACTAAAATAAATCATCTCCTTTCCAATGGAAAATTTATTAGCAGCCTTGAAGTAATTGGAGAGCAGAACGAGGAGTTATTTAGGGGAGTGAAAAAGAACGGGGCAGAGAGTAAAACGAGGAGTTCCTGATTGATATGGCTGACCTTTTGCTTACTCGATCGATTCAAGAACCAAGACTGTCGAGTCGCCGAACCTGAATCGACGATCCGGCTGCAGAAACGCTGAATCCGCATCGAATCTTACCGAATCGACCCTCGTTCCCGAATCTGATTCTGGGTCGATGAATCCGGATCGAGGGACGGCCCACCGTTCCCCGTTTCCGACTACTATGCCCCGTCCTGCCGAGCCGCCATGGACACCACGCCGAACCGCCATGCTTGTCGTGCTCGCCTTGCCTCGTCTCGCGCCCCTGCCACGCCGCCTCGCTCGTGCGTCTCCTCGCAGCTCGTCTTGACGTGCACCGGCGTCGCTGCCTGCTATGTGTTCGACAAAATGCTAGGACGGACATGCACAAAATGCGTCCGTCTGTTGTTGGGCGCACTGACTGACCTAATTAAAAAAGCGGACGCGGACGCGCGGATGAGCGATACAAATAAACAAAAAAACGGACAAAATCGAGTCTGTCTGGGTCGGCTCGTTGGAGTTGCTCTTATTCCTCACGCGGATCACGCGATGTCGACGAGCCCGGTCATCGGTAGGTGCGAAGCGCAAATCTTCGGGCACCATCGACGGCGACGCCTCCAAAGTCCAAACCCCACGCACTCGGCATTGCCGCCGGCACCACGATATCACCGCTCCGCCGGTGTCATGAGGCCTCTGCTCTCCCGCCTATTCGCCCCCAGTCACATCGCCATGGCCGCCCCCTCCGCATCGCCGTCCCGACGGCTCGCCCACCTCACACGCCACCTCCTCGCCTCTTCCTCGTCCTCCCCCTCCGGCGAGCTCTCCTCGGTGGGCGCCCCCGCCGCCGCCGCCTCCGGCCCAGCCCGCGCGGCCGCATCCAAGGCCTTCGCCGCCGTGCTGGTCTGCATCTTCGAGGACACACGCGGGGACCCCCGCGTCCTCCTCACCAAACGCGCCTCCACCCTCTCGTCCCATTCAGGTAGCCCAAGGCGGAACCTTCTTGGGATCCGTATCGCTCGATTCCGGCACTAGACTAAGTTAATTTCTTAACAAAAATATATTATAGGGGAGGTGTCGTTGCCGGGAGGCAAGGTGGATCAGTGGGATGTGGATGTTAAGGCCACGGCTCTGCGGGAGGCAGAGGAGGAGATTGGGCTGGACCCGGCGCTTGTATCTGTTGTGACAGTTCTTGAGCCCTTCTTGTCCAAGGTAAATAAATCTTGTGCTGGTATGATATGGAATTGTAATTCTAGGCACTTACTGTTGGCTTTTACCTATGAATTCTCTAGGTTTGCATATGCTTTGATCACACAATAGTCGAAGTCAGAGATGAAGCTATTTTCGATACTAGGAAGTCACTTAGTCGTTCTAGAGTAAATTAAGTTCAGATGAGCAATGCAGACTTATCTGAATCTTTTGTTCGTGTTATTCTTTTATGGTATATTTGGTTTGAGCCCAAAGCTTGCCGTACCAAATATTTGGCTAGTTAAAATGTTGGTTAAGGTTTAGCTTGCCGATGAATTAGTCAAAGGTAGGCAAGGAAAATGACTTAGTGTGAGCAAAGAGGCATTGACCTGCCAAAAATTTGGGACCCATCCAAACAAAGATCAATTTCTTGGTCATGGTCAAATAGCTGGGAGGAACTCTGCCTATGTTGTCTCAACATAGCCGGTCCCAAGCCCGGGTAAAGGAGGAGGGTTGTGATAGGCTTGGCGAGCCAACGTAAAAACTCAGCCACTCTTATGGAGATGAAACCCAAAAGATTTTCGTTGGGGCGTAACCCTCTCAGCGACGCGCCACATCGGAACCCGGGTGTGGTGGAAAATGGGCAAGGGCCGGGCCGTCACCCCCCAAGTGGCGCGCCGTATCTTGATCCGGATACGGTGGCAAGTGAGCGAGGATCGGGTCGTCGCATCCTTAGTGGCGCGCTACATCGGCGCCCGGGTGTAGTGAAAAATGAGCAAGGGTCTTCGCATTTGACTCGACGAGTGCGAAGGGTAAGGAAGCTAGCCGAGCCTAGGAGGATTCGCTTAGGTAGCTGGAACGTAGGGTCTCTGACAGGGCGGCTCCGGGAGCTAGTTGATGCAGCGGTGAGGAGAGGTGTTGATATCCTTTGCATCCAAGAAACCAAATGGAGAGGACAGAAGGCGAAGGAGGTGGAGGATACCGGCTTCAAGCTGTGGTACACGGGGACGGCTGCAAACAGAAATGGCGTAGGCATCTTGATCAACAAGAGCCTCAAGTATGGAGTGGTAGACGTCAAGAGACGTGGGGACCGGATTATCCTGGTCAAGCTGGTAGTTGAGGACTTGGTTCTCAATGTTATTAGCGCGTATGCCCCGCAAGTAGGCCACAATGAGAACACCAAGAGGGAGTTCTGGGAAGGCCTGGAAGACATGGTTAGGAGTGTACCGATTGGTGAGAAGCTCTTCATAGGAGGAGACCTCAATGGCCACGTGGGTACATCTAACACAGGTTTTGAAGGGGCGCATGGGGGCTTTGGCTATGGCATCAGGAATCAAGAAGGAGAAGATGTCTTAAGCTTTGCTCTAGCCTACAACATGATTGTAGCTAACACCCTCTTTAGAAAGAGAGAATCACATCTGGTGACTTTTAGTAGTGGCCAACACTCTAGCCAGATTGATTTCATCCTCTCGAGAAGAGAAGATAGGCGTGCGTGCCTAGACTGTAAGGTGATACCTGGAGAGAGTGTTGTACCCCAGCATAAGCTAGTGGTTGCTGACTTCCGCTTTCGGATTCGTGTCCAGCGGGATAAGCGTGCCAAAGTCGCTAGAACGAAGTGGTGGAAGCTCAAGGGGGAGGTAGCTCAGGTGTTCAAGGAGAGGGTCATTAAGGAGGGCCCTTGGGAGGAAGGAGGGGATGCGGACAATGTGTGGATGAAGATGGCGACTTGCATTTGTAAGGTGGCCTCGGAGGAGTTTGGAGTGTCCATGGGAAGGAGAAGCGAAGATAAGGATACCTGGTGGTGGAATGATGACGTTCAGAAGGCGATTAAAGAGAAGAAAGATTGCTTCAGACGCCTATACCTGGATAGGAGTGCAGACAACATAGAGAAGTACAAGATGGCGAAGAAGGCCGCAAAGCGAGCTCTTGGTGAAGCAAGGGGTCGGGCATATGAGGACCTCTACCAACGGTTAGGCACGAAGGAAGGGGAAAGGGACATCTATAAGATGGCCAAGATCCGAGAGAGGAAGACGAGGGACATTGGCCAAGTCAAATGCATCAAGGACGGAGCAGGCCAACTCTTGGTGAAGGACGAGGAGATTAAGCATAGATGGCAGGAGTACTTCGACAAGCTGTTCAATGGGGAGAATGAGAGTTCTACCATTGAACTGGACGACTCCTTTGATGAGACCAACATGCGTTTTGTGCGGCGAATCCAGGAGTCTGAGGTGAAGGAGGCTTTAAAAAGGATGAAAGGAGGCAAGGCGATGGGCCCTGATTGTATCCCCATTGAGGTGTGGAAAGGTCTCGGGGACATAGCGATAGTATGGCTAACCAAGCTTTTCAACCACATTTTTCGGGCAAACAAGATGCCAGAAGAATGGAGACGGAGTATATTAATACCAATCTTCAAGAACAAGGGGGATGTTCAGAGTTGTACTAATTACCGTGGAATTAAGCTGATGAGCCATACAATGAAGCTATGGGAGAGAGTCATTGAGCACCGCTTAAGAAGAATGACAAGCGTGACCAAAAATCAGTTTGGTTTCATGCCTGGGAGGTCGACCATGGAAGCCATTTTCTTGTACGACAACTTATGGAGAGATATAGGGAGCAAAAAAAGGACTTGCATATGGTGTTCATTAACTTGGAGAAGGCCTATGATAAGATACCACGGAATGTCATGTGGTGGGCCTTGGAGAAACACAAAGTCCCAGCAAAGTACATTACCCTCATCAAGGACATGTACGATAATGTTGTGACAAGTGTTCGAACAAGTGATGTCGACACCGATGACTTCCCGATTAAGATAGGACTGCATCAGGGGTCAGCTTTGAGCCCTTATCTTTTTGCATTGGTGATGGATGAGGTCACAAGGGATATACAAGGAGATATCCCATAGTGTATGCTCTTTGCGGATGATGTGGTGCTAGTTGACGATAGTCGGACGGGGGTAAATAGGAAGTTAGAGTTATGGAGACAAACCTTGGAACCGAAAGGGTTTAGGCTTAGTAGAACTAAAACCGAGTACATGATGTGTGGTTTCAGTACTATTAGGTGTGAGGAGGAGGTTAGCCTTGATGGCCAGGTGGTACCTCGGAAGGACACCTTTCGGTATTTGGGGTCAATGTTGCAGGAGGATGGGGGTATTGATGAAGATGTGAACCATCGAATCAAAGCCGGATGGATGAAGTGGCGCCAAGCTTCTGGCATTCTCTGTGACAAGAGAGTGCCACAAAAACTAAAAGGCAAGTTCTACAGGACGGCGGTTCGACCCGCAATGTTGTATGGCACGGAGTGTTGGCCGACTAAAAGGCGACATGTTCAATAGTTAGGTGTGGCGGAGATGCGTATGTTGAGATGGATGTGTGGCCACACGAGGAAGGATCGAGTCCGGAATGATGATATGCGAGATAGGGTTGGGGTAGCACCAATTGAGGAGAAGCTTGTCCAACATCGTCTGAGATGGTTTGGGCATATTCAGTGTAGGCCTCCAGAAGCTCCAGTGCATAGCGGACGGCTAAAGCGTGCAGAGAATGTCAAGAGAGGGCGGGGTAGACTGAATTTGACATGGGAGGAGTCCGTTAAGAGAGACCTGAAGGATTGGAGTATCACCAAAGAGCTAGCTATGGACAGGGGTGCATGGAAGCTTGCTATCCATGTGCCAGAGCCATGAGTTGGTTGCGAGATCTTATGGGTTTTACCTCTAGCCTACCCCAACTTGTTTGGGACTAAAGGCTTTGTTGTTGTTGTTGTTGTTGTTGTTGGTCAAATAGCTGGGAGGGTACATTTTGGCCACCATCTAAATATTATCCGTATTTATCATATTGAATGGTTAGTTGGATGGATTTAGTATATCACTTCTGACAGAGCTTTAAAGACAGGATTGCTTGTTGGATGTAATTAGTGGGATGGATATTCATCTTAGAAATTCCTAAGATTAGGATTTTTACTCTTAACTTCTGTATATTTAATACTTTATCTAAATTGGTGAATGAGTCACTGACAGACAGCATGCGGTGTTCTTATTTTGTCTATAGCAGCATCTGTCTTTTGTATGTTAGAAAGCAGTATGGCGTGCATGTGTGAATGCTCGATTTGGTGTATTAAGGGACATGACCTGAAGAAAGAGTCAAAGAGATAAACAGTAATCTGCTTGTTAATAAATTGCTTTTCCCACCGTTTCAGTATCTTCCGGTGCATGTATTGCAAATCTGTTGTAGTGACATTGTTCATCCAAAGCGCATGCTGCATAATCATTTCATGAGAAGTTTAGAACTGCTTTAGCTGTTGGCCATCTCCAATTTTCTCATAACTATGCCCTTTCCTGTACTAATAATGCTGGTTTCTTAAAAATAGATACTCATATTGATCAGTTAAATGCACGAGTATGCATAGGTCCATCCAATTACTTTTAATCTAATGCATAATTTGAAGAAATGAGCACATGCTTTTGCACTCATTCAATACAACCGCAGACCAGCCAGGGCTCATGCTGTAGTCTTCGTTTTGCAGAATGGCCTTGATGTTACTCCTGTAATTGGCATTCTTTCGGATAGAGCTCTATTCAATCCTGTCTTGAATAAAGCTGAAGTGCAAGACATCTTTGACGCCCCTCTGGAGATGTTTCTGAAGGTGCAACCGTGATTTCTTTATTTTCCCTTTGCTCAGCTTCTTATGTTGTCAAATACAGTTGGATATTTGCATCAGTTAATTCTCACATCTATCAAAATCTCTAGGATGATAACCGGACAACAAGACAAAGGGACTGGATGGGGAAGACTATTCCGGTCCAGTTCTTTGACTACGAGGCAGAGGGCAAAAAATATGTCATTTGGGGCTTAACCGCACACATTCTGACCCGTGCTGCATCAGTCGTTCTACAGAGACAGCCATCATTCTCTGAACTTCCGAATAGACCAGAAACTATTCCCACCAGCAAGCACTGATGGGCTGAAAACTCGGGCAGCAATATTGATATGTAATTGTAGCAATTTTTACACCCCATTTACTGGTACAAGAGGTTATCAGAAGTCTAAAACTAAACAGTTAATGTATATCTGTAGAGATGTAATTTGCATTGCATGTATAGCCCAGGAAGTAGTATCCTGGAACATTTTGTGAGATCCTCTTTTGAGTTCAGAGTCAAGACAATGAACGCTCTGTGGAATGTGAAGCTCCTTGTGCGCTGCCAAAGAATGTAGGGCGTGTTTGGTTGCCCGCATGCAGCCCAACCAGGCCCGCGCGGGATGTGCGCGGCCTGTTTGGTTGCCTGGGCTGCATGCGGTTTGTGGCCCGCACGGACCTTAAAGCAGCCCGCAGCCTGGCCCGGCGGAAACTGCCGAATCGGCAGTTTCTTGCGAGCCTGACTGGGCGCGGTCACACGTGCGAGGCAGTTGCATGCCTCGGGTAGCGCGGGAGACGGAGGGGGCGTCTCATAACTCGCCCCCCACTCTTCTGTCACCGTTCAGTCGCACTGTTCCCGTTGCTCCCTCTCTCCTTCACCGCCCCTCCCTCTCCTCTCTTCCGATGGCTCCGCCTTGCCCACCGTCGCGCCGCCCTCTGACCCCTGTCGACCAGCGCATCGCCAGCATCCAGGAGCGCTGACTGGCCGGGCTCTAGAACTCAGAGCGAGACCTGGCGTCGGTGCTGCGAGCGTCGTCCCCCATCTGTTGCCGGCCAATGCGGTGTCGGCCGTTCCTGCGTCGCGGATTCCGGGACCCCATTGGGCAGGGGGGTTTTCTTGACCCCCGTCCAAGGGTTTTCTCCTGTCGGCAGGCCGTCCTCCTCGACCTCCGGCGTGGCGATGAGCACGGGGCCGATGCCGCAGGCCGTCGCCAGGGTCGGCTCCTCCTCTGCTCCGCCACCTCTCTCCTTCCCACCGGGGTTTTCACCCCGGCCTCGGTTCGCTACGACTTCACGTGCTCCGGTGAGTCAAACCCCCTCAATGCTTGCTCGTAGATGTAGATTAGGGGTTTAATTCTTAGGCATGTGCTAGTAGTTAGTGGATTCGATATGATTAGATGGGATTGGAGTAGATCCAATTGGACGATGTGATCCCAATCGAATCCAATCGGACCAATATGTTCTTGTTTCGTATAGTGTGTGTCCTAGGATAATTTTCTTCTGCTACTGCTAGTGTGTCCTAGGATCCGTGTTCATGCTAGAATCCCAATGGTAGTGTGCTTTGCTAGGATCTGTGTTCATTGTAGGGATCTTGTTAGGATGTGTGTTCATGCAATGGCATGTTCATGTTCAAGCTAGGATCATGTTCATGTTGTTGTTCATGTTGCCAACATACATGTTCAAGCTAGGGTTTGTGTTGATTGTTATACGTGTATGTAGTAGGACCATTTTAGGATGCTGCCAAATGTGCATGGCTGCACATGGATGCTATTGGCACTTGTTGTTGCTATTTTTAGATATTTCCATGATTAGGATAGTGCACTGATGAGTGGCAGTTGTAGAAAAGCAGATGCCACTGATCATTGGCACTTGCTGTTGGGCAAGTCCACTGATCAGTGGCATTTGCCTAGCAACAAGCGGGATTGATAAGTGGCATTTCCTTAAAGAGTTTGTGCACTGATCAGTGGCATTTGCTCTTGGACAAATTGTAAGTGCATCTAGTGCCACCCCTAGTTGGTTTTGGAGTATTAACGACAAACCTAGTTGAGGGACTAATGTGTTTGTGAGAATTGCAGGATAACACAGGTAGAAGTCCTCATTGATTCGGTTTTCCTACCAGAGATGACCCCTAAAAATGTATGAAGACATTGAAGTCAAAGGTGGTATATGAAGATATTCACATTGAAGACTATGACAAGAGAAGACATCACATGAAGCCTATGGAGCTCGAAGACTTAGATCTTTCGTAGTTCTCTTTTTTCTTTATTGAGTCACAGGAACCACCGTACTGTTAAGTGGGGTCCAAGAGAACCAGTCAGAATTACTGAAGTGATGCCTAACCAAAACCTATGTCTTCGAGTGAAGACTATGAGAGCGAATATTGTCCAGAGTCGGACAAGTCAGCTTTGCTTGTAGCCCAAGTAAAGTTGCCGTGTGAGTTTGAAATCTGACCGTTGGAACACGTGTCAGTTCCTTAGTGACCCAGGGTCATTTCGGACAAATCAGGTCGGGTTGCCTAGTGGCTATAAATAGCCCACCCCCTACAACCATAAACGGTTGGCTGCTCAGAGTTAGTGTACGGCTTTTGTCGTTTGAGAGCAACCCACCTCGAAGCATTTGAGAGAGAATTCCTAGCGAGGATAAAGCCCTAACCACCCAAAGCCAAAGAGAATTAGGCATCACTTAAGTCTTCTTGTCTGTGTGATCTGAAGACTTATTACACTTGAGGAATGTGAATCCTCCAGCCGGTTAGGCGTCGCGTTCTGAGCATCCAAGAGACATTGTGGATTGCCGGTGAACGAAGTCTGTGAAGGTTTGGGAGTCTACCTTGAAGACTTACCAGAGTGATTGGGTAAGGTCTGTGTGACCTTAGCTCAAGGGGAATATGGTGAGGACTGGGTGTCCTAAGCTGCGTGTTCAGGACTGGGTGTCCGGGACTGTGTGTCCTCAGGTTTAAATATCTAGCCGCCCTAACCAGACGTACAGTTGTCACAGCAACTGGAACTAGTCCAACACATCATTGTCTTCAACGAGTCACTGGTTTCATCCTTCCTTTCTCTTTACGTACTGTTACTCCTTGTGAAGTCATTGTATGATTGCACTATCTTTTATCTTCACTGAGTGACTGCGTGTTCTGTTTGGCTTCATAATATCTTCCTACCTGATCCTTACTACATTACTGCTATTAGTCATTGTGCTGTCACTCTATTGAATACTTGACTATGGCTTGCCTAGTGTAGTCTACCTTCCGCTACAGAGGGTAATAGGTTTATTTCTATTGTTTGTCTTCATAACTTCCATGTTTTGAAGACTTTCATAAAAATTGCCTATTCACCCCCCCTCTAGTCGATATAATGCACTTTCAATTGGTATCAGAGCAAGGTACTCCCTTGTTCTGTGTGATTCGGTTTAACCACCTGGAGTTTTAGCTATGTCGACTGCAGGGATAATTAAAGTCTCTGCTGCGTGCCCCATCTTCGATGGAACTGAATATCCCTACTGGAAGAATAAGATGCACATGCATCTTGAAGCCATTGACGTCGACCTATGGTATGTCGTCAAGAACGGCGTTCCCAAGGCTGGAGAAGGTGTCACTGCTGCTGACGTCAAGAAGTTCATTCAACTGGACACTACTGCCAAGAATATCATCTGTGGTCATCTGACAAAAGGACAGTATGGCCGCGTGAGTGCTTTGGAAACATCTAAGCTAGTCTGGGACTGGCTCTCCAAGGTCAACGAAGGCGTCTCAACCCAGAGAGATCAGAGAATCAGTGTCCTCCGCAACCTCTTCAACCGCTTTAAGAGAAATGACAATGAGAATGTCCAACTCACATTTGATCGACTCACTGACATCACGAATGAGCTTCAAGCCCTTAGCGCTACTGAGATCACCAAGCATGAAGTCGTCAAGACACTACTGAGATCACTTGACAGTTCGTTTGACACCCTAGCCCTGATGATTCAAGAACGTCCTGATTTCAAGACACTCGATCCGTCTGACATACTTGAGAGGCTCAACACACATGAGTTTTAGCTTTCTGAGAAGAGAGATATCTACGGTCCAAACTATGGGCGAACTCGTGCCTTGAAGGCAAAAGCTGTCTCCTCATCTGAAGAAGAATCTGACAGCAGTTCTGATGATCCTGAAGACATTGGAAGGGAACTTGATATGCTTGTGAAGAAGTTCCAAAAATTCACCAAGAAGAAAGGCTTCAGAAAGTCTTCCCGATCAAGCTCAAGGAATGATGAAGCTTCTGCTCATGACTACAAGAAGAAAACATGTCACAAGTGCAAGAAACCTAGCCACTTCATCTCTGAGTGTCCACAATGGGACAATGAGAACAAAAAAAGAAGAAGAGCAAAGAATATGACTCTGACGACAAGAAGAAGAAGAAATACTCAAAGTCTTCTTCCAAGTCTTCATCACACAAGAAGAGCTCATCTGGCAAGGCACGTGTGTTTGTTGGCAAGGAAATGGATTCAGAGGAGGAGTCCGCTTCTGAGGAGGCTGAGGTGGAGTCTGAGGAGGAGTCCGATTCTGGCGTCGCAAGTCTGGCTACAACATACGTTGCCAAGTCCATCTTCAACACTGAAGATAATGACCTCATCACCGACACCGATGCAAACGACAAGGACTACTCCGCTCCTACCTACTGCTTCATGGCACGCGGTGCCAAGGTAAACACACGCACTATTCACTATCAAACATCTAGTGACGATGACTCTGATTGTGGTTCAAAACCCAGCTACAAAACACTTGCTAAAATTGCAACTGAACAACAGAAAGCCATGGAACATATTCAAAAACTGTTAGACAAAAGCGACGATCTGTTAGGTGCTGAAATGACTCGATCTGAGTCCTTAATTGAAGACATAAAAAATCTTCACGTTAAGTATGATGAACTTGAAAGTCGTCATGAAACGCTCTCAACGACTCATGAAAAGCTTTCCTATGATTATCTTCAAAGGAAGCAAGATCTTGAGAAATTGAGAGCGGCTCATGAAGATCTTCAAAAGGAAAACGAGTCACTTCGCGCCGAACAGATCAGCTCCGCTCAGGAAGGATTTGAACCACCATGTCTTAAGTGCATTGAGCGTGATAATGCTACTACTGTTGCTGAATGTTCTACTGCTGCTACTGTTGCAATATCTTCAACTGTTGATGTGGGAACTAACCCCTCTGCTGAGGATTCCACTACTATTGCTGATGAGAATGCTAGTTGAAGACATTGCTTGAAACAGGGATGTACAAAAGTCTTAAAGGGCATCAGACACTATGTGATGTCCTCAAAAAGCAGATCTTGAACCGAAACCCGAGGAAAGAGGGTGTTGGGTTCGTAAGGAAAATGAATGCTGATGGCTCTTACTGGAAACCTGAGCAGTACCCCAAAACCACATGGGTTGCTGCAAAGAAATCTTCAACAGATCTATCCAATCTATCTGGCTTCTCTTGTGCAAATCCCATTGTCATTGATGAATCCTTTGATGCAAACTATAAACTGTTTAAGAATCAGAATGGTAAAGTGTTTGCCAGGTACATTGGTACTAACTGCAGGAATGGACCGCCTATGAAGAAGATCTGGGTTCCGAAAAAGTGTCTGGAGAATCTTCCTGTGAATGTCATCATGACACCACACGTGAAGAAGACAAACCTCAGACCACAGGCTTCATACGGTCCAAAGGCTTCATACAGACAGAGGACTCACCTGAGTCGCACTAACGCAAATGTTTTGCAGGGAAGCCATACTCAGGCCTATGAATATGAGCGCGGTTCATCAAACCGCCATGTTCATAAGACCAAGAACTATTCTGCTTATTCTTATGAGTACTATTGTCCGCCTGCAAGACTTTTTGCTAGGGCTCCAAAGCCAAAGTTCTCAGACGCTGCACTTAGACTTATTGCTTCTAAGCCACCCTTGAAGATGTGGGTGGCTAAGAAAGCTTAACTCTCTTTTGCACGGAAAGGTCTCCAGCAGAAAACCAAAATTGTCTGACGCTATTGCTGGGGACCTTAAACATCTTGTAGGGCGCAAGATCAAATGCCCGAATGGTCTTACTATGTACTTCGTTCCTGAATCGCTTGCTACTCTCCCTATCAGTCCTAATCTGGATCTAAGCTTTCATAACCCACTGGTTCGTCAAATGTTTTTGCTTCACAATTCTCTTCATGAAGCCTATCCCCCTAACTGCACTGTAGGGTATGACACCAGCGTCTTCAGAATGGATTATTGATAGTGGGTGTACCAACCACATGACTGGCAAAAGAAGCCTTCTTATGGACTCAACCTTACGTCCATCCGACAAGAGTCACATCACATTTGCTGATACTGGTAAAAGTAAGGTATTGGGTCTAGGTAGAGTTGCAATCTCAAAGGATCAACACATGGATAAAGTCATGCTTGTTGAATCCCTTGGCTTCAACTTAATGTCTGTCTCAATGCTTTGCGATTTGAACATGATCGTAATATTTGGAAAATATCGCTGCCTTGTACTAATGGAATCTGACAAGTCTCTAGTGTTTGAAGGGTGTCGGAAAGATGATTTGTACGTGGTAGATTTTTCGGCAGGACCACAGCTTGCCGTATGTCTTCTAGCAAAGGCTTCAAAATGCTGGCTCTGGCATCGGAGGCTAGGGCATGCTGGCATAAGGAACCTCCACACCCTTGCAAAGAAGAAGCATGTCATAGGCATCGAGGGCGTCAAGTTCAAGAAAGATCACTTATGCGGTGCCTGTGAAGCAGGGAAGATGACGAGGGCCAAACATCCCTCGAAGACAATCATGACAACCACTCGACCCTTCGAGCTGCTCCACATGGATCTTTTCGGCCCCACTCATTACTCAACTCTTACTACTACTGCTTGCCTCTATGGCTTTGTTATTGTTGATGATTATTCTAGATATACTTGGGTGCACATAATCCTCTACAAGACTGAAGTGCAGGATGTCTTCAGACGCTTCGCCAAGCGAGCAATGAACAACTATGGCGCCAAGATAAAGCACATCAGAAGTGACAATGGCACTGAATTCAAGAATACTGGCCTTGATACATATCTTGATACCTTGGGCATCACACATGAATTCTCAGCCCCATACACGCCACAGCAGAATGGCGTCGTTGAACGCAAGAACAGAACACTCATTGAGATGGCCCGAACGATGCTTGATGAATACAAGACTTCAAGAAATTCTGGCTTGAAGCCATTGACACTGCATGCCATACAATCAATCGTGTTTATCTTCACAAGCTGCTGAACAAGACATCTTATGAGCTCCTTACTGGCAAGAAGCCAAATGTCAGTTACTTCAGAGTATTTGGTGCCAGGTGCTGGATCAAGGATCCACATCACACTTCAAAATTTGCACCAAAAGCACATGAGGGTTTTATGCTTGGATATGGAAAGGATTCGCACTCCTACAGAGTCTTCAATCTCTTTCATTATAAAGTGGTTGAAACAGTGGATGTGCAGTTTGATGAGACTAACGGTTCACAAAGAGAGCACCTCCCAAATATGCTAGATGAAGTTCCATCCAGCGAATCAATCAAGCTTATGGGAACCGGAGAAATCATACCCTCTGAAGCTCAACCCGAAGAGGAACTTATCATCTCCGCACCTGATCAACCTGAAGACAATGCTCAGCCTGAAGACAATCCCACTAACAATGACAATGATCAGCAAGAGCAAAACCTTCGCCCTGTACATCCTCGTGTTGCCAATGAAGTGCAGATTGAGAGAATAATTGACAGCATCAATGCACCCGGTCCGCTCACTCGGTCAAGGGCAACTCAGCTGGCAAACTTCTGTGGGCACTTCGCATTCGTCTCAATAACAGAACCTACGAAAGTTGAAGAAGCCTTCATGGAACCTGAATGGATTCAAGCTATGCAAGAAGAGCTTCAACAGTTTGAGCTGAATAATGTATGGGAACTGGTTAAGCGTCCTGATCCTCGGAAGCACAACATAATAGGCACCAAATGGATATACCGCAACAAACAAGATGAGCATGGTCAAGTTGTCAGAAACAAAGCTCGTCTCGTTGCTCAAGGATATACTCAAGTGGAAGGCATTGACTTCGATGAAACATTTGCTCCTGTGGCTCGACTTGAAGCCATACGCATACTGCTGGCCTATGTAAATCATCATAACATACTTCTATATCAAATGGATGTGAAGAGTTCTTTTCTCAATGGCAAGATTGAAGAAGAAGTGTATGTTGCACAACCGCCTAGCTTTGAAGATCCAAAACATCCTTACATGGTATACAAGCTCAACAAGGCACTGTATGGTCTCAAACAAGCCCCTCGGGCCTGGTATGACACACTCAAATACTTCCTGAAGAGCAAAGGCTTCATACCTGGTTCCCTAGATCCCACTCTCTTCACGAAGACATATGATGGTGAACTGTTTGTGTGCCAAATATATGTGGATGACATCATCTTTGGCTGCACCAATCAGAAGTACAATGAAGAGTTTGGATATATGATGCAAGAGCAATATCAGATGTCCATGATGGGAGAGCTGAAGTTCTTCCTCGGTCTCCAAATACGACAGCAACGCAATGACATCTTCATATCTCAAGAGAAGTATCTCAAAGATTGTCTGAAGAAGTTCGATATGCAAGACTGCAAAGGCTTCACGACGCCAATGCCAGCCAAGCATCATCTGGGTCCTGACGACAATGGTAAAGAGTTCGATCAAAAGGTATACCGCTCCATGATTGGTTCTTTGCTTTATCTATGTGCATCTAGGCCAGATATTATGCTTAGTGTTTGCATGTGTGCTCGATTCCAAGTGGCACCAAAGGAGTCGCATCACTTAGCTGTGAAGCGAATTCTTCGATATTTGGCTCACACCCCAACTCTAGGATTATGGTATCCAAAGGGCTCAGAGTTTGATCTGGTTGGATTCTCGGATGCTGATTATGCTGGTGACAAGGTGGATCGCAAGTCTACATCAGGCACATGTCATTTTCTGGGACGATCACTTGTATGTTGGTCTTCAAAGAAGCAGAACTGTGTATCTCTCTCCACTGCTGAATCTAAATACATTGCTGCTGGATCTTGCTGCGCTCAGCTTCTTTGGATGAAGCAAACACTCAAGGACTATGGCATTCATCTGAAGCAAGTGCCACTCTACTGCGACAACAAAAGCGCCATCAAGATTGCCAACAACCCAGTTCAGCACTTGAAGACAAAGCACATTGAGATTCGTCATCACTTTCTCAGAGATCATGTTGTGAAGGAAGATATTGATATCATACACGTCAACACTGAAGAGCAATTGATAGATATCTTCACCAAGCCCTTGGATGAGAAGAGATTTTGCAAGTTACGGTGTGAGCTAAATATCCTGGAATCCTCAAATGTCCTGTGATCAGGCACACATCCTAACACTTATGCATATTGATGACTTAGATGTGCAACACACGAAGTAAAGTATATCTTCAATCAATGAAGACATACATTCTAAATGTGAATACATTAATGTGGAATTTGACTTCGGAGCGCCACGATAATTGTGCGCCGTGTCTGGGTCTAATACTTCCTATACGGTGGGTAATGCCACCACCAAATGTTCTGTTTGAAGTGTTTCACTCATGGCATTACATTTGCTATGTCTTCACATTTGGTTTGGCTTCAATCCCAACATGTCTTCATGATTATCTTCATTATGTCGAATATATATATATATGTACTAGTGTTCTGTCCTCTACAGCATTCACTTATAGCTATGTCTTCTTGTTGAATCTTTTGAACTAAGTGAATGTGATTGGACCCTAACCTCTCTATGCTTTCTATCTCAAACTCTATCTCTCCAAATCATATGCATTCTATTGAAATTGTCGAATGTCTTCTCCGCGTCCTTGTCAGCAGAAGATACAGAGACAAACATTAAGTCCGTTTTCAATGCTCATTCCTCCACCTGAAACCCGGAGAAGTGGGAACGACCACCTGACAATCCAGGCGTGTGTGGGACGTGGAACAAACCCCAATATGCTGCATGATGGCCACGTGTTCCTCAGATGCGAATCGCCAGGGGCACCTATGTAATAACGCAGTGCAGCCCCTGTACCTATAAATACACACCTCACAGAAGTCATTATCTCTTCTTCCACTCTCGCACGAACCCTAGCGCCACCGCTAGCCCTCGACGACGCCGGCGACGAAGCGCTTCGCTGCCGCAACCTCTCCGACGCCGTCTTCACACCGATCACGGACATCGTCTTCTCTGCCGTCGCCGTAGGTGTCCTCCGTCGCCAAGTTAGGGCACGGACGATCGAACTGCTTGGCCTCCTCTTCCACTCCGTCTAGCAGTTCTTCGTGTGGTAAATAAAATCTCCTTTTTACGGCCTCTTTGATCCTATAGCTTTATCACTTTCTACCACAAGCAGTTTCTGTTCACACAAGTTGGATCTCTTTCATACTGCATCTCATAACATGCCTAGTATATTCACTTATGCTTCACAAAGTAGTTAGATTCCTCACTTGTACTGATCCGTGGATTTGTACAAATCTGGAACCAACTCCTTGTCTATGAGTGAATGTCTTTGCACGATGAGGTCAATGTCTTCTAAACTAATTTATCTTCAAAATCTTCTGAGAATGCATATGACCTCTTCCCCTTCCCTCGCACCTTAATGCTGTCACAGGTATATGTCCGTGGGAGAATCCCTTGGTTCTCATAGTCTGCATTCATTTGCAAAATTCTTACAGCATCACATAAATTCTCCCGAAGCCAGTTCTTGTTTGTCCAGTAAGCGAAAACCTTTGAAGCCTCTGAATGTATTGAAGCCTTTCAGTTTAAAGTTCATGGCTTCAGAGAAATCATCAAGGAAGGGTGGCAAAAAGCGTCGTGGAGAAACATCAAGAGATCTGCCCGATGACCTCTTAGAGCTGTACAAGACAGATCCTGAAGAGGATTACAATCAGCGCAAGACGCGAATCCAATGGATTCGACGCTATTGGGCAAAACAGTGGTTCAAGTACAGATTTGTGACCAAGGAATATGCTGAAAAGAATGCCATCAAGCGACCATGGGGAGACATCCTCTACAAAAATCTTCAACCCAGGACCAGAGATGAAGCCATTGAACAAGGCTTCTATCCCTGCATGGTCCGTGGACCATAGCCTGCGGATGCTGACCCATCGTCCCTGCTATGGTGTCGTGACGACATTCTGTTCAAGCGCAACTTCTAGTTTGCCCAGAACTCAGCAAAGCAGAACAAGAAGACATTGAGACTAGACTTCAACCCTGGTCCTTCTGCTCCAAGGGCTGACGGCACACGTGATGCAGAACCCAATGTCGTCGGTCCTTTCTACAACCTTGAAGGTCTCATCACCCATATCTTGGTTCAAGGGATAGCCGTGGATGAGCCTGCAGATGACGCTGAATCAGATGAAGTGCCTGCGGCGCCGAAGCCAAAGAAGCAGCCTAAAGCTTCAAAGCCTGCTTCTTCTCCAAAAATCTCACGGGCGAAGCCACTAGCAACTGCACCTCCTGAAGACAGTGTGTAGTCTGAAGATTTGTCACGCATCTCCAAGCCCCAGACGGTCAAGATGCCTCTGCCACACACCGGCCAAGAGCTAACAGCTGCTGCCATTCTGCGCAATGATGCCATTGATCTATCAAGTGATGAAGATCTTGCAGATGACGCTCTTGAGCAACTCATCAAGAGCAAAGAAGAAGTAGAAATCTTCAATGATCTGCCTCTCTTTGACGTGACAATCATCCACAACTTCATTGATGAATGGTTTGACACGCCAAACATCAGCTTCGAAGATCTGCAGCTACCCATTGGCCTCAGTGTCGCCTTCCATGGTGCCATTGCTTCAGAGCTAGCTCTCGCTCAGCGCATCGTCGAACTAAAGCAAAAGATTGACTATGAAAAGGCTCAGTTCAAGAAGCATATGGCCAAGCTCAGCGTGCAAGAGGTGAAGAACTTCAAGATTATGCTGCACGAGCTCAAGGAAGCCTTTCTCAAGAAACGTGCAGAAGCTCAGGGTTCTCATGAGCGCATGAAGGTTCTGGCTGACAGATGTGTGCAAGCCTACAATGAGGCTGAGAAGCGCAAGGCCCTTGGGCGTCCTGGCATCGACCCCAGGATGGCTGCAAAGAAGAAGAAGAAGCCCGCTACGGCTGAACCCGACGCACCAAGGCAGGAAGCAGATCCCATTGTCTTCCCAACTAGAATGACTGGCTCGAAGCCAAAAAGCCGGTCAACTGCTTCAGAGCTGAAGAAGACAAGGACTGCTGAGGCTGAAGCCCGAAAGAGGAAATATCCTGAAGCCTCTCCTACTGCCCCCTCCAAGAAGAAGAGGAAGACCAAGAAAGAACGGGCTGCTCCCACAAAGCCTTTGATTGTTAAACCCATTTCCATGGTTCGTCCTGATGCTGAACGCCAACTGACAATCCATGAGCCTACTTTCACAGAGGCTCATGAAGCTGAAGACTTTCCAGCAGCTGACCCCATCGCTGCTGAAGACATTGGTCACCATGACCATGTAAAAGATGGTGCAGTCCTTCCTCAGCTCGAGCACAGCGAACTCATCAGCATTGGTCGTCTTCTGATGCCAATTGCTCAGGATGCTTCATGGGCTGATCGCCCACAAGAGGAAGAAGACTTTGAGGCCCAGCCAACTCCAACTACACAGGCGTCGCCTGTGTTGCGCAGGCTTCACAAAGGACCAAGGCCTCCAGTCTCTGCGTCTGAAGCTGAAACTGCTGAAGACATTCCGGCTGCATCAGCCAATGAAGAAGTCCCACAAGCTGCTACTCCCCTGTCCCACCAAGAAGCGGTTCTCGAGGAGAACGTGATTGTGACCGACCCTCCAGCTCGTCCAGTGGAGGTTGAAAATCTTGAGGCTGCCACCACCAACACCAATGAAGCCACTGACGATGTCATGGCTGAAGCTAATGTGGAGCCCTCCCCAACAAAAGCATCAGAAGTCAGCGAAGCCACTGATCCTACTGCTTCTGTTCCTGCGCCTGCTGCCGTTCCTCAGTTCGACTATCATGTTGAGCACAGGCCTCAGGTACAGAAGCCAATCCCAAGATTGCCCAGGTTCCCAGGTCCTGCATCAGCACCTGGATCCTTCAATATCAATGGCTTCAGAGCAGACAACACATTCTTCAATAGCTCCAGTAACCCCTACTCAAGGGAAATAATATCATCTGATCGGTTCTGGAGCTATCTGCAGCGAAGCTATTACTCTTGCATTCTCTACAATCAAGGTCGCATCTTCCCACACAAGCGTCTTGACATTGAAGCAATAGCTGGTCTGCCCTGTCTGGAAGAAGCTCTGGATTGCTTCAAGGAGGTTGGATTGCTGCCATTCGTCACTGACCAAGAGCATTGGAGTGAAGAGTTGCTGCTCCAATTCTATGCCACACTTCACATCCGCGGGTATAACAGAGATCCGAAGACTTGGGTCCTGGAGTGGATGACAGGAAACGTTCATCACGAAGCCAAAGCCTTTGACATCATTGAGCTCACTGGTCTACCCACTCCCGGCGATCTCTACGAATCTGGTTGTCAACTTCACAGTGAAGCTGTGGAGAGCATCTTTCAGAAGACTGAACCTAACATGAGTCAGATGCTCAGTATGATGAAGCCATTACCCCAAGATGCTGCATATCCCAAAGAGTTATTTGTTGAAGATCTAGAGTATCTGCCAAGGACTATTTATCACATCATCAGGCGAACTCTCTGGCCCATCAAAGGGCACTTTCCACATGCCAAGCTGGAAGGTGCAATGAAGACTTTGGTCTTCTATATTCTTCATGGCAAATGCTTCAATGCACAGGACTTCTTCATTCGCCAACTTGCTGCATCAGGCTCTGATCTGTTTGGCTTGAAGTTCTACGCCCCATGGGTAATGCGGCTGATCAAACTTCACTCCGCTATCTCATATCAGCCATCTGCTTGCAATCATCGGATTTTTCTGCCTGATGTGGATATGTCTATTGAAGCCATCTATCCTGAGCCTGCCAAGGAACCTCTAAGTCTTCAGAATGCAAAGCATCAAAGTTTTTCTCAGAACATTGAAGGAGTTGAAGCAGTCACTCGTGTGTATCCTTTGGCTGGCACTACACGTGCACCGCATCCTGCTCTCACTGATGCCACTGACAGTACAACTGCCCCATGACCCAAGAAGCGCACTCGTGTTCTCAATGACCGAGAGCTTCTTGTGGCTCTTCATCAGAAACAGGATAGGCATCATGACTGGCTGAAGCATCAAATGCAAAGCCTCTTGGTGGATGTTAATCGCATTCGCAATCTTGCCACCAAGAATTCCTTTGTTGCCCATGAAACCTCTCGCCGCACATGGAAAGGCTGACACTGACGTGTTCTGAAGATGATCTTCAAGAGGATGGTTTCTCTGAGCGCTTCAAGTTTGACTCCACACCTCCTCGAAGGGCAGTGCTGCGATGAACTCCATCTCTTGAAGACTCTGAGTTCTCTTCCTCTGCTGCAACTGTAAATGCCAGAGTGATCGAGGATGACGACGATGCTACTTCACCGCCGCCTCCTTCAGCACGCTTCGACACTGCTCCAAGCTCTTCTGCACCGCCAAACACCATCGATGACCCTGCTGCTTCACCTACTCTTCATGGGAACGAGTAGATGCTCTATGCCTTCGAACCTTTTTGGTCCTTACTGACAAAAGGGGGAGAAGCATACGAGTTTGATAGTCTTCAAGCGGGTCCATATGGGCGGGTGCTTTATATTTTGCTTCGTGTTTACAACTCTCGTTTTCATACACTTGGTTCTTTGAGTTGTAACACTTAAACTCGATGGTCGTCTGCTACTTATTTGCCATTTTGTGCTGCGATGATAAATTCTGCATGTGCGACAATAAATTCCGCACTTAGATCATTTTGCAGACGTCCATTTTCCATTATGCATGTCATTATCTTCACATACCTTCACATGCGTAGTGGATTGTCATCATAAGTTGAAGAGGATCTCCACAAGCACAACCTGCCATGTGCATTTGCATTCCAAAAGCAAACTACTTATATGCACATCTTTAGGGGGAGCCCTTGCAACTTATGAAGACAATTCCATATTCTTTACAATTTCACATATTATATTCCCCGTTGAAAACTTCAACTAGTTTGTCATCAATCACCAAAAAGGGGGAGATTGTAACTGCATCTAGTGCCACCCCTAGTTGGTTTTGGAGTATTGACGACAAACCTAGTTGAGGGACTAATGTGTTTGTGAGAATTGCAGAATAACACAGGTAGAAGTCCCTCATTGATTCGGTTTTCCTACCAGAGATGACCCCTAAAAATGTATGAAGACATTGAAGTCAAAGGTGGTATATGAAGATATTCACATTGAAGACTATGACAAGAGAAGACATCACATGAAGCCTATGGAGCTCGAAGACTTAGATCTTTCGTAGTTCTCTTTCTTCTTTATTGAGTCATAGGAACCACCGTACTGTTAAGTGGGGTCCAAGAGAACCAGTCGGAATGACTGAAGTGATGCCTAACCAAAACCTATGTCTTCGAGTGAAGACTATGAGAGCGAATCTTGTCCAGAGTCGGACAAGTCAGCTTTGCTTGTAGCCCAAGTAAAGTTGTCGTGTGAGTTTGAAATCTGACCGTTGGAACACGTGTCAGTTCCTTAGTGACCCAGGGTCATTTCGGACAAACCAGGTCAGGTTGCCTAGTGGCTATAAATAGCCCACCCCCTACAACCATAAACGGTTGGCTGCTCAGAGTTGGTGTATGGCTTTTGTCGTTTGAGAGCAACCCACCTCGAAGCATTTGAGAGAGAATTCCTAGCGAGGATAAAGCCCTAACCACCCAGAGCCAAAGAGAATTAGGCATCACTTAAGTCTTCTTGTCTGTGTGATCTGAAGACTTATTACACTTGAGGACTGTGAATCCTCCAGCCGATTAGGCGTCGCGTTCTGAGCATCCAAGAGACATTGTGGATTGCCGGTGAACGAAGTCTGTGAAGGTTTGGGAGTCTACCTTGAAGACTTACCAGAGTGATTGGGCAAGGTCTGTGTGACCTTAGCTCAAGGGGAATACGGTGAGGACTGGGTTTCCTAAGCTGCGTGTTCAGGACTGGATGTTCGGGACTGTGTGTCCTCAGGTTTAAATACCTAGCCGCCCTAACCAGACGTACAGTTGTCACAGCAACTGGAACTAGTCCAACACATCATTGTCTTCAACGAGTCACTGGTTTCATCCTTCCTTTCTCTTTACGTACTGTTACTCCTTGTGAAGTCATTGTATGATTGCACTATCTTTTATCTTCACTGAGTGACTGCGTGTTCTATTTGGCTTCATAATATCTTCCTACCTGATCCTTACTACATTACTGCTATTAGTCATTGTGCTGTCACTCTATTGAATACTTGACTATGGCTTGCCTAGTGTAGTCTACCTTCCGCTGCAGAGGGTAATAGGTTTATTTCTATCGTTTGTCTTCATAACTTCCACTTTTTGAAGACTTTCATAAAAATCGCCTATTCACCCCCCTCTAGTCGATATAATGCACTTTCACAAATGTCTCTGATTAGTGTCATTTTGCAAAGAGTTTGTGCACTAATACTTGTCATCTTACCTGACAAGATATTGAAGACTGACCGGGATGTGGCGGGTGGAAGAGCTCAATGCTACCTCTTGAGCACTTTGTTGGTTTTCCCCGAAAAGGAAGGGATGATGCAGCAAAGTAGCGTAAGTATTTCCCTCGGTTTTTGAGAACCAAGGTATCAATCCAGTAGGAGGCTACGCGCGAGTCCCTCGTACCTGCACAAAATAAATAAATCCTCGCAACCAACGCAAATAGGGGTTCTCAATCCCTATAAGTCCACTTACAAGAGTGAGATCTGATAGATATGATAAGATAATATTTTTGGTATTTTTATGATAAAGATGCAAATTAAAATAAAGGCAAAGTAAAAGCAAAAGGAAATAACTAAGTAGTAGGAGATTAATATGATAAAGATAGACCCGGGGGCCATAGGTTTCACTAGTGGCTTCTCTCGAGAGCATAAGTATTCTACGGTGGGTGAACAAATTACTGTTGAGCAATTGACAGAATTGAGCATAGTTATGAGAATATCTAGGTATGATCATGTATATAGGCATCACGTCCGAGACAAGTAGACCGACTCCTGTCTGCATCTACTACTATTACTCCACTCATCGACCGCTATCCAGCATGCATCTAGAGTATTAAGTTAAAAACAGAGTAACGCCTTAAGCAAGATGACATGATGTAGAGGGATAGACTCATGCAATATGAAGAAAACCCCATCTTGTTATCCTCGATGGCAACAATACAATACGTGCCTTGCTGCCCCTACTGTCACTGGGAAAGGACACCGCAAGATTGAACCCAAAGCTAAGCACTTCTCCCATTGCAAGAAAGATCAATCCAGTAGGCCAAACCAAACTGATAATTCGAAGAGAAGTGCAAAGATAACCAATCATACATAAAAGAATTCAGAGAAGATTCAAATATTATTCATAGATAGACTTGATCATAAACCCACAATTCATCGGTCTCAACAAACACACCGCAAAAAGAAGATTACATCGAATAGTTCTCCACAAGAGAGGGGAAGAACATTGTATTGAGATCCAAAAAGAGAGAAGAAGCCATCTAGCTACTAACTATGGACCCGTAGGTCTGAGGTAAACTACTCACACTTCATCGGAGGGGCTATGGTGTTGATGTAGAAGCCCTCCGTGATCGATGCCCCCTCCAGCGGAGCTCCAGAACAGGCCCCAAGATGGGATCTCGTGGATACAGAAAGTTGCGGCGGTGGAATTAGGGTTTTGGCTCCGTATATGATCGTTTAGGGGTATGTAGGTATATATAGGAGGAAGGAGTACATTGGTGGAGCAACAGGGGGCCCACGAGGGTGGAGGGC
>NC_041384.1:75396527-75461653 GCF_002162155.2 Triticum dicoccoides
TCTTTTCTTTCTTGATGTAGGGTCCAAGTCTCCTGGGTCTTGTTCGTTGAGAAAATCACGTTTCCGAAGGTTTCATTCCGTTTGGACTCCGTTTGATATTCCTTTTCTTCGAAACCCTAAAACACGCAAAAAACATCAATTCTGGGCTGGGCCTCCGGTTAATAGGTTAGTCCCAAAAATAATATAAAAGTGGATAATAAAGCCCAATAATGTCCAAAACAGTAGATAATATAGCATGGAGCAATCAAAAATTATAGATACGTTGGAGACGTACCAAGCATCCCCAAGCTTAATTCCTGCTCGTCCTCGAGTAGGTAAATGATAAAAACAGATTTTTTGATGCGGAGTGCTAGTTGGCATAATTTTAATGTAATTCTTCTTAATTGTGGTATGAATATTCAGATCCAAAAGATTCAAGACAAAAGTTCATATTGACATAAGAATAATAATACTTCAAGCATACTAACTAAGCAATTATGTCTTCTCAAAATAACATGGCCAAGGAAAGTTCATCCCTACAAAATCATATGGTTTAGTCATGTTTCATTTTCGTCACACAAGAATGCTCTCATCATGCACAACCCCGATGTCAAGCCAAGCAATTGTTTCATACTTTATTTATCTCAAACTTATAAACTTTCACGCAATATATGAGCGCGAGCCATGGACATAGCACTATGGGTGGAATAGAATATAATGAGGGGGTTATGTGGAGAAGACAAAAAAGGAGAAAGTCTCACATCAACGAGGCTAATCAAATGGGCTATGGAGATGCCCACCGATTGATGTTAATGCAAGGAGTAGGGATTGCCATGTGTAAGTGCATCTAGTGCCCCTTAGTGATTTTGGTGTATTGAAGACTTATAGGTTAAGGGACTAACGCGTGTGTGAGTGTACACAGGTCTATAAGTCTATGAGGAGTTTGATATTTACAGGAAAAGTCGACCCCTAAAAATGAACATCTTCGACTGAAGATTTTGGTATTTCTGAAGACTTTCATGAAGACTTTGAAAGTGAAGAAATTGGTGTGTCCGTGAAGACTTGATATTCATGCGAGGAATATGAAGCTTGAAGACTTTCATTTTCATAGTTTTGTTTTTCTCTTTCTTGAGTCATAGGAAACACCGTACTGTTAAAGGGGGTCGAGGAAATACTAAGGAAAAATTTCCATGTGATGCTCAACTCAAAATCCTACACCTACCAATCCCTTCGAGTGAAACCATTAGAAATCTCATACAGTTCAGTCAATTTCTTCAGTGACAGAGACGAAGTTCTTCTGGTCTCTGAGGAATTTGTCCTGACTGAGGAGTTAGGAATTTGCCAGTGCGGATTGCCTACACAGTGAGGAACATGATAGCCCTGAGGATTTTGCTACTCAAAATTCTGACCGTTGCTGTGCTATGCGCCAACTGTCCCAAAATATCTATCCACCTAACGGTCATATCATTGAAGGACATTTATGTCTTATCATGTTGGGCTGCTCCCTAGGCTATAAATAGCCGCCCCCTACAACCACTAGCTGGTCGGCTGCTCCGAGAGAAACTGACACTTGTCATTTGAGAGCAACCCATCCTTCGAGGACTTTGAGCGAAAATCATCAAGTGAGGAAAAACCAAAAATCCAAAACCCAAACACCTACAAACCCCAAGTGATTGAGCGTCACTGAAGAGATTGATCCTGAGTGGATCCGACGCTTGTTACCTTTGAAGACTGTGCTTCTTCCAGACGGTTAGGCGTCATGGTCTAGATCATCCAAGAGGAATTGTGGATCGCCGAGTGACCAAGTTTGTGAAGGTTTGGAAGTCGCCTGAAGACTTACCACGAGTGATTGGACGAGGTCTGTGTGACCTTAGTTCAAGGAGAATACGGTGAGGACTGGGTGTCTTGGACTAAGTGTCCTTGACTGGGTGTCCGGGACTGTGTGTCCTCGAGTTTAAATACTCAGCCTCTCCAACCAGACGTACAACTGAGACAGCAGTTGGAACTGGTCTACCAAATCATTGTCTTCACCGAGCTTACTGGTTCTATTTCCTCAACTCTTTCATTTCCTCATAACTGTGTTTTGTGTTTGTTCATATCTGTGTTTGAAGACTTTGACTGAAGACTTTGTCAATTTCCTCAGTTCAATTTCTTCAGTCTATTTGTCTTTGTCCTGTGTTATCCTGTGATTACGATTCCTGTACTCTGTGCCTGTCTTCATTTCATCATGATGACTATGCTTGTATTCTGTTATGTTTACTTTTGAGTACTTATTCCGCTGCTAGTAGTTCTTCGCTAAGAAATTTCCTCACCGGCAAATTCCTCAGTGAAGAATTTCATAAAAATCGCCTATTCACCCCTCTCTAGTCGATATAATGCACTTTCAATTGGTATCAGAGCAAGGTACTCCCTTGTTCTGTGTGATTTTGGTTTAACCGCCTGGAGTTTTAGTTATGTCGACCGCAGGTATGATCAAGGTCTCTGCTGGGTGTCCTACCTTCGATGGGACGGACTACCCCTACTGGAAGAATAAGATGCGAATGCATCTTGAAGCAATTGATAACGATCTCTGGTATGTTGTGGAAAATGGTATTCCCTCAGTCACACCTTCTCTGAATGCTGCCGATGTGAAGAGATTCAATCAACTCGACTCTCAAGTGAAGAATATCATATGTGGCCATCTGAGCAAAGGACAATATGGCAGAGTGAGTGCTTTGGAAACAGCGAAGCTTATCTGGGACAGGTTGTCGAAAGTGAATGAAGGAGTCTCAACTCAGCGTGACTCTCGAGTTGATGTTCTTTGCAATCTCTTCAACCGCTTCAAAAGACTCGACAATGAAAATGTTCAACAAACCTTCGATCGCCTCACTGACATCTCAAATGAGCTTCAAGCACTTGGTGCCACTGACATCACTGACCATGAGGTGGTGAAGAAATTGCTGAGATCGCTTGATTCCTCATTTGACACTCTGGCATTGATGATACAAGAACGTGCTGATTAAAGTCACTTGATCCCGCTGATATTCTCGAGAGGCTAAATACTCATGAGTTCCAACTTGCTGAAAAAAGAGATCTCTATGGTTCAAGCTATGGCAGAACACGTGCACTGAAGGCCAAGGTAGTATCTGAGTCCGAAGATGAAGACTCTGGTAGCAGCCTTGGTGATCCTGAAGAACTGAGCCATGATCTGGCTCTGCTAGTGAAGAAGTTCCAAAAGTTCTCAAGACGTGGTCGCCTTGGAAGATCCTCAAGGAGCAATGATTCCTCATCCAGTGACTACAAGAAGAGGCTCTGTCACAAATGCAAGAAACCTGGACATTTCATTCAAGATTGTCCTTAGTGGGAAAAGGAATTAAAGAAGAAGAAATACAAGGATTACAGTTCTGATGATGCGAAGAAAAAGAAGAAATCCACAAAATCCCCATCATCAAAATCCTCCAAGCCTTCATATCACAAGAAGAGCATCTCCAAGAAGGCCAGGGCATTCATTGGCAAGGAAATGGACTCTGAGGCTGAATCTGAAGAAAATGAGGAAGAGGAGTCATCTGAGGAGTCCGGATCCAGAGTGGCGAGCCTTGCTCTCGCTACTGCATTCGTCAGCAAGTCTATCTTCAACACTGAAGAAAATGACCTCACCAACAAGGCTGATGAAGGCGATGATGACTACGCTCCCACCTATTGCTTCATGGCAAAGGGTGCCAAGGTACTCAAATATACCTCCTCTAAATCAAGTGAGAATGAATCTGATGAAAACCTTAAACCCAGCTATTCTAAACTGGCTAAGATTGCTATAAAACAACAAAGGGCTTTAGAAAAGGTTCAAAACATGCTAAATAAAAGTGATGATATGTTGGGTGAAGAAATGGATCGCACTGAAACTTTGACTGAAAATCTTCAAAGAATTTAGTCCAAGCTTGACAAACTTCAAAGTCATCATAACACTCTCTTATCGGATCATGAGAAGCTTTCTTATGAATTTCTTCAAAGAAAGCAAGACCTTGAGAAGCTAAGAGTGAGTTATGAAGATCTTCAGAAGGAGCGCGATTCATTACTTGCTCAACAAATCAGCGCATCTCAGGAAGAATTTGTTCCTCCATGCTTGAAGTGCATTGAACGTGAATCTGCTAATTCTTCACCTGAATGATCAAATGTTGCTAATGTTTCAAATTCTTCACATGCCTCTGCTATCACTAATTCCTCATCTGAGGACATTGCTAGTATCACTGACGATGCAGGGCTGAAGGAATTGTACACGACAGACATGTACAAAAGCCTCAAAGGGCATCAGGCTCTTTGTGATGTGCTTAAAAAGCAGATCCTCAACAGGAACCCTAGGAAAGAGGGTATCACCTTTGAGAGGAAACTCAATGCTGATGGTATATATTGGAAGCCTGAGCAGTACCCCAAAACTACATGGGTTGCTGCAAAGGGACCTCCAGTTGATCCATCTAACTTATCTGGATTTGCATGTGAATCTCCTCATTCTGATGATGAGTCAATTGACTCCAACTATAAGCTATTCAAAAATCAGAATGGTGGAGTATTTGCTAGATATGTTGGCACTAACTGCAGGAACGGCTCCCCTATGCAGAAAATCTGGGTTCCCAAAAGATGTCTTGAAAATCTTCAGGTGAATGTCATCATGACACCACCTGTGAAGAATAGGAACCCCAGATCAAATTCCTCATACGGACCAAATTCCTCATATGGATCAAAGTCCTCATATGAACATCATCGTGCTAACCCGTCTGTTTCGCAGGGAAGATCTAAGGATTATGGATATATGCATTATTCTTCAAATCATTATGTCCATAAGTCCTCGAAGAATTTCTCCGCATACTCTTATGCTTACTCTAACCCCTCTTATGTGAAACGAAATGGACTGGCTTCTATGCCATCCTTCTCGTATGGAGCTCGCAGAATGATGAACTCTTTGTCACCCCTTCAGATGTGGGTGGTGAAGAAAAAGAACTAATCTCTTCTGCAGGGTCAGGTCTCCAGACGCACATAATCGTCTGAAGAATTTGCTGGAGACCTGAGCATGCCTGATAGGACACAGGCTAATCATGAAGAAATGAACTTTCATTTCTCACGTCCTCATATTGCTTTATCAGTTCTCTTACTTGATAAAATTGATCTGATGAATTGATGTCATATTCTTCACTGATGAAGTATATGAGTTTGTAAGCTGCACTAATTCATCTGCAGGATGATCAACCCAAAGCCACTGAGTGGGTCCTCGATAGTGGATGTACAAACCACATGACTGGTGACAAGAATCTATTGATGGATGCTCCATTATCTCCGTCGCATCTGAAGCACATCATCTTTGCTGACAAAGGAAAAAGTCAGGTATTGGGTCTAGGTAAGGTTGCGATTACAAAGGATCGACACATGGACAAAGTCATGCTTGTTGAGTCCTTAGGATACAACCTTATGTCTGTCTCAATGCTTTGTGATCTTGATATGGTTGTTGTCTTTGGCAAGTACCGTTGTGTTGTGGTTATGGAAGCTGACAATTCCAAAGTCTTCAAAGGCTTTAGGAGAGGAGACCTGTATATTGTTGATTTCTCTACAGGACCACAACCAGCCGTGTGCTTACTTGCAAAAGCTTCAGAAGGCTGGCTCTGGCATCGACGACTTGGTCATGCAGACATGAGGAATTTGCACACGCTTGCGAAGAAGAAGCATGTCATTGGCATCGAGAATGTCAAATTCCTCAAGGATCACCTATGTGGAGCCTATGAAGCTGGGAAGATGACCAAGGCCAACCATCCAGTGAAGACTATCATGACCACCACTCGCCCATTTGAATTGCTTCACATGGATCTCTTTGGTCCTAATCATTATTCTGCTATCTCAAATGAAGCATCTCAATATGGCTTCGTTATTGTTGATGATTATTCTAGCTACACATGGGTACACCTTGTTACTTACAAACATGAAGTGCAGGAAGTCTTCAAACGATTTTCCTCGAGGGCTTCAACCAACTTTGGTGTGAAGATCAAGCACATCAGAAGTGACAATGGCACTGAGTTCAAGAATTCTGGTCTCGATGACTATCTTGATGAACTTGGTATTACTCATGAGTTATCTGCTCCTTACACTCCTCAGCAGAATGGCGTCGTGGAGCGCAAGAACAGGACTCTTGCTGAGATGGCTCGCACTATGCTTGATGAATACAAAACGCCTTGTCATTTCTGGACTGAGGCAATTGATACTGCATGCCATATCATCAACAGAGTATATCTTCACAAATTCTTCAAAAAGACTGCCTATGAACTCCTCACTGATAAGAAACCCAATGTGAGTTACTTCAAAGTCTTTGGTGCTAAATGTTGGATTAGAGATCCTCATCACAACTCAAAATTTGCACCGAAAGCACATGAAGGTTTTATGCTTGGTTACGGAAAGGACTCGCACACCTACAGAGTCTTCAACAACGTTCTTCACAAAGTTGTTAAAACCGTAGATGTGCGGTTTGATGGAACTAACGGCTCACAAAGAGAGCACCTACCTACTGTGATAGATGAACCAACACCTGAGGAAACTATCAAGTTCAAGGCTACTGAGGATGTCATTCCTACTGAAGAATATGCTGAAGAATTCATTCCAGAACATGAAGAACGTCGTGCTAATGCACCTGAAAAAAATGCTGAAGAAAATGGTGCTGAAGAAAATGCTGATCAAATTCTTCAATGATAACCAGCTCATCCTCGCATTGCAAAAGAAGTGCAAGTTGAAAAGATCATCAATGACATCAAAGCACCAGGTCCTCTCACACGCTCAAAAGCTTCACATTTGTCTAACTTTTGTGGGCAGTATGCTTTTGTCTCTATTACAGAGCCCACTAAGGTATATGAAGCATTTCTGGAGCCTGAGTGGATTCAGGTCATGCAAGAAGAATTACATCAGTTCGAGCTCAACAATGTCTGGCAACTGGTCAAACATCCAGATCCTTGCAAGCACAATATCATCGGCACAAAGTGGATCTACCACAACAAGCAAGATGAAAATGGCCTTGTGGTGAGGAATAAGGCACGGCTTGTAGCTCAAGGCTACACACAGGTTGAAGGAATTGATTTCGATGAAACTTTTGCACCTGTTGCTAGACTTGAGGCTATTCGCATATTACTTGCTTATGCTAACCATCATGATATCACTCTATATCAAATGGATGTGAAAAGTTCATTCCTCAATGGTAAGCTTGAGGAAGAAGTATATGTTGCTCAACCCCCAGGTTTTGAAGATCCAAAGAATCCTGACAAAGTCTTCAGACTCAACAAGGCCCTCTATGGCCTCAAGCAGGCCCCATGGGCTTGGTATGATACTTTGAAGGAACTCTTCATGAAGAAAGGCTTCAAACCCGGTTCACTCGACCCTACTCTTTTCACTAAATCTTATGATGGTGAATTGTTTGTGTGCCAAGTATATGTTGATGATATTATCTTTGGTTGTACTGACCAACGTTATAGTGATGAATTTGCCTATATGATGAGTGAAGAATATCAAATGTCTAGGATGGGAGAGTTGAAATTCTTCTTAGGTCTTCAAATTCGTCAACAACACAATGGCATATTCATATCTCAGGAGAAATACCTCAAGGATGTACTGAGGAAATTCGGCATACAAGATTGCAAAGGCGTCAAAATTCCTATGCCCACAAATGGCCATCTGTGCACTGATGAAAATGGTATTGACTTCGATCATAAGGTATACCGCTCCATGATAGGTTCCTTGTTATACTAATGTGCATCTAGGCCAGATATAATGCTTAGTGTTTGCATGTGTGCCCGATTTCAAGCTGCACCGAAGGGATCACACCATAAGGCTGTGAAGCATATTCTTCGATATCTAGCTCACACACCAACACTTGGATTATGGTACCCCAAGGGCTCGGCTTTTGATCTTGTTGGATATTCTGACTCTGACTATGCCGGTGATCGTGTGGATCGCAAGTCAACATCTGGTACATGTCATTTCCTCGGACGATCTTTGGTCTATTGGTCCTCGAAGAAACAGAACTGCGTATCACTATCTACTGCTGAAGCTGAGTACATTGCTGCTAGTTCTTGCTGTGCCCAATTGCTATGGATGAAGCAAACTCTCAAGGACTACGGCGTCAACATGAAGAATGTGCCTCTCTTCTGTGACAATGAGAGTGCCATCAAGATTACTCACAACCCAGTTCAGCACTCGAAGACAAAGCACATTCAGATTCATCATCATTTTCTTCGTGATCATGTGTTGAAGGGCGACATTTCTATTGAGCATGTGAAGACTGAAGAACAGCTAGCCGATATCTTCACAAAGCCCTTGGATGAGAAGAGATTTAGCAAGTTGCGGTGTGAGCTAAATATCCTAGAATCTTCGAATGTTCTGTGAAAAGGACACTCATCCTAACACTTATGCAAAATTGATGACTTAGATGTGCAACACATGAAGAAACTTTTTACTTCAATCAATGAAGAATAAAACTCTTAGTGTGAAGAAATTAACGAAGAATTTGATTCTCAGAACCCTACGATAATTGTACGCAGTGTCTGAAATCATCATTCTTATACGGTGGGTCACGCCACCACCAAAAGTTGAAATTCCTCAAATTATTCATATTCTTCAACTTTGCATAGCCTTCACTGGTTCTGTCGTTTTTCTTCATTGGCTGTATATATGTGAGTTTATGTCCTCTACAACATTCACTTATTGCTATTTCTTCAAGTTGGTTTTCTGCTAAGTGAATGTGATCGGACCCTTCCCCTCTATGCTATACTCAACCCAATCTGTTCACAAATTCTTCATGTGCGTTCTATTTGAAACTCGTTCAAAATCTTCATGGTGTCCTTGTCAGCTGAAGAAATTGCGAACGGAACTTTAAAACCTATCTTATCGAAATTTTTGGTCTTGCCGCTCAAACCGTTCTGCATCCCTCGATACACTTATCCACTCACCCACGATCTAACATGATCTCCACCTCTCACTACGTGGGTGACACATGTCATGCGAATGAGAAGGGTCAGGGGCACGTTCGTCCAATTTCTTCGGGCGAGCAGTTTTTCACCGTGGCTATAAATACCCCTCCTTCCCTTCCTCACTTCTTTTACTCCGCTCGACCTCTCTCTCCAGCTCGAGCTTCTCAAACCCTAGCGCCACCGCTACTTCATCGCCGCCGGTGAGGAAGAGCTTCACTACCTCGACCTCGTTGCCGACGTACTCGCGCCGACCGCGGACATCTTCATTCCGCCGCCGCCGTAGCCATCTTCCTCCGCCAAGTTAGGGCGTGGAAGATCTGCAGAGACGAACTTCACATCTCCTCACTCCAGTTCATCGTGTTCCTCGTCCAGGGTAAATAAAAGTTACTTTTACTGCCCTCGTTGATTCGAATGATTATCTACAAAATCTTCAAGAGTGTTTTTCTTCATATCTTCACACACTGAACACCTCACAAAGTCATCTGTTCTTGATTCGTTTCTCTAAGCATCATTTTTCTTCAAGATTCCTCAATTGTGTGGATCTTCGATCTATACAACTCTGGAACCTAAGACAAAGAACGCTTAGTGAAAATCTTCAAGACTCATCTGGTCAAATTCCTCAAACTTGTTCATTTTAAAAACCCTTCTGAGAACGCATATGACCTCTCCAAATTCCTCGCAACTATACTCTATTCACAGGTACACATGTCAGCTGCTGAATCACTAGGTTCTCATCAACTTAACTCATTTGCAGCATTCCTCGAAGAAAAGTTGCATACTTCTTCAGAGAATTCAATTGTTCAAATTCCTCAACTGAAGAAAATGACTGATGGTAAAAGGCCACAAAAGGGAGGAAAGAGGCCTGAGGTAATTACATTGTTTGAAATTCCTGATGACATATATGCTGGGTACTGCACACCTACTGAGGAAACCAAGAATGAGCGCAAAGTACGCATTTAGAAGATAGAGAGGAGATGGGCAAGAGAATGGAGGGAGTACAGATTGTCACTCCTAAGTATATGAAGAAATTCGCACTCAATCCTCCATGCCCAAGAGCACCACTGGCACCTGGCCAAATTGCTGATCCCACGAGCCTCAAGCGAGGTGAGGACTATCCTGATGAATGGGCCAAGCGCCAAGGCAAGTTGGCTAAGCAAGCCAAAGAAGCAGTGAGGAAATTCAATGAAGACTCTGCTGCTGCTGCTGCTGCTGCCTCTGCTGAGGTCCTTGTTGTCAAGCCAAAGAAGGCTATGTCAAAGAAGCCTGCGCGCAAGCCAAGTGCTTCCTCAGCAATGCCCTCACGGCCAGAATCATCAAAGCCCTCATGGCCAATTCCTCATGCTGCTCCTATTCCTCCAAAGTCCTCGGCTCCTCCGCCAAAGCCTTCAGCTGTTCCGACCAAATCCTCAGCACCTGTGCATCTCGCTTCGTGCCAAAGTACTGCTGGCATCTCCATTGCCTCAGGTGTCTCAGCTAGTTCCTCAGCTGCACCAAGTTCCTGAGCTGGCCCCTCACTGCTCAAGACAAAGGCCACTGCTGGACGAGGTCCACGCCCAAGTCCTCAAAAGAAGCAAGTCGCTTTCCAAGTGTCGTCTGATGAAGACGAAGCTGATGATGATGAACTTGCAGAAATCATCAGAGACAGGCAAGTCAGGGCCGCTAGAGCCAAAGGATCAGAAGTGCCACTGTTTTTGGATCCCAAGCTGATCCTCGACTACATTGATGATTGGCACAAGGACCCCAACACTCCCTTTCCTGACTTCAAGCTGACTCCTGGCCAGAGTCACATGCTGACCCACTTCATTCAAGAAGAAAAATGGAAATTTGAGAAGGCCAGGCAGATCAAGAAAGCGCAGTACAAGAAAGAGCGCTATCTGAAGAAAAATGTTGTCTCTATGACAATTGAAGAACTTGTCACTACTCAGACTGAGATTAAGAAACTCAGTGATGACTTTGAAGCATATCGCGCTGATTGGCTTGGAGCCAAGGTTCGTTTTGTGAAACTTGCGGAGAACTTCACTTCCAATGTTGCAGCCCCAACGCAATAGGAAATTCCTCAGGCTGAAGCATCTGCTCGGCCTACTGAAGAAAATGCCAGCACCGCTGATGACAATCAGGCTGCTGAAGATAATGTGAGTTCCAGGGCTGATGACTGCATTCCAGCCGCTGAAGAAATTGCCAAGGCACCCACTAGTGGTGTGCCTGAAGAAACTGAAGAACTCAGGGCAACTGCATCAGTTGTGCCTGAAGAAAATCAACCAGATTCCTCAGCTACTCCTGCACCAACTTCAACTCCAATCCTTCCATCTGCATCAGATGTGAAGAAGACCAAGACTGCAGAGCGTGCTGCAGTGAAGAAAAGGAAACCATCAGTTGCTTCAGATTCTTCAGCTCCGAAGAAAATGAAGCCCATGAAAAGTTCATTTGCAAATCCGATTGATGTTGTTCCCATCTCAACCAGGCCATCAAAGGACCTTGTTCCTTTTGATGAAGAATATGTGATCCCCAGTGGATCTGATGATGAAACTCCTTCTGCTGCTTCGTCTGAACCGTTGGATGAAGAAATTGAAGTGGATGCGATCCCTTCAACACCTATCATCTCCTCGCCTATGCCTAAGTTCACAGCTGAAGAGGCTGGCATTGAAGAAATGGAAGATGAAGATGTGGACATTGGCTGCTCCACACCCGTAATCAGTGATGAATTCTGGGAAAGTCAACATCCAAACTCTCCAATGTCCACCCCTCTACAACAAATTTCTCAGTCCCCCACACAAACTGTTCATATGGGCTCTGAAGAAACTCATCCCACTACATCTGTCCATGAGGAAATTCCAGCCACTAGCGCTGAAGAAACTGCTGCTGCTGAACAACCAACGACGCAGACTGCTGAAGGAAATATGCCCTAGAGGCAATAATAAAGTTATTATTTATTTCCTTATAATCATGATAAATGTTTATTATTCATGCTAGAATTGTATTTACCGGAAACATAATACATGTGTGAATACATAGACAAACAGAGTGTCACTAGTATGCCTCTACTTGACTAGCTCGTTAATCAAAGATGGTTATGTTTCCTAATCATGAACAATGAGTTGTTATTTGATTAACGAGGTCACATCATTAGTAGAATGATCTGATTGACATGACCCATTCCATTAGCTTAGCACCCGATCGTTTAGTATGTTGCTATTGCTTTCTTCATGACTTATACATGTTCCTATGACTATGAGATTATGCAACTCCCGTTTACCGGAGGAACACTTTGGGTACTACCAAATGTCACAACGTAACTGGGTGATTATAAAGGAGTACTACAGGTGTCTCCAATGGTCGATGTTGGGTTGGCGTATTTCGAGATTAGGATTTGTCACTCCGATTGTCGGAGAGGTATCTCTGGGCCCTCTCGGTAATACACATCACATAAGCCTTGCAAGCATTACAACTAATATGTTAGTTGTGAGATGATGTATTACAGAACGAGTAAAGAGACTTGCCGGTAACGAGATTGAACTAGGTATTGGATACCGACGATCGAATCTCGGGCAAGTAACATACCGATGACAAAGGGAACAACGTATGTTGTTATGCGGTCTGACCGATAAAGATCTTCATAGAATATGTAGGAGCCAATATGGGCATCCAGGTCCCGCTATTGGTTATTGACCAGAGACGTGTCTCGGTCATGTCTACATTGTTCTCGAACCCGTAGGGTCCGCACGCTTAAGGTTACGATGACAGTTATATTATGAGTTTATGCATTTTGATGTACCGAAGGTTGTTCGGAGTCCCGGATGTGATCACGGACATGACGAGGAGTCTCGAAATGGTCGAGACGTAAAGATTGATATATTGGAAGCCTATATTTGGATATCGGAAGTGTTCCGGGTGAAATCGGGATTTTACCGGAATACCGGGAGGGTTACCGGAACCCCCCGGGAGCTATTTGGGCCATAGTGGGCCTTAGTGGAAAAGAGAAGGGGCTGCCCTAGATGGGCTGCGCGCCCCCCCTTCCCCTAGTCCTATTAGGACTAGGAGAGGTGGCCGGTGAAGGAAATATGCCCTAGAGACAATAATAAAGTTATTATTTATTTCCTTATTTCATGATAAATGTTTATTATTCATGCTAGAATTGTATTAACCGGAAACATAATACATGTGTGAATACATAGACAAACAAAGTGTCACTAGTATGCCTCTACTTGACTAGCTCGTTAATCAAAGATGGTTATGTTTCCTAACCATGAACAATGAGTTGTTATTTGATTAACGAGGTCACATCATTAGTAGAATGATCTGATTGACATGACCCATTCCATTAGCTTAGCACCCGATCGTTTAGTATGTTGCTATTGCTTTCTTCATGACTTATACATGTTCCTATGACTATGAGATTATGCAACTCCCGTTTACCGGAGGAACACTTTGGGTACTACCAAACGTCACAACGTAACTGGGTGATTATAAAGGAGTACTACAGGTGTCTCCAATGGTCGATGTTGGGTTGGCGTATTTCGAGATTAGGATTTGTCACTCCGATTGTCGGAGAGATATCTCTGGGCCCTCTCGGTAATACACATCACATAAGCCTTGCAAGCATTACAACTAATATGTTAGTTGTGAGATGATGTATTACGGAACGAGTAAAGAGACTTGCCGGTAACGAGATTGAACTAGGTATTGGATACCGACGATCGAATCTCGGGCAAGTAACATACCGATGACAAAGGGAACAACGTATGTTGTTATGCGGTCTGACCGATAAAGATCTTCGTAGAATATGTAGGAGCCAATATGGGCATCCAGGTCCCGCTATTGGTTATTGACCGGAGACGTGTCTCGGTCATGTCTACATTGTTCTCGAACCCGTAGGGTCCGCACGCTTAAGGTTACGATGACAATTATATTATGAGTTTATGCATTTTGATGTACCGAAGGTTGTTCGGAGTCCCGGATGTGATCACGGACATGACGAGGAGTCTCGAAATGGTCGAGACATAAAGATTGATACATTGGAAGCCTATGTTTGGACATCGGAAGTGTTCCGGGTGAAATCGGGATTTTACCGGGTTACCGGGAGGTTACCGGAAACCCCCGGGAGCCATATGGGCCATCATGGGCCTTAGTGGAAAGGAGAAAGGGGCAGCCCAAGGGGGCTGCGCGCCTCCCCCCTTCCCCTAGTCCTATTAGGACTAGGAGAGGTGGCCGGCCACCCCTCTCCCTCTTTCCCCCTTGAGAATCCTAGTTGGAATAGGATTGGGGGGGGAGTCCTACTCCCGGTAGGAGTAGGACTCCTCCTGCGCCACCTCCTCCTGGCCGGCGCCTCCTCCCCCCCTTGGCTCCTTTATATACGGAGGCAGGGGCACCTCTAAACACACAAGTTGATCCACGTGATCTATTCCTTAGCCGTGTGCGGTGCCCCCTGCCACCATATACCTCGATAATACTGTAGCGGAGTTTAGGCGAAGCCCTGCTGCTGTAGTTCATCAAGATCGTCACCACGCCGTCGTGCTGACGGAACTCTTCCCCGACACTTTGCTGGATTGGAGTCCGGGGATCGTCATCGGGCTGAACGTGTGCTCGAACTCGGAGGTGCCGTAGTTTCGGTGCTTGATCGGTTGGATCGTGAAGACGTACGACTACTTCCTCTACGTCGCGTCATCGCTTCCGCAGTCGGTCTGCGTTGGGTACGTAGACAACACTCTCCCCTCGTTGCTATGCATCACATGATCTTGCGTGTGCGTAGGAAATTTTTGAAATTACTACGAAACCCAATAGTGGCATCCGAGTAGAACACAAGTGAGTTGTGGACGATACAAGTCATACTGCCTACCAGCATGTCATATTTTGGTTCGGCGGTATTGTTGGACGAGACGACCCAGACCAACCTTACGCGTACGCTTACGCGAGACCGGTTCCCTCGACGTGCTTTGCACAGAGATGGCTTGCGGGCGACTGTCTCTCCAACTTTAGTTGAACCAAGTATGGCTACGCCCGGTCCTTGCGAAGGTTAAAACGGAGTCTATTTGACAAACTATCGTTGTGGTTTTGATGCGTAGGTGAGATTGGTTCTTACTTAAGCCCGTAGCAGCCACGTAAAAAATTGCAACAACAAAGTAGAGGACGTCTAACTTGTTTTTGCAGGGCATGTTGTGATGTGATATGGTCAAGGCATGATGCTGAATTTTATTGTATGAGATGATCATGTTTTGTAACCAAGTTATCGGCAACTGGCAGGAGCCGTATGGTTGTCGCTTTATTGTATGCAATGCAATCGCGATGTAATGCTTAACTTTATTTCTAAACGGTAGTGATAGTCGTGAAAGCATAAGATTGGCGAGACGACAGCGATGCTACGATGGAGATCAAGGTGTCGCGCCGGTGACGATGGTGATCATGACGGTGCTTCGGAGATGGAGATCACAAGCACGAGATGATGATGGCCATATCATATCACTTATATTGATTGCATGTGATGTTTATCTTTTTATGCATCTTATCTTGCTTTGATTGACGGTAGCATTATAAGATGATCTCTCATTAAATTATCAAGAAGTGTTCTCCCTGAGTATGCACCGTTGCCAAAGTTCGTCGTGCCCAGACACCACGTGATGATCGGGTGTGATAAGCTCTACGTCCATCTACAACGGGTGCAAGCCAGTTTTTGCACACGCAGAATACTCAGGTTAAACTTGACGAGCCTAGCATATGCAGATATGGCCTCGGAACACGGAGACCGAAAGGTCGAGCGTGAATCATATAGTAGATATGATCAACATAATGATGTTCACTGATGAAACTACTCCATCTCACGTGATGATCGGACATGGTTTAGTTGATTTGGATCACGTGATCACTTAGAGGATTAGAGGGATGTCTATCTAAGTGGGAGTTCTTAAGTAATATGATTAAATTGAACTTAAATTTATCATGAACTTAGTCCTAGTAGTATTTTGCAAATCATGTTGTAGATCAATAGCTCGCGTTGTTGCTTCCCTGTGTTTATTTTGATATGTTCCTAGAGAAAATTGTGTTGAAAAATGTTAGTAGCAATGTTGCGGATTTGATCCGTGATCTGAGGTTAAATCCTCATTGCTGCACAGAAGAATTATGTCCTTAATGCACCGCTAGGTGACAGACCTATTGCAGGAGCAGATGCAGAAGTTATGAACGTCTGGCTAGCTCAATATGATGACTACTTGATAGTTTAGTGCACCATGCTTAACGGCTTAGAATCGGGACTTCAAAGACGTTTTGAACGTCATGGACCATATGAGATGTTCCAGGAATTGAAGTTAATATTTCAAGCAAATACCCGAGTTGAGAGATATGAAGTCTCCAACAAGTTCTATAGCTAAAAGATGGAGGAGAATCGCTCAACTAGTGAGCATGTGCTCAGATTGTCTGGGTACTTCAATCGCTTGAATCAAGTGGGAGTTAATCTTCCAGATAAGATAGTGATTGACAGAATTGTCTAGTCACCATCACCAAGTTAGTAGAACTTCGTGATGAACTATAGTATGCAAGGGATGATGAAAATGATTCCCGAGCTCTTCGTGATGTTGAAATCAACGAAGGTAGAAATCAAGAAAGAGCATCAAGTGTTGATGGTTGACAAGATCACTAGTTTCAAGAAAAGGGCAAAGGGAAAGAAAGGGGAACTTCAAGTAGATTGACAAGCAAGTTGTCACTCCCACGAAGAAGCCCAAAGCTGAACCAAAGCCTGAAACTGAGTGCTTACACTGCAAAGGAAATGGTCACTGGAAGCGGAACTACCCTAAATATTTGGTGGATAAGAAGGATGGCAAAGTGAAAAAGGGTATATTTGATATACAGGTGTTTGATGTGTGCTTTACTAGTGTTTATAGCAACCCCTCGGTATTTGGTACTGGTTCAGTTACTAAGAGTAGTAACTCGAAACGGGAGTTGCAGAATAAACAGAAACTAGTTAAGGGTGAAGTGATGATGTGTGTTGAAAGTAGTTTCAAGATTGATATGATCATCATCGCACACTCCCTATTCTTTCGGGATTAGTGTTGAACCTAAATAAATGTTATTTGGTGTTCGCGTTGAGCATGAATATGATTTGATCATGTTTATTGCAATACGGTTATTCATTTAAGTAAGAGAATAAACTGTTGTTCTATTTACATGAATAAAACCTTATATGGTTACACACCCAATGAAAATGGTTCATTGGATCTCGATCGTAGTGATACACATATTCATAATATTGATGCCAAAAGATGCAAAGTTAATAATGATAGTGCAACTTATTTGTGGCACTGCCGTTTGGGTCATATCGGTGTAAAGCGCATGAAGAAACTCCATAAAGATGGATTTTTGGAATCACTTGGTTATGAATCATTTGATGCTTGCGAACCGTGCCTTTTGGGCAAGATGACTAAAACTCCGTTCTTCGGAACAATGGAACGAGTTACTGACTTGTTGGAAATAATACATACCGATGTATGCGATCCAATGAGTGCTGTTGCTCGTGGCAAGCATCGTTGTTTTCTGACCTTCACAAGATGATTTGAGCAGATATGGGTATATCTACTTGATGAAACATAAGTCTGAAATAGTTGAAAGGTTCAAAGAATTTCAGAGTGAAGTGGAAAAATCATCGTAACAAGAAAATAAAGTTTCTGCGATCTGATCGCGGAGACAAATATTTGAGTTACGAGTTTGGTCTTCAATTAAAACAATGTGGAATAGTTTCACAGCTCACGCCACCTGGAACACCACATCGTTATGGTGTGTCCGAACGTCGTAACCGCACTTTATTTGATATGGTGCGATCTATGATATCTCTTTACCACTATCGTTTTGGGGTTATGCATTAGAGACAGCTGCATTCACGTTTTAAGATAGGGCACCATCTAAATCCGTTAAGACGACACTGTATGAACTATGGTTTAGCAGTAAACCTAACCTGTTGTTTCTTAAAGTTTGGGGCTGCGATGCTTATGTGAAAAAGGTTTCATCCTGATAAGCTCGAACCCAAATCGGAGAAGTGCGTCTTCATACCCAAAGGAAATTGTTGGGTACACCTTCTATCACAGATCCGAAGGCAAGACATTCGTTGCTAAAATGGATCCTTTCTAGAGAAGGAGTTTCTCTCGAAAGAAGTGAGTGGGAGGAGAGTAGAACTTGATGAGGTAATTATACCTTCTCCCTTATTGGAAAGTAGTTCATCACAGAAATCAGTTCCAGTGATTCCTACACCAATAAGTGAGGAAGTTAATGATGATGATCATCAAACTTCAGATCAAGTTACTACCAAACCTCGTAGGTCTTCCAGAGTAAGATCCGCACCAGAGTGGTACGGTAATCATGTTCTGGAAGTCATGTTACTAGACCATGATGAACCTACAAACTATGAGGAAGCAATGATGAGCCCAGATTCCACGAAATGGCTTGAGGCCATGAAATCTGAGATATGATCCATGTATGAGAACAAAGTATAGACTTTGATTGACTTGCCCGATGATCGGTGAGTCATTAAGAATAAATGGATCTTCAAGAGGAAGACGGACATTGATAGTAGTGTTACTATCTACAAAGCTAGACTTGTCGAAAAAGGTTTTTGACAAAGTTCAAGGTGTTGAATACGATGAGATTTTCTTACTCGTATCGATGCTTAAAAGTCTGTCCGAATCATGTTAGCAATTGCCGCATTTTATGATTATGAAATTTGGCAGATGGATGTCAAAACTGCATTCCTGAATGGATTTCTGGAAGAAGAGTTGTATATGATGCAACCGGAAGGTTTTGTCGATCCAAAGGGAGCTAACAAAGTGTGCAAGCTCCAGCGATCCATTTATGGACTGGTGCAAGAATCTCGGAGTTGGAATATACGCTTTGATAAGTTAATCAAAGCATATAGTTATTGTACAGACTTACAGTGAAGCCTGTATTTACAAGAAAGTGAGTGGGAGCACTACAACATTTCTGATAAGTATATGTGAATGACATATTGTTGATCGGAAATAATGTAGAATTATTCTGCAAAGCATGAAAGGATACTTGAATAAAAGTTTTTCAAAGAAAGACCTTGGTGAAGCTGCTTACACATTGAGCATCAAGATCTATATAGATAGATGAAGACGCTTGATAAGATTTTTTCAATGAATACATACCTTGATAAATTTTTGAAATAGTTCAAAATGGAACAGTCAAAGAAGGAGTTCTTGCCTGTGTTGCAAGGTGTTAAGTTGAGTAAGACTCAAAGCCCGACCACGGCAGAAAATAGAAAGAGAATGAAAGTCATTCCCTATTCCTCAGTCATAGGTTCTATAAAGTATGCCATGCTGTATACCAGATCTATTGTATGCCATACCACTGAGTTTGGCAAGGGAGTACAATAGTGATCTAGGAGTAGATCACTGGAGAGCGGTCAAAATTGTCCTTAGTGGAATAAGGATATGTTTCTCGATTATGGAAAAAGGTTCGTCGTAAAAGGTTACGCCGATGCAAGTTTGACACTAATCTAGATGACTCTAAGTCTTGATCTAGATACATATTGAAAGTGGGAGCAATTAGCTAGAGTAGCTCCGTGCAGAGCATTGTAGACATAGAATTCGCAAAATACTTACGGATCTGTATATGACATACCCGTTGACTAAGATTCTCTCACAAGCAAAACATGATCACACCTTAGTACTCCTTGGGTGTTAATCACATAGCGATGTGAACTAGATTACTGAATCTAGTAAACCCTTTGGGTGTTGGTCACATAGCGATGTGAACTATGGGTGTTAATCACATGGTGATGTGAACTATTGCTGTTAAATCACATGGCGATGTGAACTAGATTATTGACTCTAGTGCAAGTGGGAGACTGAAGGAAATATGCCCTAGAGGCAATAATAAAGTTATTATTTATTTCCTTATAATCATGATTAATGTTTATTATTCATGCTAGAATTGTATTTACCGGAAACATAATACATGTGTGAATACATAGACAAACAGAGTGTCACTAGTATGCCTCTACTTGACTAGCTCGTTAATCAAAGATGGTTATGTTTCCTAATCATGAACAATGAGTTGTTATTTGATTAACGAGGTCACATCATTAGTAGAATGATCTGATTGACATGACCCATTCCATTAGCTTAGCACCCGATCGTTTAGTATGTTGCTATTGCTTTCTTCATGACTTATACATGTTCCTATGACTATGAGATTATGCAACTCCCGTTTACCGGAGGAACACTTTGGGTACTACCAAACGTCACAACGTAACTGGGTGATTATAAAGGAGTACTACAGGTGTCTCCAATGGTCGATGTTGGGTTGGCGTATTTCGAGATTAGGATTTGTCACTCCGATTGTTGGAGAGGTATCTCTGGGCCCTCTCGGTAATACACATCACATAAGCCTTGCAAGCATTACAACTAATATGTTAGTTGTGAGATGATGTATTACGGAACGAGTAAAGAGACTTGCCGATAACGAGATTGAACTAGGTATTGGATACCGACGATCGAATCTCGGGCAAGTAACATACCGATGACAAAGGGAACAACGTATGTTGTTATGCGGTCTGACCGATAAAGATCTTCGTAGAATATGTAGGAGCCAATATGGGCATCCAGGTCCCGCTATTGGTTATTGACCGGAGACGTGTCTCGGTCATGTCTACATTGTTCTCGAACCCGTAGGGTCCGCACGCTTAAGGTTACGATGACAATTATATTATGAGTTTATGCATTTTGATGTACCGAAGGTTGTTCGGAGTCCCGGATGTGATCACGGACATGACGAGGAGTCTCGAAATGGTCGAGACATAAAGATTGATATATTGGAAGTCTATGTTTGGACATCGGAAGTGTTCCGGGTGAAATCGGGATTTTACCGGGTTACCGGGAGGTTACCGGAAACCCCCGGGAGCCATATGGGCCATCATGGGCCTTAGTGGAAAGGAGAAAGGGGCAGCCCAAGGGGGCTGCACGCCTCCCCCCTTCCCCTAGTCCTATTAGGACTAGGAGAGGTGGCCGGCCACCCCTCTCCCTCTTTCCCCCTTGGGAATCCTAGTTGGAATAGGATTGGGGGGGAGTCCTACTCCCGGTAGGAGTAGGACTCCTCCTGCGCCACCTCCTCCTGGCCGGCGCCTCCTCCCCCCCTTGGCTCCTTTATATACGGAGGCAGGGGCACCTCTAAACACACAAGTTGATCCACGTGATCTATTCCTTAGCCGTGTGCGGTGCCCCCTGCCACCATATACCTCGATAATACTGTAGCGGAGTTTAGGCGAAGCCCTGCTGCTGTAGTTCATCAAGATCGTCACTACGCCGTCGTGCTGACGGAACTCTTCCCCGACACTTTGCTGGATCGGAGTCCGGGGATCGTCATCGGGCTGAACGTGTGCTCGAACTCGGAGGTGCCGTAGTTTCGGTGCTTGATCGGTTGGATCGTGAAGACGTACGACTACTTCCTCTACGTCGCGTCATCGCTTCCGCAGTCGGTCTGCGTTGGGTACGTAGACAACACTCTCCCCTCATTGCTATGCATCACATGATCTTGCGTGTGCGTAGGAAATTTTTGAAATTACTACGAAACCCAACAACTGCCACTAAGGAGGAACCAGAAATTCCTCAGCCTGAAGAACCTGCGATTGAGATTCCTGAGGTCGTGATGCAACTCACTGACACTCCTCTGCCGAAGCCAAAGGATCCATTCTCATGCAAGCAAAAGTTCAAGGCTGATGATTTCTTCGGCGAGCACGTATTCTTCGAAGATTACAACCCATATGACTCTGCTCGCATTAGGAAGAGGCGGTTCTGGACTGCTAGTCAAGCCAATTTCTATTCCTCAGTGTTGTTCAACAAGGAGAAGATTTTCTACCATGAGCATATTCCTCACGTGGATATGGAATCTCTGCCGTGCTTCGCACCAGTCCTTAGTGTTCTTCACGACGCTGGACTACTCAACTTTTGCTCTGACATCTGCAATTGGAATGAAAAACTGATTCTTCAATTCTATGCAACGCCGCACATCACCGGAGATGCTGAAGATGTGAATTCATGGGTGCTGTATTGGATGCCTGAAAACACTCACTACACTACACCAGCCTCTGAATTGCTTCATGCTCTACCACTCAGTCCTCCCCTTGAAGAAGCTCGCTGCATCTACAGTGAACCTGAGCTCACACATCATTACATGCAGGTGCTGATGAAACCTTTGAAACCAGGTCAAGCACCAAGAACCAAATTCCTCGTGAAGGAATTGTTGTACGTGCCCAGAACTGTCTATCGTATTCTTACGAGAACAATCAGTCCTATCAAAGGCCACGACTCATCTGATGAGGAAATTGTTGGCATCATGAAGAATCTGGTATTCAACATTGTTCATGGCATTCCTGTCAATTATCACGATTTCTTCATGAGGACTATGGCCAATGTTGCACTGTCTCCATTTAAGCTGAAGCCTTATGCACCTTGGATCATGAGATTCCTCAGGACAAGGTCTTCACTCAACTACAAAGCTGATTTCCAGAATCATCTCAGCTACTTGACCCCAATTGAAGTCCTCAAGCAGACATATTCTTTAGTTGATGGAAAGGGCAAGGCACCAGCTGTAATTGATGAAGGCATTCGTCCATTGGATGGTCAGTTTTGCAAAGCTGCATCTTATTCCACCAATGATGACTCTGCCACACATGACTCTGCCAATGCACCCAAGTCCACTCCTCAAGCCACTGCTCCGTGCGTGATGACTGACCGTGAACTTCTGCTTAGTCTTCACCAGAAGGTGGATTGAAATCACAAATGGGTTAACCGTCAGTTTGGTTCACTTCTTCACAACATGACTGCCACACACAATGCAGTGAAGAAAAACCACTACTACCTCCATCAAGTCTTCGGTCGCACCTGGGCAATCCTGTCACATCTGTATGGTGAAGAAGATCTGAAGAACATGGGTCTTAATGAAGATTTTGACTGGTCTGCACCTCCATCGAAGAAATTCAAGAAGGTCAAGGTTCCTTCTCTGGTGGCCAGCTCATATTCTTCATCGCGCGACACTGATGAACATGAAGATTTGGACGACACTGCGGCAGGCCCTACATCAACCAACGACCCCAACAACGCTTGCGCTCCTTCATCAACATGATTATCTTCAGGGGCGTTAGTCCTCATTTTCGATCCTTTTTGGTCATTCGATGACAAAGGGGGAGAAATATGAGTTAGTCTTCAAGCGGGTCTACCATATGGGCGTTTTTTTGCTAAGTTACAACTCTCGTTCTTCTGAAACTTTATTGGATCGAGTTGTAATCTTAAACCCGATGGTGCTCTGATACTTTTGATGCACTGTGCTCTGATACTCTTGATGCACTATTCTGCATGCTTATTCCTCATTAATATTATTGCACGCATGCTGAATTTCATCAAGCACCATATTTCATCATGCATTTCAAATTCTTCATATTATATGTTAAATGTGTGTATGAATTACAAGATATAGGGGGAGATCTCCATGATTCAACTCTTCAAGTGTGCATTGCTTCAAAAGCAAATTCCTCACTATGCACATCTTCAGGGGGAGTTCTTCTATATCTTGCAATCAAATTCCTCAATATCAGTATTTACACTTCATATGTTTATCCCCGTTGAAAACTTAACCTATATTGTCATCAATCACCAAAAAGGGGGAGATTGTAAGTGCATCTAGTGCCCCTTAGTGATTTTGGTGTATTGAAGACTTATAGGTTAAGGGACTAACGCGTGTGTGAGTGTACATAGGTCTATAAGTCTATGAGGAGTTTGATATTTACAGGAAAAGTCGACCCCTAAAAATGAACATCTTCGACTGAAGATTTTGGTATTTCTGAAGACTTTCATGAAGACTTTGAAAGTGAAGAAATTGGTGTGTCCGTGAAGACTTGATATTCATGCGAGGAATATGAATCTTGAAGACTTTCGTTTTCATAGTTTTGTTTTTCTCTTTCTTGAGTCATAGGAAACACCGTACTGTTAAAGGGGGTCGAGGAAATACTAAGGAAAAATTTCCATGTGATGCTCAACTCAAAATCCTACACCTACCAATCCCTTCGAGTGAAGCCATTGGAAATCTCATACAGTTCAGTCAATTTCTTTAGTGACAGAGACGAAGTTCTTCTGGTCTCTGAGGAATTTGTCCTGACTGAGGAGTTAGGAATTTGCCAGTGCGGATTGCCTACAGTGAGGAACATGATAGCCCTGAGGATTTTGCTACTCAAAATTCCGGCCGTTGCTGTGTTATGCGCCAACTGTCCCGAAATATCTATCCACCTAACGGTCATATCATTGAAGGGCATTTATGTCTTATCATGTCGGGCTGCTCCCTAGGCTATAAATAGCCGCCCCCTACAACCACTAGCTGATCGGCTGCTCCGAGAGAAACTAACACTTGTCATTTGAGAGCAACCCATCCTCCGAGGACTTTGAGCGAAAATCATCAAGTGAGGAAAAACCAAAAATCCAAAACCCAAACACCTACAAACCCCAAGTGATTGAGCATCACTGAAGAGATTGATCCTGAGTGGATCCGACGCTTGTTACCTTTGAATACTGTGCTTCTTCCAGACGGTTAGGCGTCATGGTCTAGAGCATCCAAGAGGAATTGTGGATCACCGAGTGACCAAGTTTGTGAATGTTTGGATGGCGCCTGAAGACTTACCACGAGTGATTGGACGAGGTTTGTGTGACCTTAGTTCAAGGAGAATACGGTGAGGACTCGGTGTCTTGGACTAAGTGTCCTTGACTGGGTGTCCGGGACTGTGTGTCCTCGAGTTTAAATACTCAGCCGCTCCAACCAGACGTACAACTGAGACAGCAGTTGGAACTGGTCTACCAAATCATTGTCTTCACCAAGCTTACTGGTTCTATTTCCTCAACTCTTTCATTTCCTCATAACTGTGCTGTGTGTTTGTTCATATCTGTGTTTAAAGACTTTGACTAAAGATTTTCTCAATTTCCTCAGTTCAATTTCTTCAGTCTGTTTGTCTTCGTCCTGTGTTATCCTATGATTACGCTTCCTGTACTTTGTGCCTGTCTTCATTTCATCATGATGACTATGCTTGTATTCTGTTATGTTTACTTTTGAGTACTTATTCAGCTGCTAGTAGTTCTTCGCTAAGGAATTTCCTCGCCGGCAAATTCCCAGTGAAGAATTTCGTAAAAATCGCCTATTCACCCCCCGTCTAGTCGATATAACGCACTTTCACCATGCAACGGATGCACTAGAGCTATAAATGTATGAAAGCTCAACAAAAGAAACTAGTGGGTGTGCATCCAACTTGCTTGCTCACGAAGACCTAGGGCACTTGAGGAGGCCCATTGTTGGAATATACAAGCCAAGTTCTATAATGAAAAATTCCCACTAGTATAGAAAAGTGACAAAACAAGAGACTCTCTAACATGAAGATTAAGGTGCTACTTTGAAGCACAAGTGTGGCAAAGGATAGTAACATTGTCCCTTCTCTCTTTTTCTCTTATTTTTTTAGCCTTCTCTTTTTTTATGGCTTTTCTCTTTTTTTTGGCCTTCTTTTTTTATGGCCTTTTTTTCCTCACTTGGGACAATGCTCTAGAAAATGATGATCATCACACTTCTATTTATTTACAACTTAATGATTACAACTCGATACTAGAACAAAAGATGACTCTATATGAATGCCTCCGGCGATGTACCGGGATATGCAATGGACCAAGAGTGACATGTATGAAAGAATTATGAACGGTGGCTTTGCCACAAATACTATGTCAACTACATGATCATGCTAAGCAATATGACAATAATGAATGTGTCATGATGAATGGAATGATGGAAAGTTGCATGGCAATATATCTCGAAATGTCATGGAAATGCCATAATAGGTAGGTATGGTGGCTGTTTTGAGGAAGATATAAGGAGGTTTATGTGTGAAAGAGCGTATCATATCACGGGGTTTGGATGCACCGGCGAAGTTTGCGCCAACTCTCAATATGAGAAAGGGCAATGCACGGTACCGAAGAGGCTAGCAAGGATGGAAGTGTGAGAGTGCGTATAATCCATGGACTCAACATTAGTCATAAAGAACTCACATACTTATTGCAAAAACCTACAGGTCATCAAAAACCTCGGTACTACGCGCATGCTCCTAGGGGGTAGATTGGTAGGAAAATACCATCGCTCGTCCCCGACCGCCACTCATAAGGAAGACAATCAAATAACACCTCATGTTTCAAATTTGTTGCATAACATTTACCATACGTGCATGCTACGGGACTTGCAAACTTCAACACAAGTATTTCTCAATTTCACAACTACTCAACTAGCACGACTTTGATATTATTACCTCCATATCTCAAAACAATCATCAAGCATCAAACTTCTCTTAGTATTCAAAACACTCTTAAGACTTTTTTTTACTAAGTTTGAATACCTAGCATATTAGGATTTTAAGAAAATTGCCATGCTATTAAGACTCTCAAAATAATCTAAGTGAAGCATAAGAGATCAACAAATCCACCACCGCGCTCTAAAAGATATAAGTGAAGTACTAGAGCAAAACTATATAACTCAAAAGATATAAGCGATGCACATAGAGTATTCTAACAAATTCCAAATCATTTATGGCTCTCTCAAAAGGTGTGTACAGAAAGGATGATTGTGGTAAACTAACAAGCAAAAACTCAAATCATACAAGACGCTCCAAGCAAAACACATATCATGTGGCGAATAAAAATATAGCTCCAAGTAAAGTTATCGATAGAAGTAGACGAAAGAGGGGATGCCTTCCGGGGCATCCCCAAGCTTTGGATTTTAGGTATCCTTAGATTATCTTGGGGGTGCCATGGGAATCCCCAAGCTTAGGATCTTGCCACTCCGTGTTCCATAATCCATCAAATCTTTACCCAGAACTTGAAAACTTCACAACACAAAACTTAAAATAGAAAATCTCGTGAGCTCCGTTAGCGAAAGAAAATAAAAGACCACTTCAAGGTACTGTAATGAAATCATTATTTAATTATATTGGTGTTATACCTACTGTATTCCAACTTCTCTATGGTTTATAAACTATTTTACTAGCCATAGATTCATCAAAATAAGCAAACAACACACGAAAAACAGAATCTGTCAAAAACAGAACAGTCTGTAGTAATCTGTAGCTAGCGCAAGATCTGGAACTCCAAGAATTCTAAAATAAATTGCTGGACATGAGGAATTTATCTATTAATCAGCTGCAAAAATAATTAACTTAGCACTTTCCAAATAAAAATGACAGCAGTTCTCGTGAGCGCTAAAGTTTCTGTTTTTTACAGCAAGTGTAACAAGACTTTCCCCAAGTCTTCCCAATGGTTCTACTTGGCATAAACACTAATTAAACACAAAAAACACAACCAAAACAGAGGCTAGATAAATTATTTATTACTAAACAGGAGAAAAAAGTAAGGAATAAAAATAAAATTGTGTTGCCTCCCAACAAGCGCTACTGTTTAACGCCCCTAGCTAGGTATAACAAGCAAGAATAGATCTAGGTATTGCCATCTTTGGTAGGCAATCCATAAGTGGCTCTCATAATAGATTCATAAGATAATTTAATTTTCTTTCTAGGAAAGTGTTCCATGCCTTTCCTTAACGGAAATTGGAATCTAATATTTCCTTACTTCATAATTGCATCAATCGTTCTAAGGGAAGGTCTACCAAGAATAATAGGACATGAAGGATTGCAATCTATGTCAAGAACAATAAAATCTATGGGAACATAATTCCTATTTGCAACAATAAGAACATCATTAATTCTTCCCATAGGTTTTTTAATAGTGGAATCCGCAAGGTGCAAGTTTAGAGAGCAATCATCAAAATCACGGAAACCTAACAAATCACACAAAGTCTTTGGAATCGTGGAAACACTAGCACCCAAATCACATAAAGCATAGTATTCATGATCTTTAATTTTAATTTTAATAGTTGGTTCTCACTCATCATAAAGTTTTCTAGGGATAGAAACTTCCAATTCAAGTTTTTCTTCATAAGATTGCATCAAGGCATCAATGATATGTTTAGTAAACGCTTTATTTTGACTATAAGCGTGAGGAGAATTTAGCACGGATTGCAACAAGGAAATACAATCAATCAAAGAGCAATTTTCATAGTTAAATTCCTTGAAATCCATAATAGTGGGTTTAGCAACATCTAAAGTTTTAATTTCTTCAATCCCACTTTTATCAAATTTAGCATCAAGATCAACAAATTCCGAATTCTTGGAACGCCTTCTAGGTAAGGGTGGATCATATTCAGTCCCATCATTATCAAGATTCATATTGCAAAACAAAGATTTAATAGGGGACACATCAATAACTTTTAGATCTTCATCTTTATTTTCATAGCAATCCGGTTTAGCGGCCATCTTATTAACTAAGGTAGCCTGCCTATCCGAAATTTCAGCAGTTAATTTCTCAAGATGAGCAATTTGGGATCTTAAACCATCGAATTCTTTAGACATATCATCAAGCTCTTTATTCATAAAACTCATAAAACTTTTCTGTTCTTTAAGCTCGTTTCTGAAGAAACTATTATGTTCAAATTGCAAGACCATGAAACTCCTGACATTGCTTTTGATTTCTTCTAATCTTTTAAGGTGAAGGTCACCAAATTTAGGTAGAGCCATCGTGACAAGCAAGCAAACTAACACACAAGCAAACAAAAAGCAAGCGGGCAAAAAGAGGCAAATAGAGAAAGAGAGGGAGGATAGAGAGAGAGGGCAAATAAAACGGCAAGGATGAAGTGGGGGAGAGGAAAACGAGAGGCAAATGGCAAATAATGTAATGCGGGAGATAAGGGTATGTGATGGGTACTTGGTATGTTGACTTTTGCGTAGACCTCCCCAGCAACGGCGCTAGAAATCCTTCTTGCTACCTCTTGAGCACTGCGTTGGTTTTCCCCGAAGAGGAAGGGATGATGCAGCAAAGTAGCGTAAGTATTTCCCTCAGTTTTTGAGAACCAAGGTATCAATCCAGTAGGAGGCTATGCGCGAGTCCCTCGTACCTGCACAAAACAAATAAATCCTCGCAACCAACGCAAATAGGGGTTGTCAATCCCTATAAGTCCACTTACGAGAGTGAGATCTGATAGATATGATTAGATAATATTTTTGGTATTTTTATGATAAAGATGCAAAGTAAAATAAAGGCAAAGTAAAAGCAAAAGGAAATAACTAAGTAGTAGGAGATTAATATGATAAAGGTAGACCCGGGGGCCATAGGTTTCACTAGTGGCTTCTCTCGAGAGCATAAGTATTCTATGATGGGTGAACAAATTATTGTTGAGCAATTGAAAGAATTGAGCATAGTTATGAGAATATCTAGGTATGATCATGTATATAGGCATCACGTCCGAGGCAAGTAGACCGACTCCTGCCTGCATCTACTACTATTACTCCACTCATCGACCGCTATCCAGCATGCATCTAGAGTATTAAGTTAAAAACAGAGTAACGCCTTAAGCAAGATGACATGATGTAGAGGGATAGACTCATGCAATATGAAGAAAACCCCATCTTGTTATCCTCGATGGCAACAATACAATATGTGCCTTGCTGCCCCTATTGCCACTGGGAAAGGACACCGCAAGATTGAACCCAAAGCTAAGCACTTCTCGCATTGCAAGAAAGATCAATCTAGTAAGCCAAACCAAACTGATAATTCGAAGAGACTTGCAAAGATAACCAATCATACATAAAAGAATTCAGAGAAGATTCAAATATTATTCATAGATAGACTTGATCATAAACCCACAATTCATCGGTCTCAACAAACACACCGCAAAAAGAAGATTACATCGAATAGTTCTCCATAAGAGAGGGGGAGAACATTGTATTGAGATCCAAAAAGAGAGAAGAAGCCATCTAGCTACTAACTATGGACCCGTAGGTCTAAGGTAAACTACTCACACTTCATCGGAGGGGCTATGGTGTTGATGTAGAAGCCCTCCGTGATCGATGCCTCCTCCGGCGGAGCTCCGGAACAGGCCCCAAGATGGGATCTCATGGATACAGAAAGTTGCGGCGGTGGAATTAGGGTTTTGGCTCCGTATCTGATCGTTTGGGGGTACGTAGGTATATATAGGAGGAAGGAGTACGTCGATGGAGCAACAGGGGGCCCACGAGGGTGGAGGGCGCGCCTGGGGGGGTAGGCGCGCCCCCTACCTCATGGCCTCCTCTTTTCTTTCTTGACGTAGGGTCCAAGTCTCCCGGGTCTTGTTCGTTGAGAAAATCACATTCCCGAAGGTTTCATTTCGTTTGGACTCCGTTTGATATTCCTTTTCTTCGAAACCCTAAAACAGGCAAAAAACAGCAATTCTAGGCCGGGCCTCTGGTTAATAGGTTAGTCCCAAAAATAATATAAAAGTGGATAATAAAGCCCAATAATGTCCAAAACAGTAGATATTATAGCATGGAGCAATCAAAAATTATAGATACGTTGGAGACGTATCACTCAAGTGGTGGTCGGAGCTGAGGGCGCTGAGGATTTCATCCCCACGAACAAGTGGCTCGGGACGGTGGACATGCCTGGCAGGATCGCCTTCATGAGCCTACCTCATTCAGGGGACGATCTCTGAGGCAGGGCCACAAGGAGGGGGCTCGGGAGCCACTGCGCTTCTACCAGCAGATCAAGGACAACAAGGACCTCGCCATGCTCGTCATCCCTCGCAAGTTCGTGGAGGTGATGAACACCTGGCTGGTCATCAAGCGGCTCCCGCGCATGGTCAGGCTGTCGGCGAACAAGCGGTGCGTGTTCTGGGTGCAGGTCCAGAACTTCGAGGGGCACATGGTGCTTGGCCGGGGCTGGAACTACTTCTGCCGCCGCCATCGGATCGTCCCCGACGACCTCGTCATTATGCCCATCTCAGGACTCGGACTGAAGGTTCAGATCTACAACCACGACTCCTCGGTCATGTGCAGGTTTCGTTGCAGCAGGCACAACTGCGTTGGTGGCATCGAGCATGCTATGTAGTTAAGTTAAGTAAGGTGTTAGTGTTGAAGTTTTATGGTGTGTGGGGAGACTTATCGGTACTTCTGTTGGGAACTTGTTCATATTTTGGCCAGGAGCAGCACCCTGGCGTGGAGCAGGGAAGGAGGATGCCCCTGTCGTTAATCTAGACTTATGCTATGTAGTTAAGTAGTTTGTTGTCATTTGCTTGCTTGCTTTTTTGATTTCTTTTGCTTGATTGCTTTTGTTTTGCTGTTGTGCTGATCATGTGGTGGTAAGGCCACCACATTTGAATAGGGTGAGCAGAACACAAACGTTGTTTGCAACCAAACGGCTAAAGTTTGCATCTGCTCACGCCCTAAGAAAAAAATGGCAACCAAACAACAGGGGGTAAGTGCCCCTCCATGCAATGCAGGTAACCAAACAGGTTGCACCTGCTGCATATGAGGCTGCATTTTAAGAACCATGCTGGCTGGAGATGGACATGCAATGCAACTACTGTTGCAAACTGCAACCAAACACGCCCGTATTGTATGGCCATCCATTTTCATCGTGAAATGAAGGCAATAAATGTGAAGCAACTTAGGGCATCTCCAATGCCGACCCCAAAACCAAACCAGACACCATATCCATTCGCGAATCGGTGGGACTGATCCACAGATAGTGATGCGGGAACTGGGCATCCAAACTTGTCCCCTAAATGTCCGCTCGGGTGGTCAATTTGAAATGCAAATGCGGCTGATCACATAGCGCACCCGATCACAACAAAAAGGAGGCAAATATGCATAGTTTTTACATGCCCGATCATTATATTCATGCAAAAAATTGGATTTTCTACCCCACCGAACCGGCAAACCGAGCCTGCACTCTCACTCTATCGCCGCCTCCAGCTGATCCTTCTGCTGCTTCAACATCTTGAAATGGACGGCTTGCACGATCATCTTCGCATCGTCATCCAAATAATCCATCTTCAAGGTCAAAATCTTCACCTCCCCCGAAGCAGTTGTGATCAGAACCTTCTTATCTTTGAGAATGGTATTCTTCTCTTCAAGCACGACCTTCTTATCTTCAAGCTTCTTTCTCTTCAAGCTTGAGCTTCTTCTCGGTCGCCGCCATCAATATGTTAAACCTCTCGGCCTTACATGCCACCTTGATGTCTGAGTGCTTGACATATGCCTCCTTCATCGCCAAGATGTCCTCAAGCCTCTCCATCATCTTGGTCGCCGCCCCTTCTCATTTCACCTTCTCCTTCTCTCATTTCACCTTCTCCTCCTCCCACTTCTTTCCCCAGAACCATCTCCTAACCTTCTTCGGCGGCTCTTTTATTGGGACGGTTGGATCATTCATTTCTTTCATGGTGCCCATGCCGACAGTCTTGGCGGAGTTGGCAATGAATATATTCCACTTGGGTTGCCCATTCAACTTCAACCAACAATGCACGAGGACGAAGTTCTTCTTCTCCAACTTCAAGAAAAAATTGCACGCACGGGAAGGCTATAAGTAAAGCAGTGACAAATTGCATATTTTATCTGGCCAAATGACCAAAACATAAAGCATATCTGGCCAACAAGTTGCATATCCGGCCAAATGATCAACACACTTGCTGGAGATTGGGAACCACTTTGCCACCGACGACGTGATTAATGGTGGGCGGTAGACGGGCAGACGGGTGGCCCTGGTTCCCCGTTCCTCGGCAACTGCACACATGTTTAACGTAGGCAGGCGGATGGTCGGGCAGTCGTTTGAACGTGGGGCAGCCGCATGCACCGGGAAGCGGCGAGGGCGACACTCTCTGCCGCCGCGCCGTTTTAATTCCTGAGCGTTGTGAGAGGTCATGTCGCTCTAAGCCGACATGAATGCGACACTGGTGCTCTGAAGCGGCGCTGGCCTTTTCACGCGGGAATGCGCATGAGTGCGGGTGGATTTTTTGGTGGCCCATAGTAGTTAGGAGTAGGCGTGGCAGCGGTTCGGACATCTGCAAAGCCCCTCAGTTTGTCTCCGATTTACGGAAAAAAACGTGTGCGGACCGATGTAGGACCGCTTGAATGACAAAACACGTCCGGACTGTACAGTCTGAACGGTTCCAGATAGTTTGAGAGTCGGCCTTGAAGATGCCCTTAGGCTTCAAACTTCTCCATCAAAATGGCCGCATCATTCGACTCATGTTCGGTTCAAGTAGAATTGGCCTAAATAATTTTTCCCTTTTATTTTTGCTAATTAAACACAATGTGTCTCTAAACCGGGCACGGCTATATGCTGCCATAAGCGATTCCTATTGCAGGGAGTTCCTGCTGGGCTGGCCCAGTGACCCCGCCCACTGACGTCATACAGACATCACCCATGTTTTTCCTTTTTTCTGCTCATATATATTTTCTTTATTTTTATATGGTTATATGTCAATATTATATGAATGAATGTTTGTGACATTTAAAAAATTCACATGTTTAACAGAATGTATGTGCAATTTTAAAATTTGTTTACACAAATGTACAAATTTTGTTCGCGTAACTCAAAAAATATTTGGTACATTTAGAAAAATGTACACACCATTTAAGAAAATGTTTGCGAGTTTCAAAAATGTTTTCTGCCATTTTCAAAACAAAATTGTATACAATAATGTTTCATACATTCAAAAAAATGTACGCGAAGTTTTAAAGAAAAATTCCGGCAATTCAAAAATATGTTCATGAAATGTTAGAAAATATGTATACAATGTAAAAAAAGTCCTCATAGGTTAAGAAGAAAATTTTCCATTAAAATGTATAATGTATTTGGAAATAATGTCACCGTGTATTCAAGTTTTTTCAAAACTAGTATTTTTTAAATTTACATCATATATTTGAAAAATGTCCAAAGTGTATCACAAAATCTTTCACGTGTGCTCTAAAAATGTGCATTTGTGTATCGAGAAAAAAGAGACATGTGTGAAAAAAGGAAACAAATAAAACCACCAAAGAAAAGAAAAACAAAAGGAAAAAACCAAGGACAAAGAAGAAAGAAAGAAAATAAAACCAAAGTATAACAAAGAAAGGAAAAATAAAACCAAAGAAAAATGAAAAAACCAATGAAAAATAAATAAAACCAAAGAAAAAAGAAAAAAATCATAGAAAACAGATATATAAGAACCTACAACACGCAGCGAACGAAACCTCGCTACTGGGATGGCCCACTAGACGTCACTCATAGGTTTTTCTTGAGGGGGTACAGCCGACATATATAGCCCCGAAACACTCAACCAATCCATTTGCTCATGCACGAGCGATATAGGACAAATGTAGTTCTTTTTTTTTTTGCCGGGAATAGATAATTCATTTCAGTGAACTGAATCTAGTCTCTCCTTTTTCCTTTTGTTACTACTCCATTCGTTCCTTATTATTTTGTGTGGTTTTACTTAATTTAAATTAAAACCACAATAAAAATTACGGAACGGAGGGAGTATCAGATTGGAGGACGGCTGAATATGGTCATCACCATCTCTTTTCCATCCCATTTACCTGGCTGATCGAAGGGAGTGGCGAACAGCTAAGCTATAGCTGTTATCGAAAAGAAAAGCTAAGCTATAGCTAACCCGTTACTGTCACGGTTCACCAGCGAGTAAACACCAGCGACGCACGCACGCCGGTGCCAAAAAAAAAAAAAAACCAGCGACGCACGCCGAGCGCGACGACCGCGACACCGTAACTTGCCTCCCAACCAGCAGGAATCAGCGGTACATTGCCACTGATGATATACCACCACGTCCAGACAAGGAAGAATACCACACAGGGTGACAGGGGCAGTACAAGTGTATAGTTTAAGCACGTTGGGGTTGGATGGGTCGAAATGGAATCCAAGAGAGGGGAGGAGAGGAGGCCAGGCCAGGCCAGTGCACGCCGAGATCTGGCAGCGTGGATAAAGAAATGGGCCGTGCGTGGCGGCCTAGCCTGGCATCCGAGCTGGGCATGCGCGCGGCCGCGTGTATTCAGATCGGTCAGATGTCGATCCGCCCCCCTGCCCTGCGTATGTGCATGCATTTGCATTTGCGCCTGCCCCAGGCTGGAGCCCCCATTATTTTGCCGCCGCGCCCCAACATGCCACCTTGCCACGCATCACCCGCAGATCCATCGATCGAGATATTTATTTATTTATGTTTATTTATAAGTAAATAATGATGATGCCGTAGTTTTCTTCGTCAACTAGGCCAGCGGATCACTGGCGCAAGTACGCCTTGCTGTCCTGTCATCGCGTGCGAGCTTAGGCATCGCCGTTGATCGGCGAGGAGACCCCGGTGGCTGTAGCCGCAGATGCGACTAGCCGGACGGAGACGACGTTGGCCGATTGGCGTGCGCCGGATCTGTCCAAGCGGCCATATGCGTTAATCTTATCGAAGAAAATAAAATGAATCACTAGTGCTGCAGTTTGTGTGGCAGATGTCATGCATCGCGTCGCGACCCACGACGAGTTCACCGCGCTGGGTCAACATTCAACACTCGACCTGTACCTTGGCTGGACTGCTGCACCGTACGGCACGTACAAAACGCGCGCGTGAAGCCATGATGATCCGTTCCAGTTCCAGAAGCTGCTCGCCTCCGTTCAGTTCAACAGTGACCCCGGCCGGCCGACGCGGCCACGTACCATACCACTGGCCGTCACTTTCTCACCTGGCCCGTAAGTACACGCCGCGTGGCGCGGGCTGATCTGACTCGGACCTTGTAGCCTGCCTCGCGTGGACCCATACGGCGGATCGACCTGCCCAACTGGGCGGCCGGCCGGACCTGACTAGGACCGCGACACGCATGGGGGGCTCCCGGATGGGTCGATGTCTCCGTATGCATATCGGGCCTGATTAGTGTTTCTATTTTCTCCAACGACGATTTCATCATCATGTACGCACTCAGCATCCATCCATCATAAGATCATCATAGCAGCTAGCATCTCAGCCAAAAGCAGTGGCGGAGCCAGGATTCAAATATAGGAGGGACCGAATACGTATATTGATATAATCTCGTTGGTAATTACTCGTCGCTCCTACTAAAATTGTCGATCGTTGGAAGGAGCCAGGCCCCTGCTCGTCCCCCTGGCTCCGCCCTGAGCCAAAGGTGACAGTAATTCGACCCATGGGACACCTTGCCAGTACTACCTCCATTTCAAGACATAAAACGTCGTACTATATCAAATCAGCGACAATTAATATGAATCGAGGAGAGTACTGATATTTTTTACTTATTTGGTCAGTGAGCACGCAAAAGAAGCTCGAGGACTTGGAAATGGAGGACGGTCAGCGGCGTTTATCCATCCATCCATCCATCTGAAGCCTCAAGGGGAAAGCACCTAGACAAGAGCCAGCCAAGCCCTTCCCTTTTCTACGTGGTACCAACGTGTGTACAGCTACGTACGCCGAGATAGATATACTCCTAGTAGTTGTGTACAGCATGCGGCACAACACAAGCGGAGACAAAACCCATTCAAAAGTGGCAAAAAGAAAAGAGAGGGGGGAAAAAAATCCGAGCTGTTCCCATGCGCAGCTGTCCGTGCGACGGAGTTGAGTTAAAGCCCCCGCCACCACACCACACCAAACCCGCCCCGTCAATCAGCTACCCCGGGCCGGCGCGGTGGACGGCCGTATATATACCCGGCGCGCACAGCGACAGCCGGAGGCCGCCGACCCGAGAGGAGAGAGACCCAGCGCAGAAAAGGGACGCCGCAAAAGGGCCCCCGGGGACAGCGAGAGGTGTAGGCAGCAGCAGCAGCCAGCGAGGAGGCTGGTTGTGGTTGGTCGTCGCGGGCGGGATGGAGAGCGAGATGTCGGACGCGCAGCCCCCGGCGGCTGCGGCGCCCGTCGCCGAGCCGCTCGCCGCCGTGGCGGAGGAGGGGGAGGGGGAGGGGGAGGGCGAGGCGTCCACCCTCACCATGGAGCGCGTCGCCGCCGCCAAGAAGTTCATCGAGAACCACTACCGCTCGCACATGAAGAACATCCAGGAGCGCAAGGAGAGGTACCGATCCGATCCCGCCCCCCGCCTTTCCTTTCCGCCTCCAATTTCAGCTGCCGCCGCTGCGTTCGTCCGGGGTAGATCTCGCGTGGGAGAGCTCGATCGAGGGGTTTGAGCTCGGTTGGAGCGGCTCGAGCTCGGGGTTCTGGTGCTAGGGGTTTGTAGCTTGCTAGATTTGGGGGTGAATTTTGGGGCTGGTGCCTGCGAGGAAGCGGGACGTGGGTAGCGGTAGCTGTACCAGCCCATGGTCTTGAGGGTTTCTAGTGCAGCATGACCTCAGATGTTGCTTTAGATCCTCGAATTGTTATTTTTAGACAATGAGATTCTCGAATTAGTCGAGCATGCTATGCAATTTGGGGTCGCAGTGGCCTGATTTAGCTCTGATGGATAAGTTGGGATGAGGAGAGTCCTTGGTTCTGTAGGTGCTTCGGATCCTCATATTCTGCTCAATGCACCGAGTAAAAATGGCCCTAATCACTGCATATGGAGCAGTTACTGCATTGTTCCACTTTTGCCGCGAAAAGCTGCTAAGCTGAGCTCATCATACTAGCAACTGCCTTGCTTAGCTGGATAGCGGGTTTGGAATGTTACTGTTCTGATGGTTCTCGCTCGGATGATGACGATGCATGGTTGCTGCTACCGTGTATGTCTTGAGGTTGCGTCAGTATTTTGTTGTATGTGATATTTTGTTCTTGCGTGTATAATTAGAGTGTATAGTTTGTCGGTTTTTATTAGTTTCCGCAAGCAAACAAACAAATGGTTGCCTTTATTATGTGACGGTTTTGTACCATCAATGTACTGTTACTGATTCATGTCATCCTTTTATGAATGAGTGGTGGACACGTGGTCGATGACGTAGCGCATACATGCCATGTATTGATTATGCCAGTACTAATTTAGCTTACTCGAAGCCAGATATGTACTACATAATAACCATTTCAGTTTACTATGTGTTTGTTAGAGCCAGGATCAAAGAACCCTGTTTTCCCCTTTCATCAGACATATTTTAGTTGCGGACAACATTTGATTCTGCTAGTTGTTTGGAATGCTTCGTTTCTGCTCAGTGCACCATGCTGTTGGTCAAATTGCTGACACGGAGTAGTTAGGTTCTGTTTTTTCCGCTGCAAACTGTTGAGCTAAGTTCATAGTACTGACTCACCCGCAAAAAAGAAGGGTTCATAGTACTGACTACTCCCTGCTTAGTTGGGTTATAAAACTTAGTGTCTTGCTGTTGTAAAGATTTTCTTGCAGGATAAATGCACAAAATTGACTCGAGGGAACACACATGATTTTTCTGCGTCAGCATGTTGTTTTACAAAGGTCAAACCGTCAAACAGTCTTGTTTCCCTATATGTTGGAAGTAAAACAACGTGATGAGACACAATGCAGAACATTAGATGAAAGAAGTTGATGTCCTATACCTTTTTTAATGCAATGGCACATAGTGGGTATGTAATCACCAGCCATGGCGTTGAGGAATTCTAGTGTGGTATGACGATGAGATCCTGGAATTAGTCAAGCTTGGTACACAATTTCGGGTTGCAGTGGCCGAATTTAGCTCTAGTGGATAAGGCCTCATTCGGTTTGGAGGATTTTCATAGGAAAAACATAGGAACAAGAATTTCAGAGGAAAATTTCCTATAGATGCATTCGGTTTGTAGGAAAGGTGTACGGGAATATTGTAGGAATACTACTCATTTCCTGTGTTTTTGGAGGAAACTAGACATCCACTCAAAGCTCATTTTACGCGTAGGAACGAGGCAAGTCAATTCCTTAGGGTGGCAAGTGCCATCCTATCAAATTCCTATACTAATCCTAATTCCTACCTTTTAGTTTTCTCCAAACCGAATGAGCCCTAAGTTGGGGTAAGCAGCACTTGACTCTGTACGTGCTTCGAAATCTCAGATTCTGCTTAATGCGCCAAGTAAGAATGGTTCCAATCATGGGGTATGCAGTAGTTATTATACTGTTATATTTTTGGCATGAAAAGCTGTTAAGCTGAGCTCACCGTACTAGCTGCTGGCTTGCTTAGTTGGATAGTGAGTTTGGAGTGTTACTGTTGTGATGGTTCTCCGATGATGGTGCATTGATGGCATACTATCGTGTATGTTTTGAGATTGCGTTGGTATTTGCCTTATGTGGTATTTTGTTCTTGTGTGTATAATTAGATTGTATACAAGCCAACAAATGTCTGCCTTTAATTAGGGTATATTATGTGATGGTTTTGAACTGTCATTGATAGTCGATGACGAAGTGTATACATGCTAGTACTAATTTAGCTTACTTGGAGTCAGGTATGTACATAATAACCATTTCAGTTTAGTATGCATTTGTTAGAGCTAGGAGCCTAGGATCAAAACCCTGTTTCCCTTTTGTCAGACATGTTTTGGGTGTGGACACCATTTGATTCTGCTAGGTGTTTGGAATGCTTTGTTTCTGCTAAGGTGCACCATGCTGTTGGTCAAATTGCTGACACGGCGTAGTTATGTTTTATTTTCATGCTGGAAACTGTTGAGCTAAGTTCATAGTACCGACTACTGCCCTGCTTAGTTGGGTTACGGGATTTATAGTTGCTGTTTTAAAGATTTTCTTGCAGGATAAATGTACAAAACTGGTGGTGAGAAATCAACAACATGATTTTCTGTTTTAGCATACATTATTGTACAAAGGTCAAACAGCCTTGTTTCCGTATATGTCGGCAGTAAAATAACACGATGAAGCACAATGCAGAACATTAGATGAAAGTAGTTGATGACTTAATGTCATATACTTTCTGTAATGCAGTACATGAAGTTCAGGCCATCTATGTAACAGGGCATTTGTTTTTCATTTGTGGTCCTGTTATGTGTTAAATCTTTTATTAAAGCACACAGGGGTTATGTAATCACCAGCTTGGTCTTGTATTAACTCAAGCTGGGGAATGCATTTGTTGAGACATCAATCAATTTTAAATATTTGAAGTTTACCTGCATAAGTTTCAACTGTGAAAGCTTTGTACTGGTGTGTGACTTCCGTCATATTGATTATCCACCTTGCTCATCTTTTGGCATTACAATTCCATTTTAAGCAGATTTGCCCCTCCCCAGATGATAGTTTTGTTTGATTTCTGTCGGTTCCCAGCATCACATAACAAAATCCGATGTATTGCAGGCGTTTTAGACTGGAGCGGCAGCTAGCTACTTCTGAAGTTCCCAGGGAGCAGCAAATCAATTTAATAAAAGACCTGGAGAGAAAGGAAACTGAGTACATGAGACTTAAAAGGCACAAAATCTGCGTGGATGACTTTGAGCTGCTCACCATTATTGGGAGAGGCGCTTTTGGAGAGGTTTGCTCTTGCGCATTTAGTTTCTGTTTTTCTGCACACACCTCCATCTGTGGCGTCACTGCTAAATGACACATGTGTTTTTGCCAAAGAACATGGCATGGCTCTAGACCATGGTACTATAAGTTTGGTTGTTGTTGGTAATGTATTTACCTTCAAGTAGTTCTGTATGTCCAAAAAGATTTAAACTAGGGGAAGTGACAACTGTTTGTTGGAGCATAAACTCATTTGTGCTTTAAATCCTTTACTGACCTTCTTCTTGCTGTTTATAATTTATTATTACAATAGGTTCGACTGTGCCGGGAGAAGACCTCTGGCAACATATATGCAATGAAAAAACTGAAGAAGTCTGATATGGTTATCAGGGGTCAAGTAAGATATCCCCTATTTCTGGACATTTCATGTTTTCTGCTTCGTAGTTGCTCGTTCTATTGACTAATTTTTATGTTGAATGTGCTTAGATGGTTGTAAGTATTAATATTTACCATGGTGCTTTGCTATCTGTCAAAATTTTCTTCAACAAACTCTTGTTGCGTCTACGAGTGTATGTGGCGCTTTTGCAAGGATTGTTTTTTTTCTCAAAATATGCAGTGCAGTGCGGATTTCTTTTCCATATCATATAGTTGCTTTTCACTGCAGCTTTTGTCACTGTTATCTCGAAAAGAAAACAGAAGTACAAATCGAATTTGCAATGCATGCTAATACAGTATTAATGCGTAGGAGCTTGTGTGTTTACCATTTAGCTGGCCTTCTTTTGAGTTTCTGAAAGAAGGCCAGCTAAATGGGTAGCCATTTTTTCAGTCTCCAAGGAATTCGAACTTGAACTTGCTAGAAACAAAAGGCTAGTGTATATGATAATCCTGTTTTGTTCTATCCCTGACTTTGTTTGTGTGAAGCCCACAAATGTTCCACTCATTTTTCTCTTATCTAGTTTATTTGTCATGGGCATGTGATGATATCTTCAAAATATGTGTACATTTGTATACTATCTTTGTTGGATTTACAATTTCTGTAACATGTTTGTTAGGTGGAGCATGTTAGAGCAGAAAGAAACTTGATGGCTGAAGTTGCTAGTCACTGCACTGTGAAGCTATACTATTCTTTCCAAGATACGGAGTATCTTTACCTTATTATGGAGTACCTCCCTGGCGGTGATATCATGACCCTTCTCATGAGGGAAGATACCTTAACTGAACCCGTGGCTCGATTCTACATTGCTGAGACCATCCTTGCTATTGAGTCCATTCATAAGCACAACTACATCCACAGGTTACAAATATTTGATTTTAAAGGCATCTAATTTAGTCTAACTCTACCATCTTTCTGATATATATATTTGGTTTGCTATCATATGCAGAGATATCAAGCCTGATAATCTGCTTCTAGACAAGAATGGTCACATGAAGTTGTCGGATTTTGGGCTGTGCAAACCAATTGATTGTTCAAAGCTCTCAACCTTGAGCGAAGATGAACCCATGGGCGATGACAACCTGAAGGAGTCAATGGATGTCGACAGTTCACTCTCTGAAACTGCAAATGGTAGAAGGTGGAGAAGTCAACATGAACAACTTCAGCACTGGCAGATGAACAGAAGAAAACTGGTATGTCTGCTTTATGGTTAACATATCGTCATATCGATCATCTCATTGGTCCTGTATAATTCTTTTGCTTTCATGGTATCGCTTCTACACCCTTGTTGGGAAAAAAAAACAAGCGTGTGCATGCTCGATGTTTCCGTGGCAGCCTTTCTTACTACAAATGTATACTGATATTCAGGCATTCTCAACTGTTGGAACCCCAGACTATATTGCTCCAGAAGTTCTGCTAAAGAAAGGATATGGAATGGAATGCGATTGGTACAGCATGTTCAGACACCTTTTGTTCTATTTACTCTTTAGTTTAATAAATGTCTCATTATATTTTGTTTTGATCCGTAGGTGGTCTTTGGGTGCAATAATGTATGAGATGCTTGTTGGGTATCCACCATTTTATTCCGATGATCCAATAACCACATGCAGAAAGGTTTGGTTTACTCAGCACATTTAGCTTAGTGTCCAATTCAAATTACCACTCATTGGTCGGGCTCACTTTTTTATTTGTAACATATCAGTAGTTCATTGAATGTTCTGTATGAATTATCTTCAGTTTAGGCTTATCATCGAAATTAGATTGCACTAATACTGAACAACTGATTTATTTTTAGTTTAATTTAAAGTTCAAGCTGCAAGAACCTGAAGAAAGTATGCTGCAGCTGTATTGCTTATAAGCTTGCTCTACCAAAGCTTATGATATCAGTATTGTTATATATTAATTTTTTTGATTTGGTAGTGACAAAGTACCCACTTCTTGATCATGTTTTACTTTCAGTAAGTTTACGAAGACATAATTATTTTGAAGTTATTTCTTTATGATGTTTCTGCTATGATGATGTGTATTTCTAGATTGCCTTCTATGAGCATAATCAATTGTAGTTGGACCTGCATTTGTTCTATTAATGTGGTTAACATTTTTCATATACGACCACCCGAAGACATTTTATCCTCACTCTGCCAAATTTCTGCCTCTTTCTAGATTGTGCACTGGAGAAACCATGTGAAATTTCCAGATGATTCAAGGCTGTCTCCTGAGGCAAGAGATCTAATCTGCCGGTTATTATGTGATGTTGACCACAGGATTGGTGGTGCAGGGGCTGATCAAATAAAGGTAGGACCCACTGGCACACAAAAGAAATAATTAGTTAAATATAATTCTTGTTTTGTTAGTCTACCTGTGTTCAACATATCATTTTCTTCATCATTAGGCCCATCCTTGGTTCCGTGGAGTTGCATGGGATAAACTTTATGAAATGGAAGCAGCATTTAAGCCTCAAGTAAATGATGAATTGGATACACAAAATTTCATGAAGTTTGATGAGGTAAGTGTGTAATCCATTTATTGACAGTCCTCTCCTCTCCTGCCTGTGCAATTCAAACTTTGCCATTCTCTATTGAATATACTCCCTCCGTCCCAAAATAAGTGTCTCAACCTTAGTACTAAAGTTTCTGCGATTGATGACATTTATTTATAATCCACCAGCATTATTTGATTTTATATTATGTCTCTTTATTTGTATTACAACTTGCATCTGTTACGAACACTTACATTTGTGTATATCATATCAGGTGATCTCTGGTAGATATTATTTCAGATGTATAAGGGGTATTCATATACTATAATTTGAACGAAATAAGATCTACTACTACTTATACAAGCACGAGTTTGATGAATCCAAACGATCCCGACCTTTCAACCATCTACATCCAACGTCCCACACTGCTCCAATGATGTATCCATCACATCACCACAATTTGGAAACAACATTGGTTGCATTAATTGCAATTAATCTTGGAAAAATCATTAATTGCAATTGATTTTAGGAATATTGTTCATTTTAAAATTATAGTCGTAGAAAGATTACATGATTGCCTCTCAAAATTATAGTCGGAGGGAGCACTATCAAATTGTATGTGTGTTGCACATGCACAATTACTACTACTTCTGCATCGTAAATTAATAAAATAAAGAAGTGATTATTATTTTCAAAATTTAATTTTTAAATAAGGAATAAATCATGTATACATCTAAACAACATTTTCTTGAAGGGGAGCCTTGGCGCAGTGGTAAAGCTGCTGCCTTGTCACCATGAGGTCACGGGTTCTAGTCCTGGAAACAGCCTCTTACAGAAATGTAGGGAAAGGCTGCGTACAATAGACCCAAAGTGGTCGGACCCTTCCCCGGCCCCTGCGCAAGTGGGAGCTACATGCACCAGGCTGCCCCTATCTAAACAACATTTTCTTAAATCTAAGCATCCCTTTCAATCCAAGCAAACTTTAATGAATCCAAGCAACCTTTTGTAAATCCAAGCAAGCTTTTCATAAATTCAAGCAACCAAACTGTTAGTTTGAATTTTTTTTGGCAATGTTCAGATGAATTTCATGTTCTCTGCATTGAAATGCTGTTTATTTTATTTTCATGTTTTGTTTTCACCCCGTGAATTACATCCCTACAAGTTAATGCTTGTTTCTGCGCTGCAGATGGATAATAGCCCTCCAGCAAGAACAGGTTCTGGGCCATCAAGAAAGGTACGCACATTGAGGTTCATAAACTAGCGTAATAGCATTTGTAATGTTTGCATTGGCTTTTGCATCTTAATTTACTATGCATTGGCTTTTGCATCTTAATTTACTATGCACAACGATGAATTGTTTGCTTGAGTTACATTCCATCAAATTGTAATTATGTCAGGCTCACTGTTTGATAGAGCAAGATATGTTTGAGACAGGATTAGCCATATCTTTCTTTATTTCTGTGTAATAGAAGTACAAAACACTTCATTTGAGTATCAAATACAAGTCACTTATGTGTTTCAAGACCTGTTTAACCATTAGGCCGTTCCACTATGCATATATCTGTGATAGACCCACGGTTTCTCATGAGTCGTATATCTACTGCCTACTGGTATTTATAACTTTGTTGTAGTAGTTCAAAGTTCAAATTATCTGCCCTTATTGTTAATTTTTTGTGTATCTTATGTATATTTTTTGGTACAATTGTACAGGCGAAGCTGAATTCAAAAGATCTCAGCTTTGTGGGGTATACATACAAAAACTTTGATGCTGTGAAAGGATTAAAACATGCAGGTTTGTGTCTTTGACATGATTTTATATATTGTGAAATATGGTCGGATTGCAAGTATGGATTTCTTTTCTAGTGTTATTGGCATTTTTCTCATAGCATACTCATTATGTTCTGTAAACTGATAAATGACGGTTTTTCATAGCATAAACATGCTATTAGGTAGCTTCATCACTTCATGAAAAATGACCAGTATCTAAGTGACATACACGCGTTTATAATCCTTTGTTGTTTCTAAATGTATAAATGTTTGCAGATATGCAAAGGAGCTCATCGCTTACAAGGCCCTCTATTGGTGCTATATTCGGTAACAAATTCTGCCAAAGTCGTGTATTCTATTGCGATAACTTCCCTCTCTCTGCTTTATCTTATTCGTAATTCCTCATCTCAGGATCAAATGGCATGGAGTCATCGAGAGAACCAAATGGAAAGGACACACACATGCACACCTTTTCTTCCGGGGATCCGATGAGTCCATAACCCGGCGTGGTTCTGTTTGTTGCTGAGATTTTTCTAAACTAAATTAGCATGCAAACGACTGAATGAAGTGGCTTCGTCTGGACAACCTGCTTGTTTTTAGCCAGGTTTCTGCCCTATTAAATCGTTGGCGAGCAGTTTGTAGAAATCCAAGAAAGCTTCTAGCTGTAAAATAGTATGCTAAGGACTAGACAAATGGTCCATCCACCGGTGGGCTCGTCGTGTTTGGTGTAGCGTGTTCCGACCAAGTGGAGATGGGCATGTTTGGGAGGGCTGGCTGCCCAGGTTGGCAGAGCAAATTGCTGCCTTCTCTTGTGGCAGTTCCTGGTCCGCTAACATTTGATCATGGAAGCGAAATAAGGTGGTAACTGAGGCAGGCTAAGCTATTGTTGTTGGTGGTGTTTGATACATATGTACCAGAAGATTTCCATTCAGAGACATGGCCCTTGGTCAATGGTCTCCCGTTGCAGAAATGCCTAAATTTTTGTTTACTGTATTGTTCGCCAGTTATATTTGAACATTGAACATTTTTGGTGGAAGTGTCCCTTATTTTCTTTCCGCAACATCCATATGCAAGAACTGAATTCTGTGAGAGTGATTATTTCACATAGACTATTCTATAATTGTCTTTGTTCTCGAGGACGGCATGTGTTGGGCAAAAGAAAAAAGTGTATTCAAGAGCAATGTCGAAGCACAAAATTTATGTTTTTAATATAGGCCGCACAACCCATTTTTTATCAATGATGAAAACATACAGTATTTTCTTGAGTGTGAATTACATTATTTTTCAAGTGTTTTAAACATTTCTTATCGGCGACAACTAGACAAACTACCAGAGAAGTTTGCCTAAGTATTTGTGTCCAACTCTGATGGGACACATAAAACATTTGAACCTTACATAAGTCGAGCTACAAAACATTCTAACCCAGAAGGTACTAAGCCAGTGAATGCAATGAATGTGTGTTAAAAGTCAGATCTAGCTACTGCTGCCAAGACAAGTGACTTGTTCTGAATTACAATCATTTACACCAGCACACACCTGGCAAGCACTGTTAGCGTTGTACTACCAGTTTCGATCCTACAGTTTTCTGTAATTTGCTACAAAACAGTGTCCAACCTTCGCACAATCTCCACATGAAGCTGTCTCAAAACTTGAAGAGCACATCCCACACAGACTATGGTTGAAATCTATTCCTTTGCTTACACAAGGCCGAAGGGGGCAAAGGCAAGCAATTATGATTTCGAGTTGATCAATCAACCCAATCAATAGAGCCCCGACTACCTGATCTAGCATGAGCAAACTATCAAAACCCTAGAAACCACGCCTCCCTCGTCCAACCCGAACATCAGAATCAATCCATCAACCATTGCTACTTGGCGAATCACGAAGTCACCAGGGCAACCACAACTCAAACCCAAAACAACCCAACACCAGCACACGGATTTCCACATACCATCGCTCCCATGGAGACTAGGGTTTGGCGAACCACCGCCACGCGTAATCTACCTCGAATGCTTGTATTTGGCCATGGCGGGAACTATGAGACGGGGCCGAGGGAGTCAGGCGGGGGTCGCGTAGCGGAGTGAGGCGTGCAGGAAGGGAGGCGGGCGGGGGTTCGTGTGCAGGAACGGTTTACCTTGCTAGCTTGGTGATTCCTACTGACCTTAGTTCTCAACTGAGGGAAATACTTTGCTTATGTGCTACACCACCCTTCCTCTGGGCAAAACCCAACAACTCCTACGGGAGTAGCACTGCCCCATTAGAGGTTAAAAATGGAAAAAGGAACATTGTCAAAGATCTCATCAATCCAAGACCCTGAGCTTGTTCCTCAAGTTGTACATATCCAAGGCCTTCCACTCTGTGAACTTGGCCTTTCTCCTGGAGGCTCTAGACCATTTGGGCTTCGGTCAACACTGGCACGACTGGACTTGCATGTCGCTTAGCTCCTCAACATCGTGTGTCCTCCTCAACGGTTTCTCTGCCCCTTCCTTTTCTCACAGGCGAGGCCTTCGGCAAGGGGATCCACTTTTGCCTATGTTATTCATCATGGCCATCGACTCCTTCACCACATGATCTGAGTGGCGGCCGACTCGGGCGTACTCTTGATGGTCCGTGCAAGAGTGGCACGCTGTCGAATTTCACTATAGCTGACGATGCTGGCATCTTTGCCAACCCCGACAAGGACGAGCTCACCACAATCAATTCCATCCTCGATTGTTTCGGCAACGCTTTGGGATTGATCACCAACATCATTAAGACTGAGATCTTTCCAATTCGTTGTGAGAACTTTGACCTGCAAAACCTACTCACGGTGTTCCCGACCAAAATTGCATCATTCCTAGTAAAAAATTTGGGCCTTCCCCTTCACTTTCATCGACAATGTAAGGTTCACCTACAGCCGCTGATTGACAAGGTTCATGGCAGACTACCCAGATGGAAAGGCAAGAATATCACTAGAGTGGGCAGAGTGGCTCTTTCCAAGTCCTCTCTCACCTCTACTGCCACATTTCATATGACGGTCATCCCACTACCAAAGTGGGCCAGTGCCAAGCAAGACAAGATCACAGATAGTTTTGTCTGGTCTGGCGATGATAGTGACACTGTTGGTGCTAGTCATTCACTGGTTAATTGGAAGATTGTCGGCCGCCCCAAGGTGCTTGGGGTGCTAGGTATCACGAACCTGGAGCTCTTCGGGAGGGTGCTCAGACTGCAACAACTCTGGCTAAAATGGAACGACTCGAAGCGACCATGGGCCCGATCTCCGCTCCCCTGCGATGCTTCTGACTTGGCCCTCTTCAGGGCCTCCGTGACCATCACCATTGGAGACGAGCACAAGGCCTCCTTCTGGCATGACAACTGGTATGGTAAAGGGGCACTATGGATTTTGTCACACCCTGGTCTTTTTGCCATCTCTCCTTGAAAGAATAGATCGATGCACGACAAGCTTCGGAACAATATTCTGGATTCATGCGGCGGCTAAGATGAACAGGCTGGACCGACTGTTGGAATTCATTGGTCGGGCCTCCACCGAACCTCCACCACCCTAGACCCGCACAATCAAGACTCCATCTCATGGAACTGGCACCCCAGCTGTGAGTACTCGATCGGCGGCTTATCGGACTCAATTCTTGGGCTCTATCTGAGGTACTTGAGCGACAAAATCTGGAAGACGCACGCAAAGCAAAGTGTAAGCTATTCTCTTGGCTTGTCTCCATAACAGGATCGTCGCGGTTGATCGTTGGCCATGCGTGGCTGGCTGCATGACCCGGTCTGCCAGCTTTGTCTAAGTGCCCTTGTGACCGTTGACCATCTCTATGAGGGTTGTCTGTTCACTTCCGCCATGCGTGGCCTAGTGTTGTCCTGGGCAGGTGTGTCGTCGGCTTTCGCTCTGACGGCCGCCACCCCCTCAATTGACGTCTGGTGGCACGAAGGCCTAAAGGAGAACGACAACACTATCAGAAGGCGACGCAGTGGCATCCTCATTTATATAATGTGGAATGCCTGAAAGGAGAGGAACAAACACATCCTTGAAGAAACGAGACTGTCATACATTGAGGTGGCCCATCTCGCCTTCGAGGAGATTTCGTAGCGGGAGTTGGCCTTCAGGCCACGAGCGATCCCAATTCATGAGTAGTTAGCATGCGGCTTTGACTGGGATACATGAGATCTTGGGGTTACCGGCATGTCCCCTCCTAAAACATGCCAACCTCTAAATATTTCCCCCTTCTTAGTGAAAGGGCAGTGCTCCTGCCGGTTGCTCAAAAAAGATAGAAGGTGTGATTTTCTCACCAAGTTTATTCAAATCTGATTGCAGCTTCTTCCTCCCAGTGTTCTCCCTCGGTTTTCCCAGATCCAGGAACAGCTAGTGTCGTTTTTTGTACAACGCCTGGTGCAAAAAAAAAAAAAAACCCGGCAAAACCAAAACTCATATTTGTAGTTTTGTACTGGTGAGGGGGCCTATACGTTGACGTACATGACAGAAACCTTCGTATTCACAATGTATATAGAACTACGACGCAAGAATGTCCAGGACGGCGTGCAGCGACGTACGCAGGGTGTTTGTGACGTTTCAAGCAGGGTGTTTTGGCCCCGCTTTCCAGGCTTGTTCTCTGAATATGAAACCACAAGTCCAAGTGAGCACGCGCAGAGGAAAACGATTGCATGCATATCCAATCGCATCACTTGTGCAACTACGTACGTACGTGCTTGGGCCGTCCATACCGTGAACCGCAATGCACGTCAGACAAAGTGAACGCGAGCTTCTCCCGTGATGCATCCACACGCCTCAAACTGGCCAATGGCTATTTAAGCTCGATCTTCTCCCACATCGATCTGCACCATGGCAGCTTACTACTACTAGCTGTCTAAGCTAGAGATCAGCTATCAGCTGATTGTGGACGCCAGCTACGTAGCTCACAAGTTGCAAAATGGCTTCTCTCACGAGTAGTCCATGGCTTCATCTCCTGCTGCTTCTCGTGGCCATGGGCGGCACGTTCACTGCCGCCGGTGGCAGCGGGAACCCCACCGCCGGGTTCCAGAAGGTGCAGCTCACCGACGGCGATTTCCAGGTGCAGAGCCCGTACAACGTGCCGGAGAGCCAGCGGTTCCAGTACCGCAACGGTGTGCGGACGTTCTGGGTGCACCGAAACGACAAGCCCTTCAACACCGTCACCCACACCAACCCGCGCTCTGAAGTCAAGCTCCGGGTAAGTACATAGCAGCACATTGTTGAAATTCATGCGTTCCATATCGGCCATGGCGTCACATATATGAACTATCCTCTTCCAGGGCCACGACTACTCGTCAGGGGTGTGGCAATTCGAGGGCTATGGCTACGTGCCGTCGGGGACCTCCGGCGTGTCGGTGATGCAGATCCACAACGAGGAGGGCGCCGCGCACTCGACGGTGTTGATGTTGCACGTCTACGACGGCGTCCTTCGGTTCTACAGCGGGGCGGCCATCGAGCCCGACATCTACGACCGGTGGTTCCGCCTCAACGTGATGCACGACGTCGGCGCGTCCACGGTGGCCGTGTACGTCGACGGCGAGCGAAAGTTCAGCACCAGCGTGACCCCCAGCGAGTCCTACTACTTCAAGTTTGGGGTGTACATGCAGCACCATGACCAGTCCAGCTGCATGGAGTCACGATGGACCAACGTCACGCTCTATACTAAGCACTAGACGGTAGATAGCCATGTGTATTGGTAATGCGTACTAGCATGTCGTATATGTTTACACCACCCTATGTATTACATTATTACCACCAGAAGTTGAATAAAGGTTGTTGCTTGGAGTAGTACACGCACATGTGAACCCTAACGTGCCCCGTGACTTCTTTCTTAGAATTATTTTATAAATATATACATATTTATGTAGTAATTAGTAAGATGAATTTTAAGTACCGTTAAAAGGAGTAGATAATATAACGATCATTTTTCCGTTAGGGTAAACCACCGAACACTCCCGCTCGAGCCCCGAAGCAAAGAAAAAGGGCGATCGATATGAGTAATTCGTCCTTTACTTGCCGGGCACTTTCCTCTTCTCTCCATCTGATAATTGAAACGTGCGTAATAATCATGCTTCTTTGATTCCCTTTTGTCTTGCAAAACTATAATGTGTTGACCTATCACGTGATCAAGTTCCTAGAGATGGGTAGCGGACTTCTGTCGGTGCTCTTCGCGAAGGAGAAGGTGCCGGGATGTGGCGGCAACGAGTTCGTCTTGATTTAGAAAGAAAATTGTGAATACACATACACATGTGTACTATGTATTTATAAAATTTTACGCAACCTCTGTAACTTAACATAAGACGTTTATTAAGTTAGAGAGGAAGTAATACTTTTCACATGTGGCATACAAAACAATATCTATTTCTAATGGGCCAGAAAAGTTGTTGGGCTGACTTTTATCCGTGTAGCCTACAAATCACAATATTTTCAAACAAATTTTCACAAGCATTACTGCACACATATTAGTTTTCACAAGAATTTTTTTAGAAAAATATTTAAATATGAATTTTGTTATTATTTTAAATACCAAGCTCCATGAAGCAATACGCCTGCACACCTGGTGAGGGCCATACGCCGACGTTCCTATTCCTAGTGAGAGGCACAATGTATCTCCTAAGTTTTCTAAGCTTCGGCTTGGCGGCATGGTGGGCGAGTGGCACCCTGCAACGGGTTTGTTGGCGCTGTTCCGTCCCTGATGGCCTCGGGCCTGCATTCTCCGATGTCCGTGGCTTGCGGGGCCTCTGCCGACGCAGCTCCGGCCCCAACGACCAAGTAGATGCATTCTCCTCCAGCTTACTTTGCCCATCAGTATCATGTCTGCTATGACCCCATCAGCTTGGATCTGCGTTCCTCCGGTTCCTAGCTTGTCGGCGTCGCCGGTTGCCAATGATTGCCTTGTGCAGGTTTCTCTCTGCCTCATCGCGTCCCCAACGCCGTATACCTCCACGCCTCGCCTTGGGCTAGATCCAATGCTCGTGTGTCCGATGGCGCCCAGTGCCCCCTCCGGCGACAGGTGCAGCCCCACCAACTCTCTTCTTGACGTGGCAGTTTCGGCTGATGTTTGACTTCCTCATCATAGAGTCCATATTCGGTGGCCATGGGATTGCTTAGACTCAGTCCAAGGAGAAATCCTTGCTTAGCTAGCCGGTGCTGGCAGCGACGTCACTCACGAGTGTTGTTTTCTCTTATTGAAGGTGCGGCCATGACCTCCATCGATGCCCCTCTTCGAGCTCAGAGGAACCCTAGGTCCGGTTCTCCGGATCGGATGGAGACGGCGTCTCGACATCATTCTCCTTCACGAAGGCGCTATCTTGTTCGCTTGCGGTGTCCTTGGTGGCGACTTTGCCGATGTTGGATCCATTGCTTGTTCGGTCTACCTCTCTAGATGGGTCTTGGTGGGTTTAGCTGTGTGTATCCTCTGTTCCGGGCCAGCACCCAGGAAATGCACGCTCAGGGTGCATCAAGGCCTTGGGAGGCGCACATTGTCCCGTTTGTATGTGAGTGGTTCGCGGCTTGAGGTGTTTGGGACTACTTGAAGCATCTGTAACCGGAGTCCTCATATCATTATCAAATGTTCGGGCAGCCTCCCTGATCACAGTCTGGTTTTTTTTGTCACCTAACCGGACACCTTAAACCGGGTGTTGCTATACATCGCTTGCGAGCGGTAGCACATGTGTCGCTTGCGCGCCATCTTAAACAGGCCTGGTCCATCCGAGGGAGCAAGCACCTACGAACAAGCGTTGTGGCACGAGTGAGTAAGCACCAACTAGTGTGTTTGTTTTTCTTTCTTTAGTCTCAAAAAAAATGTTTTCTTAATGGCCACAAATTCAAATTCTGATCATTTCTGGAAACGAGAAATTTCTATAAAAATACCTGAATATGTTTGGAAATGTGACAATTACATGAAATTCCTCAAACATTTTTTGAAAATAAGAACAAATTTGGTAAATAGGAACATTTTTGGAATCCTAAACAAGAACTTTGAATTCAAAAAACCCTCAAATTCAAATTCTATTTTTTGGATAATAGAACAAATTTTCAAATATGGTGAGCACTTTTACCAAGGACATACTCAACAATTATTTAATATATGATGAACATCATATATATATATATATATAATGAACATTTTTAAATATACAATGATGTTTTTTACAAAATACACTGTGAACAATTTTTTAATATACGATGGATATTCTAATTGTATGCACTGAATTATTTTCTAGTATACGGTGAACATTTTTTGAAAATCACGAGCAATTTTTGACATCCCAATTTTTATTTTAAAAATGTTAAGTCTTTTTAAAAATTTGTGAACATTTCTTGAAATTGTGAAAATTAAATAAATTCCAAACATGTTTTGAGAAAACACAAATACATTTTAAAAAATGTGAACATTTCAAAAAATGCTAATAATTTTCTAAATTTTGAACATTTTAATTTTTTTATGAAATTTAAATACTGAGAAGAAAAAAGAAACAGAAAAACCAAAAGGATGAAAACCTGAAAAGGAAACAAAAAACCAGTAAAAAATAGTGATGAGTTTAAAAGAAAGAGAAAGAAAGGAAAAAAAAGAAAAAAACATAGGAAAGAAAAGAAACATCCGGAAGCTTCCACAAAATGTTGGGTATCCTTCCGCTTGGTGGGCCAGGCCAATCGGCGCCATAACGCTCACAAAGAGTGACATATATCATTTGCGTCTTAAACCGACCCATACGTCCAGGTTGCCCTGCACCCTCAAATATCCATTCCATAAGTGAGACGGATATGATGACACTTGGATGCGTCCATTACGTCGAATTTGGTTCATGTTGGCCCATCCTGACCCCACAAATATGTGTCTCTATCGATCCCTGACAAAACATAGCCACTTTACTTCACTCCAGTCCATGCCGATGCGTCTACAAACTTCTCTCCGTCAATCTCCGACGCGACGGAAGGCGGATCGGACTCTGAAAATTCCAGATCCGTCGACTCGGACCTCGTAGAAACTAGTACTACGACGCAAGAATGTCCCAACATGGGCGTACTGCGACGTACGCTGTCTATCCGTTTCTGCTCCGGTGCTCCCCCCGGGCTGAATGCGAGGGGAAAAACACAAGGACGGCCAGGATGAACCAAAAATGATTCATCACGAGGGGCACGATCGTCTTTGTTGCCCCCGTGTATAGCCGTCGAGGAGCCCTGGGAGGCCCGTACGGGCCCGGTTAGATCGTATGTCCGACCCTATACGTATTTGTATACGGCATGCGTTTCGTTTTCGCATGCAGTCGCCCGCGGCCGTGGGGCAGCACGTGTCCATGGCAACAAGCCAAAACTGTCCCATCATATAAATGTGGACGGCAACTACCTCCGGCCTCATCGCCCACCATTTCCCTCCGCCACATCGTCTCGCTCTCCACTCCCTCTCCTCTCCCACCTTGTTGTCTCTCTCTCCCCGATCGCATCCCCTCCATCACCTCCATTGCCATGGAGGACGCTGATAACCCACAAGTATAGGGGATCGCAACAGCTTTCGAGGGTAGAGTATTCAACCTAAATTTATTGATTTGACACAATGTGAGCCAAAGAATATTCTCAAGTATTAGCAGCTGAGTTGTCAATTCAACCACACATGGAAACTTAGTATCTGCAGCAAAGTGTTTAGTAGCAAAGTAATATGATAGTGGTGGTAGCGGCAACAAAAGTAAAGACAACAAAGGTAATATTTTTGGTATTTTGTAGTGATTGTAACAGTAGCAGCGGGAATGTAAATAAGCGTAAACCAGTATATAGAAAACTCGTAGGCACCGAATCAGTGATGGATAATTATGCCGGATGCGGTTCATCATGTAACAGTCATAACATAGGGTGACACAGAACTAGCTCCAATTCATCAATGTAATGTAGGCATGTATTTCGTATATAGTCATACGTGCTTATGGAAAAGAACTTGCATGACATCTTTTGTCCTACCCTCCCGTGGCAGCGGGGTCCTATTAGAAACTAAGGGATATTAAAGCCTCCTTTTAATAGAGAACCGGAACAAAGCATTAGCACATAGTGAATACATGAACTCCTCAAACTATGGTCATCACCGGGAGTGGTCCCGATTATTGTCACTTCGGGGTTGCCGGATCATAACACATAGTAGGTGACTATAGACTTGCAAGATAGGATCAAGAACTCACATATATTCAACACAATAGGTTCAGATCTGAAATCATGGCACTCGGGCCCTAGTGACAAGCATTAAGCATAGCAAAGTCATAGCAACATCAATCTCAGAACATAGTGGATACTAGGGATCAAACCCTAACAAAACTAACTCGATTACATGATAAATCTCATCCAACCCATCACCGTCCAGCAAGCCTACGATGGAATTACTCATGCACGGCGGTGAGCATCATGAAATTGGTGATGGAGAATGGTTGATGATGACGACGATGACGAATCCCCCTCTCCGGAGCCCCGAACGGACTCCAGATCAGCCCTCCCGAGAGGTTTTAGGGCTTGACGGCGGTTCCGTATCGTAAAACGTGATGATTTCCTCTCTCTGATTTTTTTCTCTCCGAAAGCAAATATATAGAGTTGGAGTTGGCATCGGAGGGCATCCAGGGGGCCCACGAGGTAGGGGGCGCACCCTAGGGGGGGGGGCGCCCCCCACCCTCGTGGACAGGGTGTGGGCCCCCTGGTCTTCATCTTTGGCGAGGATTTTTTATTATTTTTTCTAAGATGTTCCGTGGAGTTTCAGGTCATTCCGAGAATATTTGTTTTTTGCACATAAAACAACACCATGGCAATTCTGCTGAAAACAACGTCAGTCCGGGTTAGTTCCATTCAAATCATACAAGTTAGAGTCCAAAACAAGGGCAAAAGTGTTTGGAAAAGTAGATACGACGGAGACGTATCAACTCCCCAAGCTTAAACCCTTGCTTGTCCTCAAGCAATTCAGTTGACAAACTAAAAGAAAGAAAGAAAAACTTTTACAAACTCTGTTTGCTCTTGTTGTTGTAACTATGTCAAGCCAGCATTCAAGTTTTCAGTATAGATCATAACTAACCACATTTGCAATAATTCTCAGGTCTCATAATTACTCATGTCAATAGCATAATCAACTAGCAAGTCATAATAATAAATCTCGGATGACAACACTTTCTCAAAACAATCATAATATGATATAACAAGATGGTATCTCGCTAGCCCTTTCTGAGACCGCAAAACATAAATGCAGAGCACCTTTAAAGATCAAGGACTGACTAGACATTGTAATTCATGGTAAAAGAGATCCAATCATAGTCACACCCAACATAGATTAATAGTGATGAATGCAAATGACAACTGTGCTCTCTAGCTAGTGCTTTTTAATAAGAGGGTGATGACTCAACATAAAAGTAAATGGATAGGCCCTTCGTAGAGGGAAGCAGAGTTTTGTAGAGGTGCCAGAGCTCGGTTTTAAAATAGAGATAAATTGTATTTTGAGCGGTATACTTTCATTGTCAACGTAACAACCAAGAGATGGCGATATCTCCCATGCTACACACATTATAGGAGGTTCCCAAACATAATGGTAAAGTTTATACTCCCCCTCCACCAACAAACATCAATCCATGGCTTGCTCGAAACAACGAGTGCCTCCAACATACATCAGGTCCCAGGGGGAGTTTTGTTTGCAATTAATTTTGATTTAGTTTGCATAAAGCATGGGACTGGGCATCCCGGTGACCAGCCATTTCCTCGTGAGTGAGGAGCGGAGTCCACTCCTCTTGAGAATAACCCGCCTAACACGGAAGATAAGGACAATCTTGGTTGATACATGAGCTATTCGAGCATGCAAAACAGAATGTTTATTTGAAGGTTTAGAGTTTGGCACATACAAATTTACTTGGAACGGCAGGTAGATACCGCATATAGGAAGGTATAGTGGACTCATCTGGAATAACTTTGGGGTTTAAGGGATTGGATGCACAAGCAGTATTCCCGCTTAGTACAAGTGAAGGATAGCAAAAGACTAGGAAGCGACCAACTAGAGAGGACAACAGTCATGTACATGCATTAAAATTAATAAACATTGGATGCAAGCATGAGTAGGATATAATCTACCATGAATATAAATATCGTGAAGGCTATGTTGATTTGTTTCAACTACATGCGTGAACATGTGCCAAGTCAAGTCACTTAAATCATTCAAAGGAGGATACCACCCCATCATACCACATCATAATCATCGCAATAGCATGTTGGCACACAAGGTAAACCATTATAACTCATAGCTAATCAAGCATGGCACAAGCAACTACGATCTCTAATTGTCATTGCAAACATATTTATTCATAATAAGCTGAATCAAGAACGAGGGACTCATCATATTTACAAAAACAAAAGAGGTCGAGTTCATACCAGCTTTTCTCATCTCAGTCAGCCCATCATATATCATCATAATTGCCTTTCACTTGCACGACCGAACGGTGTGAATAATAATAAGAGTGTAGGTGCATTGGACTAAGCTGGAATCTGTGAGCATTCAATAAACAGGAGAAGACAAGGCAATATGGGCTCTTGGTTAAATCAACAATAATGCATATAAGAGCCACTTCAACAATTTAATTATGGTCTTCTCCTACTGACCCCCAAAGAAAAGAAAAGAAATAAAACTATTTACACGGGAAAGCTCCCAACAAGTAAAAGAAGAACGGGAAATATTTTTGGGTTTTCTTTTTAATTATTACTATTACAGCAGAAAAATAAACTACTACTAAATTTTTTGGTTTTTCTTAAGGTTTAACAAACACACAAGAAGAAAGCAGGAAAAAGAAAATAAACTAGCATGGATATTACAATGAAAAAGTATGAGCACCGACATCTAGTAATGAGTGTGTGTGAACATAAATGTAATGTCGGTGAGAAATACGTACTCCCCCAAGCTTAGGCTTTTGGCCTAAGTTGGTCTATGGCCACGGCTGGCCTGGCGGATATCCATAATAATAGTTGGGGTCATACTGCGATGAGGAAGAAGAAGGCTCCCATTGCCACTGGCTGGCAATCATCTTTGGATCCCACTGATAGTTAGACTGTCATGAAGGATCAAATTGTGGTTCTGGTTCTGGCTCCTCGGCTGGTGCAGGGTTCCGGTAGGCGTGGATAGCCGTCAACGGAACAAGGTACTTGCCTACAGTCAAATCAAACAAAGAAGGAGCAGGCAAGGTAATAATCTTAGGATGATGTTTATTAAAGAACAATTGATATTTAAGCTCTCCTGCCCTATTCTTAACAATAAAATCATGCGCCACCATACTTTTATAATCTAAATAAACACGAGGAAACACTTTTTCTTCCTTCTCAGCATGCCTAATAGGTATGTTAAAATGTGCAACTAGGCGCGTAGCATAGATGCCTCCAAAGATGGGACCCTTAGTACGGTTCATGCTTAACCGTCTAGCAATAATGCCGCCCATACTAAAAGTGTTATCACTGTATAAACCTTGGAGCAAAATGATAATATCAGGGATACTAAGGTTTCCATAGTTTCCGCGTCCAATTAAGCAACGACTAGCAAATAATGCAAAGTAACGTAAACAGGAAAATGTATGCTAGTGATTCGTGCATCAGAAACCTTCCTAGTTTCTCCTACAGTGATAGTATCAATAAACCCAACCACATCATCATAATGTGGTTCTTTTGTCTTGCCCTCAAAAGGGACTAAACAAATCCGATAGAAATCATAAAGTGACATCTCCTTATGCTCATCATATAAATGAAACTCCACCGTAGGTGGTGAGTTCCTAGAATGAAAATGAAAGTTTTGCACAAAGGTATTTGTGAGTAAGAGATACTGATTGCATTGGTCATGGAGGAAAGTGGTGAGGCCTGCATTATGAGCCAATTCATGAAAATCTTCATAAATCTCGGCTGCTCTCAAGAAATCCTCGGAAGGCCATTCACACGCCCGAACCTCCGCGGTGCGTGGCAAATTATACTTAGGCTTCAGTGCCTTTTCCTTCGAGCTTTGGCTCGATGAGCCCCTCAATAATCTCCTCATCATTTTCTAAAAAATTCTAAAATTTTTAGTAACTTCAAACAAAAGTGAACCAACTTCAATAAAACTGATAGGAACTACTCCTACAAGTGCCTAGAGCCTAAATCAAGCATTAGAACTACTTGGAACCATATAAATTTGATATGCAAGCTCAAGAACATGGTCACCTATGCATCACAAATTTGCAAAGAATGAAGCACTAGAACAAAAACTAATTGGACCAATGGAGGAGTCACATACTAAGGAACAATCTCCCCAAGCAGTTTTGCGAGAGGTGCTTTGAGAAAGGAGATCGAAAATCACAACAAAAGTGGCTGGAACTCGTGCTTGAGTTGGTTTTTCAGGTTTGTGTGAGACAGAGGAAGAAGATGGGTGCTGGGATAAGTGGAGGAGGGCCACCGTGGGCCCACGAGGCAGGGGGGCGCGTCCTAGAGGGGGGGGCACCACCCTCGTGGCCAGGTGGCAGATCCTCCCGCGGTAATTTTTGCACAGTAAATCCTCAAATATTCCCGAAAAAATTATATTAAATTAGCATGTCATTCTGAGGACTTTTATTTTCGGGATATTTTTATATTGCACGGATAAGTCAGGAAACAGACGAAAAAAATACTATTTTTACTTTATTTCTACTAAATAATAGAAAATATAGAGAGGGTACAGAAGGTTGTGCTTCTAGTTTCATCCATCTCATGCTCATCAAAAAGAATCCACTAACAAGGTTGATCAAGTCCTGTTAACAAACTCATTCCGATAATCATGAAACCGGAGAAATTTCGAATAACACTAGGTTACCTCAACGGGGATATGCACATCCCCAATAATAAGAATATCATATTTCTTCTTGACAGTAGGAAGAGGAAATTCAAAACCTCCAAATATAATCGATGTAATTTTTCCGGTAGAATTGATACTGTGAACTTGAGGTTGTTTCCTCGGAAAGTGTACCGTATGCTCATTACCATTAACATGAAAAGTGACATTGGCTTTGTTGCAATCAATAACAGCCCCTGCAGTATTAAGAAAAGGTCTTCCAAGAATAATAGACATACTATCATCCTCGGGAATATCAAGAATAACAAAGTCTGTTAAAATAGTATCGTTTGCAACCACAACAGGCACATCCTCGCAGATACCGACAGGTATAGCAGTTGATTTATCAGCCATTTGCAAAGATATTTCGGTAGGTGTAAGCTTATTCAAGTCAAGTCTACGATATAAAGAGAGGCATAACACTAACACCGGCTCCAAGATCACATAAAGCAGTTTTAGTATAATTTCTTTTAATGGAGCAAGGTATAGTAGGTACTCCGGGGTCTCCAAGTTTCTTTGGTATTCCACCCTTAAAAGTATAATTAGCAAGCATGGTGGAAATTTTAGCTTCCGGTATCTTTCTTTTATTAGTAATGACATCCTTCATATATTTAGCATAAGGATTTGTTTTGAGCACATCAGTTAATCGCATACGCAAAAATATAGGCCTAATCATTTCAGCAAAGAGCTCGAAATCCTCATCATCCTTTTTCTTGGATGGTTTTGGAGGAAAAGGCATGGGTTTCTGAACCCAAGGTTCCCTTTCTTTACCATGTTTCCTAGCAACAAAGTCTCTTTTATCATAACGTTGATTCTTTGATTGTGGGTTATCAAGATCAACAATAGGTTCAATTTCTACATCATTGTCATTACTAGGTTGAGCATCATCATGAACATCATCATTAATATTTTCATTAGGTTCATGTTCATTACCAGATTGTGTTTCAGCATCAGACATAGAGATATCATTTGGATTATCAGGTGGTTCAGCAATAGGTTCACTAGAAGTTTGCACAGTTCTACCATTTTTCTTCTTCTTCTTTTTAGAAGAACTAGGAACATCAATATTATTTCTCTGAGAATCTTGCTCGATTCTCTTAGGGTGGCCTTCAGGATACAAAGGTTCCTGAGTCATTCCACCAGTTCTAGTAGCCACTCTAACAGCATAATCATTTTTCTTACTATTCATTTCATCAAGCACTTCTTTTTGAGCTTTAAGCACTTGTTCTACTTGCCTGGTAACCATAGAAGCATGTTTGCTAACAAGTTGAAGTTCACCTTTAATATTAGCCATATAACCACCCAAGCGTCTAATCATATAAGCATTTTCTTTTAATTGTCTACCAAAATAAGCATTGAAGTCGTCTTGCTTAAACATAAAGTTATCAAACTCATCCAAGCACTGACTAGCAATTTTAGTAGGAGGGACTTCAGCTTTATCATATCTATAGAGAGAATTTACCTTTACTACCTGTGTCGGGATATCGGGATCAGGAGGTTCTTCAATAAATAAAGAATTGAGATCATATGTTTCTTCAACAGGCGGTATATTAAGACCATGTATTTCTTCAATAGGAGGTAAATTCTTAACATCTTCAGCTTTAATACCTTTTTATTTCATAGATTTCTTTGCCTCTTGCATATCTTTGGGACTGAGGAATAGAACACCTCTCTTCTTCGGAGTTGGTTTAGGAATAGACTCAGTAATTGGAGCAGGAGTTGGCTCAGGAGCTGGCTCAGGAGGTGCCCAATTATTTTCATTTGTCAACATATTATTTAATAGAATTTCAGCTTCATCCGGTGTTCTTTCCCTGAAAAGAGAACCAGCACAACTATCCAGGTAATCTCTGGAAGTATCCGTTAGTCCATTATAAAAGATATCAAGTATTTTGGGTTTCTTAAGAGGATGATCATGCAAAGCATTAAGTAACTTGAGAAGCCTCCTCCAAGCTTGTGGGAGACTCTCTTCTTTAATTTGCACAAAGTTGTATATTTCCCTCAAAGCAGCTTGTTTCTTATGAGCAAGGAAATATTTAGCAGAGAAGTAATAAATCATATCCTGGGGACTACGCACACAACCAGGATCAAGAGAATTAAACCATATCTTAGCATCACCCTTTAATGAGAACGGAAATATTTTGAGTATATAAAAGTAATGCGATCTCTCATCATTAGTAAACAGGGCAGCTATATCATTTAACTTAGTAAGATGTGCCACAACAGTTTCAGATTCATAGCCATAAAACGGATCAGATTCAACCAAAGTAATTATATCAGGATCAATAGAGAATTCATAATCCTTATCAGGAACACAAATAGGTGAAGTAGCAAAAGCAGGGTCGGGTTTCATTTTATCTCTAAGTGATTCTTTGTTCCATTTAACTAATAACCTCTTGAGCTCATATCTATCTTTGCAAGCTAAAATAGCGGCAGAAGATTCCATATCAAAAAGATAGCCCTCAGGAATAACAGGCATATTTTCATCATCACTTTCATCATCGTATTCAGATTCAATAATTTCTTTTTCTCTAGCCCTAGCAATTTGTTCATCAAGAAATTCACCAAGGGGCACAGTAGTATCAGGCATAGAAGCAGTTTCATCATAAGTATCATGCATGTGACGCCCCCAATTTAATCGTACACTAATCATGCACGCAAATGTGTACGATCAAGATCAGGGACTCACGGGAAGATATCACAACACAACTCTACAAATAAAATAAGTCATACAAGCATCATAATACAAGCCAGGGGCCTCGAGGGCTCGAATACAAGTGCTCGATCATAGACGAGTCAGCGGAAGCAAACAATATCTGAGTACAGACATAAGTTAAACAAGTTTGCCTTAAGAAGGCTAGCACAAACTGGGATATAGATCGAAAGAGGCGCAGGCCTCCTGCCTGGGATCCTCCTAACTACTCCTGGACGTCGTCAGCGGGCTGCACGTAGTAGTAGGCACCTCCGGTGTAGTAGGGGTCATCGTCGACGGTGGCGTCTGGCTCCTGAACTCCAACATCTGGTTGCGACAACCAGAAAGAAAGGAAAGGGGAAAAAGGGGGGAGAAAGCAACCGTGAGTACTCATCCAAAGTACTCGCAAGCAAGGAACTACACTACATATGCATGGGTATATGTGTAAGGAGGCCATATCAGTGGACTGAACTGCAGAATGCCAGAATAAGAGGGGGGTAGCTAATCCTGTCGAAGACTACGCTTCTGGCAGCCTCCGTCTTGCAGCATGTAGGAGAGAGTAGATTGAAGTCCTCCAAGTAGCATCTTCAAGTAGCATCTCATAGCATAATCCTACCCGACGATCCCCTCCTCATATCCCTGAGGTAGAGCGACCACCGGTTGTATCTGGCACTTGGAAGGGTGTGTTTTATTAAGTATCCGGTTCTAGTTGTCATAAGGTCAAGGTACAACTCCAAGTCGTCCTGTTACCGAAGATCACGGCTATTCGAATAGATTAAACTTCCCTGCAGGGGTGCACCACATAACCCAACACGCTCGATCCCATTTGGCCGGACACACTTTCCTGGGTCATGCCCGGCCTCGGAAGATCAACACGTCGCAGCCCCACCTAGGCAAAACAGAGAGGCCAGCACGCCGGTCTAAACCTAAGCGCACAGGGGTCTGGGCCCATCGCCCTGAGCACACCTGCACGTTGCGTGGGCGGCCGGAAGCAGACCTAGCCTAGTGGCGTTCCAGTCCAATCCGGCGCGCGCCGCTCCGTCGCTGACGTCTGAAGTGCTTCGGCTGATACCACGACGCCGGGATACCCATAACTACTCCCGCGTAGATGGTTAGTGCGTATAGGCTCGTAGCCGACTCAGATCAAATACCAAGATCTCGTTAAGCGTGTTAAGTATCCGCGAACGCTGAACAGGGCCAGGCCCACCTGTCTCCTAGGTGGTCTCAACCTGCCCTGTCGCTCCGCCACAAAGTAACAGTCGAGGGCCGTCGGGAACCCAGGCCCACCTCTACCGGGATGGAGCCACCTGTCCTTTCAGCCCCCTCGTCAGAATCACTTGCGGGTACTCAATGAGCTGACCCGACTTTAGTCACCATCTGTATAGTATGTATGTATGTATAGTATATACCCGTGATCACCTCCCAAGTGATCACGGCCCGATAGTATAGCAAGGAAGACTGACAAGAATGTAGGGCCAATGATGATAAACTAGCATCCTATACTAAGCATTTAGGATTGCAGGTAAGGTATCAACAGATGTAGCGACAATGTCAGGCTATGCATCAGAATAGGATTAACGAAAGCAGTAACATGCTACACTACTCTAATGCAAGCAGTATAGGGGAGAATAGGCGATATCTGGTGATCAAGGGGGGGGCTTGCCTGGTTGCTCTGGCAAGAGAGAGGGGTCGTCAACTCCGTAGTCGAACTGGGCAGCAGCAGCGTCGGTCTCGTAGTCTACCGGAGAGAAGAGGGGGAAAACAATGAATACCATGCAAACAAATGCATATCGATGCATGACATGACAAGTAACGATGCTAGGTGTGCCCAATCGCGGTAGTAGGTGATACCGACGAAAGGGGGAAACATCCGGGAAAGTATTCCCGGTGTTTCGTGTTTTCGGACTGATGAACCGGAGGGGAAAAGTTGCGAGTTCGATAGGTTAGGGGTGTGTGGCGGACGAACGGACTGCGTATCCGGAATCGTCTCGTCGTTCTGAGCAACTTTCATGTTGAAAATATTTTAATCCGAGTTACGGATTAAAAGATATGAATTTTAAAAGATTTTAACAATTTTGGAATTTAATTATTTATTTAATTAATTCGAAAAAATGTATTTATGACGTCAGCATGATGTCATGCTGACGTCAGCAGTCAACAGGGGTTGACTGAGGCAACCCTGACATGTGGGTCCCGTTCGTCAGTGACTGTTAACTAATTACCCTAGTTTAGTTTAATTAACAGTAGTTAATTAGGTTAATTAGCCATTAGGTTAATCTAATTATAATTAATTAACTTAATTAATTCCTTAATTAATTAATTAATTTTATCGTTATTATTATTTTTTTAATTCTTTTCTTCTTCTTTTTTTTAATTAAAACGTTCTGGGGCGGGCCCCCCTTGTCATTGGCCCATAGGGGTCCAGCGGGCTAACGGGCGCGGTTGCTGGGGAGAAGCCCCGTGAGCGTGCGGGCATGCGGGCGCCAATTGGGCGAGCCCGGGCGTAGGCCGATGGGGCACCGCGGGGCGAACGCCGGCAGCGGGCGAGCAAGGGCCGACGGTAGTGAGCGCGCGAGCGCATGGCAGCCGCGGAGTGCGGGCAGGGGAGCCCGGGGGTGCGGCGACGCGGGGCAGGACGCGCCCAGGGCGGCGATGCGCGCTGGGGGCCGAGGCGCAGGTCGCGGGTGGCGCAGCATGCAAGTGCGGCGCGACGGCGGCCACGGGATGCAGCGGGCGAGCACGGTGACGGCGGCG
>NC_041384.1:75462461-75481951 GCF_002162155.2 Triticum dicoccoides
GGCGGCGGGCGTCGCCAGGGAGGCGGCGGCGTCCGAGCCCTCCCCTTTCTCGATCCAGATCGGGATCGATGGGGGGTGGATGAGAGACGTGCGGGAGTGGGGAGTGGGCTAGGTCACGGGGGGGAGAGGGGGGTTAGGTAGTGGGGTCGCTCGGTCCGAGTGGGCCGGCCAGTTGGGCCGAGGCCCAGGTGGGCCAAGGGGGACTTTTATAATTTTTTTTGTTCTGTTAGTTTCTTTCTTTTATTTATTTTCCTTTTCTGTCTTTATTTATTTTAAAATACTTAGGCAGTTTATAAAATTGTGTTTATTACACCATATTGACCTATGTAAAATATGGCATCTCCCGAACACTTTTGTTTTAATTTTTGAAAAACTTTTATTGTTTGCTTGATTTTGATTTTGAATTTGAATCGTTTCGAACTAACGCGAGATTACTAACAGTAATCAAAGTGACATGGCATCGTTAACGTGGGATTACTGTAGCCTAATTATCCGGGCGTCACAATGCATAGCAGAAGTGGCATCATCAATAACATGCGACATATCAGAACGAATAGCAGAAGCAGGTGTAGGTGTCGCAAACTTACTCATAACAGAAGGTGAATCAAGTGCAGAGCTAGATGGCAGTTCCTTACCTCCCCTCGTAGTTGAGGGATATATCTTGGTTTTTGGATCTCTCAAGTTCTTCATAGTGTCCAGCAGATATAAATCCCAAGTGACTCAAAGAATAGAGCTATGCTCCCCGGGGCATCAGAAATTTGTCTTGATAACCCACAAGTATAGGGGATCGCAACAACTTTCGAGGGTAGAGTATTCAACCCAAATTTATTGATTCGACACAATGGGAGCCAAAGAATATTCTCAAGTATTAGCAGCTGAGTTGTCAATTCAACCACACCTGGAAACTTAGTATCTGCAGCAAAGTGTTTAGTAGCAAAGTAATATGATAGTGGTGGTAGCGGCAACAAAAGTAAAGCCAACAAAGGTAATGTTTTTGGTATTTTGTAGCGACTGTAACAGTAGCAGCGGGAAAGTAAATAAGCGTAAACCAGTATATAGAAAAATCGTAGGCACCGGATCAGTGATGGATAATTATGCCGGATGCGGTTCATCATGTAACAATCATAAGATAGGGTGACACAGAACTAGCTCCAATTCATCAATGTAATGTCGGCATGTATTCCGTATATAGTCATACGTGCTTATGGAAAAGAACTTGCATGACATCTTTTGTCCTACCCTCCCGTGGCAGCGGGGTCCTATTGGAAACTAAGGGATATTAAGGCCTCCTTTTAATAGAGAACCGGAACAAAGCATTAGCACATAATGAATACATGAACTCCTCAAACTATGGTCATCACCGGGAGTGGTCCTGATTATTGTCACTTCGGGGTTGCCGGATCATAACACATAGTAGGTGACTATAGACTTGCAAGATAGGATCAAGAACTCACATATATTCATGAAAACATAATAGGTTCAGATCCAAAATCATGGCACTCGGGCCCTAGTGACAAGCATTAAGCATAGCAAAGTCATAGCAACATCAATCTCAGAACATAGTGGATACTAGGGATCAAACCCAAACAAAACTAACTCGATTATATGACAAATCTCATCCAACCCATCACCGTCTAGCAAGCCTATGATGGAATTACTCACGCACGGTGGTGAGCATCATGAAATTGGTGATGGAGGAAGGTTGATGATGACGACGGCGACGAATCCCCCTCTCCGGAGCCCCGAACGGACTCCAGATCAGCCCTCCCGAGAGGTTTTAGGGCTTGGCGGCGGCTCCGTACCGTAAAACGCGATTATTTCTTCTCTCTGATTTTTTCTCTTCGAAAGCAAATATATAGAGTTGGAGTTGGCGTCGGAGGGCATTAGGGGGCCCACAAGGTATGGGGCTCGCCCGGGGGGGGGGGGCGCCCCCACCCTCGTGGACAGGGTGTGGGCCCCCTGGTCTTCATCTTTGGCGAGGATTTTTTATTATTTTTTCTAAGATGTTCCGTGGAGTTTTAGGTCATTCCGAGAATATTTGTTTTCTGCACATAAAACAACACCATGGCAATTCTGCTGAAAACAACGTCAGTCCGGGTTAGTTCCATTCAAATCATACAAGTTAGAGTCCAAAACAATGGCAAAGTGTTTGGAAAAGTAGATACGACGGAGATGTATCAGACGCAGGAGGCGAGCGCCCCGATTGGGGCGCATATCTGGTGGCGCAGGCACAAGAGGTTGCGGCGGGCACATGGGTGAGGGAAGGTGCCGACGTCCAAGGCAGTGCAGCAGATGCTGCAGATCTGGAGAAGGTGGAGGCGGGCTCGAGCGATGCAGTCCAGCCAGATGCGCCCGCTCTGGCGATCTCCGGCGAGGTGCAGAAGGTGGAGGCGGGCTCTGGCGAGGCGCACGAGGTGGAGAAGGTGGAGGCCGGCTCCGACGAGGAGCAGGTGGAGCAGAAGGTATGTGCTTATCCCATTTAGTTGGTAGTTTTTAGATTCTAGGGTTTTTGGCCAGAAGTTTCTTTGGTTAGATTAGTTGGATTGAGGGTTTTCTCTACATTAGGGTTTTTCTGTTTTTATTCGTGCAAGAATGGTGGACCACATATGATTATTAGATTAGGTTAGAAGTAGTCGGATTGAGAGATGGGTTTTTTCAGATCCTTATTAGATTAGTAATGGAATTTTTTCTTGTTAGATTTTAATTAGTATGAGGTGGAACACCTTATTTAAGAGGGAATTTAAGGACAGATATACCATATATGATTATTAGATATGTAGTTCAATGTCACAGACATATATGATTATTTGATTTGTTCTGTGGTTCAATGTTACTGGATGGAAACATATTGGAATTGGAATGCATTAATTTTGATGTGGCAATGAATTGATTTAGATGATACAAGATTCATCTATAGTATAATATTTTGTTGTTTAGGTAAGTAATGAAATTTTAGATGCTTGTTGGAGATGTACGCATTTATAGTTGAAGTTGTACATAAGTAACTACTGCATTATGTTAATATGTGTAGGAGCTTTGCTACATTATCCCAAAAAATGCTTAGGTACATTTTAATTATTCTTTTGTGTAGGTTTCCTGTAATTAGAAAGTTTTGCAGAATATTAGTTATATTAGCTATGTTGTTCAGATGTGTGCATGAAAATGGAAAAATGCAAGTATGATCATAGTTTGGATAAGCTAGTCAATGTGTCATGTGTGCATATTTAAATTTGTAGTTGGCTTCTGTAATTAGTAGTAATGGATGTAATTTTATATTTATGTGGATGGTTCAGTGGATAAGAAGAGGAAGCTGGACATGACCGACTTCGAAGACCCGTATGCTGAAGGCTATGGTGACGATGAAGTGTTTGAGGTAAGCCCACCCTGAAAATTAGGGCCTGTTTGGTGGCCATTTTTTGCCAAACGTTGCCACACTTATGGTGGCCATTTTGTTAGCCAGACTTTTTGTGGCAGCTTGGTTGACATGAATAGTGAGAGAAAGTTAGTGAAGGCTCTTTTGTACAATAGTGCATTCAAACCTATATGATTATAAGGAGATATAGGTCAGTGTAGCACACACCCAGAATTTGATTTACTCCTGCCAGGTCTCGCTGATCAGAATCCCATGTTATCATGTTAGAATATATATTGAGTGATCCAATGTACTTTCTTTCCCACAAGAAGATGAAACCTTGAGTGGTCAAAATGAAATTGGTTGTTGTAAAATTTAGGTTTCAGCTTCCACTATGTAGGTTTGAAGCTGATTGTTCTCATCACTAATTTCTGTCTCAATTTCTCTTCTTGGCACCATTGAAATACATGTCTCACCCCTTTAGTTAGCTATATTCTCACTTCCCTTAGCCTTAGGTCCAATGTATAACTTGCTTGCTTTCATGATTCAAAGAGTGACATTGTTTCCTTTAAGGTTTATTTGCAACACATGGAAAGCTGATTTCCAAACCTTGAATAGAATCAATGTTGAATGACTAGGCCTGATTATGCAAGTAATTGAGCTGATAGTATAAAAAAAACATCTAAATTGAGTTTATGAAAAATTCAAAAAAGTGAGTTTATGTGTATCCTCCTTTGCTCCACAACTTCAGATTAAAATATTTTAATGTTCACTATACATTTTTCTAATAACATTTGGCTTAACTTTGCTTTCCTAAATGTATGGTAGGCTGAAGCCTATATTGTATTATTGGCACTGGTTTTATATTAGTAATAATGGAATTCATTAATGTGTCCAGTATGCCTCTGGAGATGAGGTGGACCACACCAATGTCGAATCATTCATCGAGAAGGAGCTGCAGAAGATCAGGGACCAGGGTCTTTCTTGCTACTACAAGGGGGGGGGGAGTTCAAATGCCCGTACTGCTCGAGGCCAAAGCTCAGGGATGGGCTCTATGAGCATCTTCTGGATCATGCACGGGCTTCATCAGTCAGCGGAGGCGACCCAAAGATCAGGGCGCAGCATGCTGCCCTCGTGAAGGCCTTGTATCCAGTGTAGTTGCCCTACTTCGTGCTGATCATCAGAAGCTGGAAGCCCTACTCATCATCAGTAGATTTGATGGTGTTTTACTTTTGGAAAGCTGCATGTGGGTGTGAACTGTTTGGAACTAGCTCTACTAATCTAGTATGCTTATATGAATGTAATGTATTATGTGTCTGAACTGGATCTGTTGTGAACAGGATGGTACCTGTGGTGGTAATCTAGAATGCTATCTATATTTGTGTGGCCTTAACTTTATTTGTGGTGAATGTCACCTTCTGTTTAGATGTTGTTTCAATGTGTAGTTTACGAGTTTCGATGGTGCAATGATCACAAAAGCTGCTTCAGTGTTGCTTGACGCATGCTGCAAGACTTATGCATGCTGTGGGCAAGTGCAACATGGTGTGCCCGTGTGCAAATCGTATGATATTTATAATCTGGCAATGTTCGAAAATAGCCGTGTCATGAATTATGGTACATGGGGTTTAGTAAAGTTACTGATAATTGTTCATCCTCACACATTCCATCATTGCATAATTTGGATAAGCAAAAAGATGAATTGTTCCATCATTTGAACAACTGTTGCAATAACAGAGAAAATATTCCATCATCAAAGTGTGAAGGAATTAAAATGTAAATTTAGAAGAGTAATGTAATACTAGTTAAAAATAGTGTGTGCAAAAAACGGAATTTGAAATAAGATGTACTATATTTTTTAATAAAGTTATATTATCATACTTATTAGAATTTTGAAAATGTCACTTATTTATAAGAAAAGAAAATATAAATATTTAAAAAGATGTCTTTGATGAAAATACCTTTTGAATTCATCGGAAATAAATAAAAATTAGGTAATATATATATATATATATATATTATTTTTTGAGGGATCAGGTAATTTTTATGTAAACAAAAGGAAAAGGGAAAAAAATTAAACAAAAGGAAAAGCATGGGCCAGCCTCGCCATCTATACCCATGCGTGGTCCAGCATGCGGGTTAGGCTGGCCTGTGAAAGCCCATCTAATCTGGCCCATCGCATGGCCGCACCAGGGCAGAGCACACGGTGGTGGGAGTTTAGTCCCACCTCGCCTAGCGAGAGGGAGTCGCACCAGCTTATATACCCGGCTGCGAGTCCCTAGTCAAGCTCCTCTCATATGCATGCAGTACATTGCCTAATCATCTGCCCTCTGCCCCGTGGGGCATACCAGTAGCAGAGAAATATGCACCACGGGCCTGCATCCTGGCCCATGAACTGTTGGGTTCCTAGTCGTATGCTAAAGGAAATATGCCCTAGAGGAAATAATAAAGTTATTATTTATTTCCTTATATCATGATAAATGTTTATTATTCATGCTAGAATTGTATTAACCGGAAACTTAGTACATGTGTGAATACATAGACAAATAGAGTGTCACTAGTTTGCCTCTACTTGACTAGCTCGTTGAATCAATGATGGTTATGTTTCCTAACCATAGACATGAGTTGTCATTTGATCAACGGGATCACATCATTAGAGAATGATGTGATTGACTTGACCCATTCCATTAGCTTAGCACGATGACCATTTAGTTTGTTGCTATTGCTTTCTTCATGACTTATACATGTTCCTATGACTATGAGATTATGCAACTCCCGAGTAACGGAGGAAAACTTTGTGTGCTACCAAACGTCACAACCTAATTGGGTGATTATAAAGGTGCTCTACAGGTGTCTCCGATGGTACTTGTTGAGTTGGCATAGATCGAGATTAGGATTTGTCACTCCGATTGTCGAAGAGGTATCTCTGGGCCCTCTCGGTAATACATGTCACTATAAGCCTTGCAAGCATTCTGACTAATGAGTTAGTTGCGGGATGATGTATTGCGGAACGAGTAAAGAGACTTGCCGGTAACGAGATTGAACTAGGTATGAGGATACCGACGATCGAATCTCGGGCAAGTAACATACCGATGACAAAGGGAACAACGTATGTTGTTATGTGGTTTGACCAATAAAGATCTTTGTAGAATATGTAGGAACCAATATGAGCATCTAGGTTCTGCTATTGGTTATTGACCGGAGATGAGTCTCGGTCATGTCTACATAGTTCTCGAACCCGTAGGGTCCGCAAGCTTAACGTTCGGTGACGATCAATATTATGAGTTTATGTGTTTTGATGTACCGAAGGTAGTTCGAAGTCCCAGATTTGATCACAGACTTGACGAGGAGTCTCGAAATGGTGGAGAAATAAAGATTGATATATTGGAAGCCTAAGTTTGGACATCGGAATGGTTCCGGATGAGTTCGGGCATTTTCCGGAGTACCGGGAGGTTACCGGAACCCCCCGGGGAGTATATGGGCCTTATTGGGCCTTAGTGTAATAGAGGAGGGGAAGGGAAAAGGTGGGAGGCGCGCACCCTAGCCCAATCCGAATTGGGTGGCGGCCGCCCCCTCCCCCTTTCCTTCCTTCTTTCCTCCCCTTCCTTCTCTCCGACTCCTACTACTTGGAAGGGGGGCATCCTACTCCCGCTGGGAGTAGGAGTCACCTAGGGCGCACCATAGAGGGCCGGCTCTCCCCCTCCTTCACTCCTTTATATACGGGGGAGGGGGCACCCCATATACCGAGCTGAACATGTGCAGATTGCGGAGGTGCTATACCTTCAGTGCTAGGATCGGTCGGATCGTGAAGACGTTCGACTACATCAACCGTGTTGTCATAACGCTTTCGCTTACGGTCTACGAGGGTACGTGGACAATACTCTTCCCCTCTCGTTGCTATGCATCACCTAGATAGATCCTGTGTGTGCGTAGGATTTTTTTTTTGAAATTACTGCGTTCCCAACAGTGACATCCGAGCCAAGTCTATGCGTAGATGTTATATGCACGAGTAGAACACAAAGGAGTTGTGGGCGTGGGTATATACATATTACTTGCCATCACTAGTTGATTCTTGATTCAACGGTATTGTTGGATGGAGCGGCTCAGGCCGACATTACGCGTATGCTTACGCGAGACTAGTTCTACCGACGTGCTTCACACACAGGTGGCTAATGAGTGTCAGTTTCTTCAACTTTAATTGAATCGGATTCAATGAACATGTTCTTTCTGAAGATCAAAAAGTAATCACTATACCGCGTTGTGTTTTTTGATGTGTAGGTAAGAACAGTTCATTTTTGCCTCCCTTCATTTGTTCTAGCTTAATGTTTTTTGTTGCTGTGTTCATTCTTTTCTTCCATGGAAGAGTAATTCATTTCCTTTTTACTTTTGGATTTTTTTATTTGATTTGGCATTATTCAACACAAAAAAAATAAAATTTCAACAAATTCTTTTTTGCCTGAGAATCACCCTCGGCTGTCGTGCCATCCGGTGTGGGATCCCGCGCCCGAGACAACGACAGATCCAGCTGACACATGGGCGACACACCCCCTGGGGACCGCCTGCCGGCGTCATCAATGCGTAGCTAACCAGGCGCTAGAGAGCTAGTCGACGAGCACCAGTTGGCGCAGGGGGACGCGCCAGGTTCGCTCCCGCCCGACCGCTTGGTGGAGACAGCCCGCGTGTCGGACGCAGACGGGCCACCCATGGATCCTGCGCTGGGTGGAGTAGGCGGATCCACCTGGGATCCCGTGCGTATGATTGCCGCTGGATCTCTCGGGATCGGCGTCCGCAGGTGGATCTTCCTCGTGTCTTGCGCCGGACTCCCTTGGCGTTATGCGTTGCTTGAAATCATGATGCATAGATTTTTTTGCTGCATTTTTGTTACCCTTTTCCTTTTCTGCATCATGAAGATCAGTATCAGTAGAACCATCAATTACATGATCAACAACTCTTTTGGCCCCTTGATCAGTAGGATTGAGGAGCTCCGGTGGAAGCAAAAGAATTTCAGTGCTTAGTTGAGAACCCGCATTAGGATGCCGGTCAGAGAAGGGAAAACTGCTTCGAATGTGATATAATTTATTAGTTAATATAATATACTTAGGCCTTACACAATTAATTGCACAAAATGCAGATAGGACTTGACCATTCAGTTCAACAATAATCCACAAAACATACTTAAAATTCATCGCAAATCTCCTTCAGCTTCTTGATCTTATCAACGTACCCGTGTTTCTGTTTGAGAAAATCTGCAATAATATACTCAAGTTTTTTCTTCTCTTGCTTCAGCTGGCCCCTCTCTCTCATCACTTGGTCTCTCTCTAGCACCACCCGGGCCCGGTCTTTCTCAGCCTTTGCCCTCCGGACCTGATGTAGATTGGCACAACTATGGTCTGCCATCTTATTCTTCTCCAGCTCCTCTTTGAGATCGCTAAGTGACAATCTTGCGTTGCCCAACTGTGTGAGAGCATCCTCCTCTTTGAGATCGCTAAGTGACAATCTTGCGTTGCCCAACTGCGTGAGAGCATCCTCCTTATCATCCACCATTTTAGCAAAGTCCATTTTGAAAAATCTCAGCTCTTCCTCTGTCCTCCTCTTTTCTCCAATTAACTTGAATTTTTCTTCAGCATTCTTAACATTCTGCCTCAGCTTCTCGTCATACATGCTCCACAGTTCTCTGAGGCAGAACTTTGTAGCCACTGACCACTCCGGGTCTACCCATTCCACATAGTTACATTTCACTTATTCCTACAGTATGAAAAAATATGGTCTCAATCATATATGCACAAATGCACTACAATTACAAGCAATGCACTACAAATATGTTCTCAATCATATAAACAAAAAATGTAGCATGCAATGATATACATATATATATATATATATATATGGATCAATTAACTACAAGTATATGCTATTATGGGCTAAAACAAATATTAGACCGTAAAAAAGACAACATAACTACGGACTTTGTAAATGCATAAATTAATTGAAATTGTATGTAATTATGGGAAGAACAATGGATTACCGCGAAGTAAATCGAGCACGAGCTAATGTAAACATATATTTACAGTACGGAACAACATACCTTCTGACCACAGGCAAGAAAACGTCTGCTAGTGTCCAAGGAATCAAAAGCAACTAGCCCGACGCAAGGTTCTCGATGCAGACAACGAGAAGACAGATCGTGGGCAATGCCACTCCATTCATAGCAAGGGATAGTCGTAGGGAGCTAAACAAAACAATAGAGATAATGCACAAATCAACGCCTTGCGTTAAATACCGGTAATGAAGAACCCTAACCCTAAGCCTAGCACTATCTGGAGATTATATAGTAGGAGCGTACCTACAGGCTAGTCACAGATTCGCCGTTCGAAGAAGAGTTCGAGTCATCGCTCCATGAAACCATGGCATAACGCGACCGACGGAAAGACGTGGATCGGTGGCGGCGGCGGTCGCAGTGGATAGACAGAACGCGCATGGAGATCGTGAGGGAAGAACCGCCCCGACCAGGTGGCCAGCGCGGCCCATTTAAACGGGCTATAATCAAAATAAAAATTGTTAAATGGGCTCAGCAACGGGAGTGGCAGTGTGTCGCGCCGTCTAACGACATCCGTCGCCCCCCTCCACGTCATCGCGACAAGCGGCCCAAGTTACACAACATGCCATAAAATGGTGGGTTTTTCTTTTCTTTATGCGGGGAAAATGGTGGTTTTTTTGGTACCAAGTCTATACTCTATACCCAAGTGAGCTGGTATTTTCTATATCTAAATGGTGGTGAACCAGAGGAGTGGAAAAAATTTATTTATTACCACACATAATTACATCTTCTATATCTAAACTACTAGCCCCCACTAACCTATTTCTCTTAACATGCAAGTTTGCCACCTCATCATTCAACATGCATGGAGAAATGTCCACCACAACATGCAAACAAAAGATTCCCCCAACAACATATGCATGTTCCACGTAACCATTTTTCTATGAATATATTGCAAAACATTCCCGCAACAACGTGCGGGGTATCGTCTAGTTTTCTAATATAATATAACTCGAGTGGACAACACAAAAGATGCCATCATTATAATGGCTCAAATGCTATCCATTTCCCATGATTTAAGTCCCTAGTGACTGCCTCCTATTTAGTCCATATATGCTACAAGCGCTATCTCAAGGTCCTGGCCTCTTGCAAGAGTATATATCATGTATGCAGTAACACATTGTAAACACCTCACTATTAGATCACTGGATTCATCTGTACATAACTCTAGCAAGTGTTCTACTCTTCTTCGCCCACCCCGCTTCTGCACATGATAACAGGAAAAGTTAATGAATGACAAGTTAAAAACAATTATAACCTACAATGCGTACAAAAACTTACTTCTTATTTAGTTTGCATTTCTTGCTGCGTTTAGTGTGCCCTAGCAATTTGCATGCGCCCCACCTGATTCTGATCTCGTCATACGAAAGTGGCCTACCATTTTTCGACATAGGGCGGTTCTCATCTACCTTAGCTGCACCTTCCGTTGATACTTTAATAGGATCTTGAACTTCAACTATGTTGCCTTCACCATCGTCTACATATTCAATTGCACACCTACTGAGATTAGCCGTTTTCTTACTCAAATTTTCCTCTAGCTGATCATACTCATGGTTCTTAGCTATCACAGCCTTCAAACTCTCATGTAACTGACCCCACAAAGCTGGGTGTTTGGAAGCCTCATGCATAGCTTCTAAAGCCAACACACTGACCTGGCTATATTTCATTCTTTCAGCTGCCCTAGTCCATCCAAATCCCAACAGATCGCTTGTCGCGTCTCGCGGGCAGTCCCAACCTTGCGTCTTTTGTGAACCGCACAAGAACTAAACACTTTGGTATTTCATATATATTCAAGTACTTCAGTACATGGAACATGTTCTTGCAAGGTAGACCCTTTCAAATCATTCTTCTGCAGCTGCACCTTATAGTTTCTGCGGAATTTACTCGTGTATACTCCACCCAAAAACGACTCTTCCTGTTTTTCTTCCAGGCCACGATGTACTGCTGCGATCCATCTCCGAGCTTTATTTCTACAATCTCCATGCCGCCAATTTTCCTAAGTTCATCTTGGAATATATATAAGTTTGCTGGAGTGAAGACGTGAGAAGCAGCTATCTCAAGTTCCCTCGAGCTAGTAACCGGCACCGGTAAACTCTGTGAGGCGGTGCAGTCATCTCGCGCCTCGTTCTCACGGATACGTACAACGGTGTTCTCATAATGCAAAATCATATCCACCAGGGTCATTTCACCGTCTAAGTGGAGGTGAATGCATGAGTTTATACTTTCACTCCTCTGGTGGCTTTTCATGCCAAACCAGAACCCCTCTGTAAGATAAGCCGTGACCCACAGTCTCCTCTTCTTATACATCTATCTCAACCATGTTACTGTTTTTTTCGACTGCCATCTTCTTTTGGAAAACACGTGCCATGTCTTGTCAAACATTGCCATGGATGTGCTGTAGTACACAAGAGTTTGGAACTCCTTCAAGGACTTGTGACTTCATATTTTTTCTATATGGCACGTACATATACGATGCCACACGTCTGGCAAGACTTGGCGAATTGCCTTGATCATCACAGCGTCGACATCCGTGATAGCACTCTTCGGCATCTTTTGACACATGGACCTCAAAAATGTCTGCAGCAGCCACACATATGTCTCATTGGTCTTGTCCGTAACTATGGCACAAGCAAAAACAATGGTCTTTCGGTGATTGTTAAGGCCAACAAAAGGTATGAATGGCATACCATACCGGTTCATATTGTACGTGCTATCAAATACAAGCACGTCACCGAAGTCCTCATAGTCATGACGAGACTGGGAGTCACACCAGAACATCCTATTCATATGTCCTTTCTTATCTAGCTTGTACTCGAAAAAGAAGCTAGGATCCCTTTGTTTCCTACTGGCCATGATGCCTATGGCTGTGGCAGCATCACCTTTTGAAAGTAGCTTCCTCTTCTCCCTGGCGCAAAGGTTATATATTTCACACCTAGTAAAACCAACACCGTCATACCATACATGTTTGCTGATGAAGGAATCCATCATGTCGTGAATTCTAATCCCTGCAGCTCCCATGGACATTAGCTCAGCTTTCTGGCACTCTTTGATTTTCTATGGGACCAAAGAAAAGGTACCTCGTCCGGTCCTGCCAAGATATGGCTATGCTTGTCCTCAAAACTGTCAACATACCAAAGCCCACGCTTTTGGTCAAGCTTCACGGTCAGGTGCGCTTCGCAGTGGCAGCGTGTCTCGGGTCTGAGCCTATGGTTGTGTCCTTCCTCGGTTAGCAACCTGCTGTCACGTTTTCCTTGTCTGGAACAAACAAACCGCCTATAATGCATATGATGTGACTCGGTTTTGCTATACCTCACATTATTCTTTCTAATGCTGAAACCATTATCTCTAGCATAGCTGTTGTAGAAATCATATGCAACATCGTGAGACATAGAAGTCATTTGTATTATCTACATGAACATATCCCTCTTATCATCTGCACTAGCAGTATCTTGGGCATTCTTTTCCCCCTCATCTTCTGTGACCTACACAATCATAACATAGCCATGAAAACAACTTTCTATGGTATAACATTACTTCCATACAACATTGATTACATACATACCTCACTCATCATGACCGACGACTGCGACTCCCCAGAATCAGGTGCACCTAATGATTAGTCATCAAGGCCTGTCTCCGCGTCGGATTCACCGTAATAGTCGTACGCATTATGGCATTCAGAAATAAGCTGGTAAATATAACACAAATACATAAGTACTTATCATATAATATTCCAGGATAAATTCAATTTGCATGCCAATAAAAAATTCCACTTCCATACCTGTCTAATGTAATCTTCATTCGAGATCTCCGAGTTGTTTTTCTGACCATCATCATGCTCATTGTTTTCCTGACCATCACCATGCTCATCCATCTATAAATTTTCAACACAAAAATATAATCTTGTCGGATGCCACCAAAAAATTACAACATGATAATGCCACTCACATTAAGATCTTCCAATTCGTCCCCATTCTCTGACATATCTCCATGATCTGAATTTTCATCATCTAGCCAATCTTCTATCCAGTCTTCCATCAGTTCTCCAAACTCCATGTCATACATCATATCAGTTAACTCATCGTCCGCCATTTCCTACAACAAATAATATGTATCATCACATGTGCAAACGTTATCAATGCTGAAATATACAACACCTAGCACATGATCACGGATGTTAAGTAAACTACCCCAACCGGAGAGCGCCCCAACAGAGGGCGTTCAGATTGTGCACACAACCGAAGCCAACGACCTCTGACCACCCATGGATCCTCCCCCTCTCCACACCGGTCATCGGCGTTAAGGTACGTCAACCCTAGTAAGGAAGATGCCCACGACACCAGTACGTGATCACTTTGGATCGCGAGAAGTAGCGCTACCCGTGATAACATGTGCCGCCGGATACCTAGCCCACGGCACCAGTCCTGATCACTTTGGATCGCCGGATACCTAGATAAGTGTAACACCCACGATGCGGCTATATCTCCCACGTGTCGAAGCACGACTTAGAGGCATAGCCTCATAGTAGGCATGTCGCAAGAGGGGTAATCTTTACACATCCCATGTACTGAATAAGAAAGGGATAAAGAGTTGGCTTACAAACACCACTTCACACAATACATAAATATAGCATTACATCATCCAGAATACAATCAAGGTCCGACTACAGAACCAAATAAAGAAAGACAACCCCTAATGCTAGATCCCCGATCGCCTCGAATGGGCTCCACTACTGATCAATTGGAAACGAAACAACACAATCGAACACGATCTTCATCGAGCTCCTCCTTGAGCTCGGTTGTATCACCTGCACGGTTGTCATCGGCACCTGCAACTGTTTGAAGTAATCTATGAGTCACGGGGACTCAGCAATCTCACACCCTTGCGATCAAGACTATTTAAGCTTATGGGTAGGATAGGGTAGTGAGGTGGAGTTGCAGCAAGCACTAGCATATATGGTGGCTAACATACGCAAATGAGAGCGAGAAAGAGAAGCAAAGCGCAGTCGTGAACTAGAAGTGATCAAGAGGTGATCCTGAAACTACTTACGTTCAAGCATAACACAAGAACCGTGTTCACTTCCCGGACTCCACCGAAAAGAGACCATCACGACTACACACGCGGTTGACGCATTTTAATTAAGTCAAGTGTCAAGTTCTCTACATCCGGAAATTAACAAATTCCCATATGCCCATAACCGCGGGCACGACTTTCGAAAGTTCAAAACCCTGCAGGGGTGTCCCAACTTAGCCCATCACAAGCTCTCACGGTCAACAAAGGATATTCCTTCTCCCAGGAAGACCCGACCAGACTCGGAATCTCGGTTGCAAGACATTTCGACAATGGTAAAACAAGACCAGCAAGACCGCCCGATGCGCCGACATCCTGATAGGAGCTGGACATATCTCGTTCTCAGGGAAACACTGGATGAACACTACGTATAGCTAAAACTAGCCCTCAGGTTTCCCCGAGGTGGCACCACAAGTGGCTCTGGTTCGGACCAACACTTAGACAAGCACTGGCCCCGGGGGGGGGGTCAAAATAAAGATGACCCTTGAGTCTGCAGAACCCAAGGGAAGGTGATAGGTTGTTAGTGCAAATGTAAAACCAAGGTTGGTCCTTGTTGGAGGAGTTTTATTCAAAGCGAATTGTCAAGGGGTTCCCATAACACCCAACCGCGTAAGGAATGCAAAATCAAGGAACATAACACCGGTATGACGGAAACTAGGGCGGCAAGAGTGGAACAAAACACCAGGCATAAGGTCGAGCCTTCCACCCTTTACCAAGTATATAGGTGCATTACTTAAACAAGATATAATAATGATATCCCAACAATATCCATGTTCCAACATGGAACAAACTTTATCTTCACCTGCAACTAACAATGCTATAAGAGGGGCTGAGCAAAGAGGTAACATAGCCAAACAACGGTTTGCTAGGACAAGGTGGGTTAGAGGCTTGACATGGCAATATGGGAGGCATGATATAGCAAGTGGTAGGTATCGTAGCATAGCAATAGAGCGAGCAACTAGCAAGCAAAGATAGAAGTGATTTCGATGCTATGGTCATCTTTCCTGCAAAGTTCTTCGAGTTGACGTAATCTTGATCCTCATAAGCGTACTCAATGGGTTCCTTGATCAAGAACTCGTCTCCTGGCTCTACCCAAGGCAAGAACACAAGCGAAGGAAAACAACAATCAACCACAATGCAATGCGCAAGCAACATGATGCAAAACATGGCATGATATGTGAGATGTGGTATGCAATGCATATGCGTGCTCCGAAAGTAAACGATTGAACCAGGCATCAACTTAGCAATCCAAAAGTTCCTCTGGAAAGATGAGTTGATTTGGGTCAAAATCAATATAAATATCACTGGAATCGGATGCACGGTTTGCAAATGGCAAGCAAAACAAGAATGACACAATTCTGCGATTAACATCACGATGCCATCTAGAATGCAACAAGAAACTAAGCTACTGCACTCCAACATAACAAGAAAGCACATGGCAGTGATATAATCAAGATGCTTGACAAAAGATGAAAACTGAGCTACGGCTAAATCACACAAGAGCAGGTTCAAACAAGCATGGCAAAAGTGCAAAAGATAACAGCATCACAGACTTAGTGAGAAAACTAACATGTCAGGAATTAACACCAGGAAGCAATGTTTAGAGCAAGATAACAACATGCTACAGGATCAGATCATAGCAATACAAGGCATGGCATGAATCTACTCAAAGCATATAAAAAAAGTCCCTTACTGACCATAAGACAAAAAGGATCAGAAGATATGATGGCACCCATGTAAACATAGCAAGTTTCGTTAACAGATTCAGACTTAGCAGAAAAACTGGACATGGCATAAACAGAATTATGAAGGCATGTTTGCGAGCTTGATGCACTCAACACAAGGTATTGCATGACAAACTAAGCATACTACCAGCAAGAAGACATGTTCAAGAAGCTATCCATGGCAAGAACAATCTCATAGCATGCATGGATCAACTACAACAACCTTGGCAAAATTGATTAACACGTAAACAATCTGCCAGGAACATTTTATAGCAAAAGTAGAGCAAGATTGAGTCATGCTAGGGCACTCCATAAATGCAAACAGGGGCATTGATGGATAGAGCGTAACCATATGTCAAAATCATCCTTACTGAACATACTCAAAAGAAGCATGGATCTCTATGTAGCAACATGAATACATGGCATTAAAATAACAGCTGGGAAAAGACTTGGTGAAATTCCAAGTCCTTGAAATTAGTAACATCATGAGAGCTACTTTGCATGCATGTGCTAGTCACCATATTGATCACAAAAATACATGGCATACACCCCTGTAAAGATGGCATGACATATCCCAAAACACATGTAGAGCTCATGCCCATATGGAGCACACAATAATCATGGCAAAAATGACAAATGCTCATAAGCTGATAAGAAACAGGAACTAACATTTTATAGCACTCTTGCATCAAACATTTGGGCATCAAGATAGACTCAAACAAGCATGGCACAATGGAACAAAATGAAGAGCACAACATGATGAACATTTTGATATCTCATGCATGCAAAACGGATCTATGGATGAGAAGTTATGGCATGATGAATAGTGCTTGAAATTATTGAAGACTGAAAAGACTTGGAGAAAAAGAGGGGGGGTTAGACCTCAGATCTTGGGTTGACTCAGGGGCACGCGGATCGAGGATGACCGGAGCGGGCTCGCCGGAGAGGAGGGAGACGAGGACGACCGATCTGGAGAGGGGGAGGAGGTGGCCGGAGCTCACTGCCGGCGACGAGGAGCAGAGGAGGCGGAGGGGCGCGCTGCGGATGGAGCGGGCGGCGGCGGCGGTGCCCCGCGGCGGCGTCTGGCGCAAGCGACGGAGGGGCGCGGCGCAGGGCGGCGAAGGCGGCGCCGGCGGACGCGGGACAGAGAAGAACTCCGGTGGCGGCGCGGGATCGGCGGCGCAGAGGCGCGGGAGTGCGGCGGTGCGCGCAGGCCGAGCGGGCCGGCTACGGGCCCCATGGGCCGGGCGGCGGTGCGCGGTGGCGGAGACCACGTGGCAGGCGCTGAGAGGCTGGGAGTGGCGGCGCAGTTACATCCGGTCCGGGACGGACATGTCCCGCGGGCGAGAGGGGAAAGATCTAGGGTTTCATCCGGGATTTCAGAGGGGAAGATGTTTTTATAGGTAGAGGGAGCTAGGAGAGTCCAAATGAGGTGCGGTTTTTGGCCACACGATCGTGATCGAACGGCCGAGAGAATGGAGGGGTTTTGGAAGGGTTTTGGGCCACTTTGGAGGGGTGTTGGGCTGCAACACACACGAGGCCTTTACGGTTCCTCGGTTAACCGTTGGAGTATCAAACGGACTCCAAATGGCACGAAACTTGACAGGCGGTCTATCGGTGGCGTACCAAGGCCGCTTGGCAAATCTCGGTCCATTCTGAGAAAATTTAACACCCGCTCAAGAAAAGAGACAAAAAGGGGCGCCGAAGGACATAGGAGTGTCGGAATGCAAAAGGGACAACGGGGAAAATGCTTGGATGCATGAGACGAACACGTATGCAAATGTGATGCACATGATGACATGATATGAAATTCATGACACGCAAACAAATGACAAGGCAACAACAGCGAATAACTGGAAGACACCTGGCGCAACGGTCTCGGGGCGTTACAACACCCTACCACTACGAGAGGATCTCGTCCCGAGATCTAGGATGGCACTGGAGGGAAAAGGAAGAGGAAGATAAGAGGTAAAACAAAGTTGCTTCTTTGACAAACGAGTGAAACCAAAGAACCTTGAAAGGCTAACCAATTTCAAGAAAGGAATACAACGGAGATGAACAAAGTTGAAAACACTCTGTTAGAAAAGAGGAACAAGGAAGAACAACTTCGGGCAGCACTCCGGTTGAAAAGAGATATGAAACTTGATAAGATGAAAAGAACTTGAGCAGAGGGCGCAACACTCCGGTTAAATGGATAAGCATGAAAAGAACATGGTCCTTACAATATGAGATGATGAGAGGAAAGAGCAACATCACGATGCCACCGGAAGAAATGAAACAATATAGATCTTTTAAATGAAAGGATGGAGAAGAAGATGCCAACTTCTGCCACAAAAGAGCTTGAAAAGGCATCCTTAGGGGAAGGGTCAAACGGAGTTGTTGGAAACCAACAACGAAAAGAGTAAGCTTGTTGTGGGCTTATGGAAAACATCTCAAAACTGAGGTGAAATTCTGCCACTAACGAAAAAACAATAGATTGGATTGAGATCAACAAGGAGATGACAACTCCTTTCGTCGAGAGGATAGGAGAAAAACTTGTATCATTGATAGACACCACAATAAGCAACATTCCTTAGGGAAGGCATTGGGTGAAATCTATACCAAGATAACTCCAAGGGAGAAAATGATGGATTTAAATATCTCATTCCTGACAACTTTTGAATCATGAAGCATGAAGGGAAAATTGTCAAGAAAGACATAACATTGCTACCTTTTGAGCACTGCGTTGGTTTTCCCCGAAGAGGAAGGGATGATGCAGCAAAGTAGCGTAAGTATTTCCCTCAATTTTTGAGAACCAAGGTATCAATCCAGTAGGAGGCTACACGCGAGTCCCTCGTACCCGCAGAAAACAAATAAATCCTCGCAACCAACACGAATAGGGGTTGTCAATCCCTACACGGACACATCGAATGGTTCTCCACAAGAGAGGGGGAGAACATTGTATTGGGATCCAAAAAGAGAGAAGAAGCCATCTAGCTAATAACTATGGACCCATAGGTCTAAGGTAAACTACTCACACTTCCTCGGAGGGGCTATGGTGTTGATGTAGAAGCCCTCCGTGACCGATGCCCCCTCTGACGGAGCTCCGAAACAGGCCCCAAGATGGGATCTCATGGATACAGAAAGTTGCGGTGGTGGAATTAGGTTTTTGGCTCCGTATCTGATCGTTTGGGGGTACATAGGTATATATAGGAGGAAGGAGTACGTCGGTGGAGCAACAGGGGGCCCACAAGGGTGGAGGGTGCGCTTG
>NC_041384.1:75482159-75491790 GCF_002162155.2 Triticum dicoccoides
CCCCCCTACCTCGTGGCCTCCTCTTTTGTGTCTTGACATAGGGCCCAAGTCTCCCGGGTCTTGTTCGTTGAGAAAATCACGTTCCCGAAGGTTTCATTCCGTTTGGACTCCGTTTGATATTCCTTTTCTTCGAAACCCTAAAACAGGCAAAAAACAGCAATTCTGGGTTAGGCCTCCGGTTAATAGGTTAGTCCCAAAAATAATATAAAAGTCTAAAATAAAGCCCAATAATGTCCAAAACAGTAGATAATATAGTATGGAGCAATCAAAAATTATAGATACGTTGGAGATGTATCAAGCATCCCCAAGCTTAATTCCTGCTTGTCCTCGAGTAGGTAAATGATAAAAACAGAATTTTTGATGCGGAGTGCTACTTCGCATAATTTTAATGTAATTCTTCTTAATTGTGGTATGAATATTCAGACCCGAAAGATTCAAGGCAAAAGTTTAATATTGACATAAAAATAATAATACTTCAAGCATACTATCAAAGCAATTATGTCTTATCAAAATAACATTGCTCAAGAAAGTTATCCCTACAAAATCATATAGTCTGGCTATGCTCTATCTTCACCACACAAAATATTTAAATCATGCACAACCCCGATGACAAGCCAAGCAATTGTTTCATACTTTCAGTGTTCTCAAACTTTCTCAATCTTCACGCAATACATGAGCGTGAGCCATGGACATAGCACTATAGGTGGAATAGAATGGTGATTGTGGAGAAGACAAAAAGGAAGAAGATAGTCTCACATCAACTAGACGTATCAACGGGCTATGTAGATGCCCATCAATAGATATCAATGTGAGTGAGTAGGGATTGCCATGCAATGGATGCACTAGATCTATAAGTATGTGAAAGCTCAAAAAGAAACTAAGTGGGTGTGCATCCAACTTGCTTGCTCATGAAGACCTAGGGCATTTTGAGGAAGCCCATCATTGGAATATACAAGCCAAGTTCTATAATGAAAAATTCCCACTAGTATATGAAAGTGATATCATAGGAGACTCTCTATCATGAATATCATGGTGCTACTTTGAAGCACAAGTGTGGTAAAAGGATAGTAGCATTGTCCCTTCTCTCTTTTTCTCTCATTTTTTTATTTGGGCCTTTTCTCTTTTTTTATGGCCTCTTTTCTTTCTCTTTTTTTTCGTCCGGAGTCTCATCCCGACTTGTGGGGGAATCATAGTCTCCATCATCCTTTCCTCACTGGGACAATGATCTAATAATGATGATCATCACGCTATTATTTTTCTTACAACTCAACAATTACAACTCGATACTTAGAACAAAATATGACTCTATATGAATGCCTACGGCGGTGTACCAGGATATGCAATGAATCAAGAGTGACACGTATGAAAGAATTATGAATGGTGGCTTTGCCACAAATACGATGTCCACTACATGATCATGCTAAGCAATATGACAATGATGGAGTGTGTCATAATAAACGGAACGGTGGAAAGTTGCATGGCAATATATCTCGGAATGGCTATGGAAATTCCATAATAGGTAGGTATGGTGGCTGTTTTGAGGAAGGTATATGGTGGGTGTATGATACCGGCGAAAGGTGCGCGGTATTAGGGAGGCTAGCAAAGGTAGAAGGGTGAGAAAAGTGCGTATAATCCATGGACTCAACATTAGTCATAAAGAACTCATATACTTATTGCAAAAATCTACAAGTTATCAAAGAAAAGTATTACGCGCATGCTCCTAGGGGGATAGATTGGTAGGAAAATACCATCGCTCGTCCCCGACCGCCACTCATAAGGAAGACAATCAATAAATAAATCATGCTCCGACTTCATCACATAACGGTTCACCATACGTGCATGCTACGGGAATCACAAACTTTAACACAAGTATTCTTCAAATTCACAACTACTCGACTAGCACAACTTTAATATCACCATCTTTATATCTCAAAACAATTATCAAGCATCAAACTTCTCATAGTATTCAACACACTCTTAAGAGAATTTTATTATTCTTGAATACCTAGCATATTAGGATTTTAAGCAAATTACCATGCTATTTAAGACTCTCAAAATAATATAAGTGAAGCATGAGAGATCAATAGTTTCTATAAAACAAATCCACCACTGTGCTCTAAAAGATATAAGTGAAGTACTAGAGCAAAACTACATAACTCAAAAGATATAAGCGAAGCACATAGAGTATTCTAACAAATTCCAAATCATGTATGGCTCTCTCAAAAGGTGTGTACATAAAGAATGATTGTGTTAAACTAAAAAGTAAAGACTCAAATCATACAAGACGCTCCAAGAAAAACACATACCATGTGGCGAATAAAAATATAGCTCCAAGTAAAGTTACCGATAGAAGTAGACAAAAGAGGGGATGCCTTCCGGGGCATCCCCAAGCTTTGGCTTTTAGGTGTCCTTAGATTATCTTGCGGGTGCCATGGGCATCCCCAAGCTTAGGCTCTTTCCACTCCTTGTTTCATAATCCATCAAATCTTTACCCAAAACTTGAAAACTTCACAACACAAAACTTAAAGTAGAAAAGCTCGTGAGCTCCGTTTGCGAAAGGAAACAAAAGACCACTTCAAGGTACTGTAATGAACTAATTATTTATTTATATTGGTGTTATACCTACTGTATTCCAACTTCTCTGTGGTTTATAAACTATTTTACTAGCCATAGATTCATCAAAATAAGCAAACAACACACGAAAAACAGAATCTGTCAAAAACAGAATAGTCTGTAGTAATCTGTAGCTAGCGCAAGATCTGGAACCCCAAAAATTCTAAAATAAATTTATGGACGTTAGGAATTTATCTATTAATCATATGAAAAAATAATTAACTAAATATCACTTTCCAAATAAAAATGGCAGCAGTTCTCGTGAGCGCTAAAGTTTCTGTTTCTTACAGCAAGTGTAACAAGACTTTCCCCAAGTCTTCCCAACGGTTCTACTTGGCACAAACACTAATTAAACACAAAAAACACAACAAAAACAGAGGCTAGATAAATTATTTATTACTAAACAGGAGAAAAAAATCAAGGAATAAAAATAAAATTGGGTTGCCTCCCAACAAGCGCTATCGTTTAACGCCCCTAGCTAGGCATAACAAGCAAGGATAGATCTAGGTATTGCCATCTTTGGTAGGCAATCCATAAGTGGCTCTCATAATAGATTCATAAGGTAATTTAATTTTCTTTCTAGGAAAGTTTTCCGTGCCTTTCCTTAATGGAAATTGGAATATAATATTTCCTTCCTTCATATCAATAATTGCACCAATCGTTCTAAGGAAAGGTCTACCAAGAATAATAGGACATGAAGGATTGCAATCTATGTCAAGAACAATAAAATCTACGGGCACATAATTCCTATTTGCAACAATAAGAACATCATTAATTCTTCCCATAGGTTTCTTAGTAGTGGAATCCGCAAGGTGCAAGTTTAAAGAGCAATCATCAAAATCACGGAAACCTAACAGATCACACAAAGTCTTTGGAATCGTGGAAACACTAGCACCCAAATCACATAAAGCATAGCATTCATGGTCTTTAATTTTAATTTTAATAGTTGGTTCCCACTCATCATAAAGCTTTATAGGGATAGAAACTTCCAATTCAAGTTTTTCTTCATAAGATTGCATCAAGGCATCAACGATATGTTTAGTAAACGCTGTATTTTGACTATAAGCATGAGGGGAATTTAGCACGGATTGCAATAAGGAAATACAATCAATCAAAGAGCAATTTTCATAGTTAAATTCCTTGAAATCCATAATAGTGGGTTTAGCAACATCTAGGGTTTTAATTTCTTCAATCCCACTTTTATCAATTTTAGCATCAAGATCAACAAATTCCGAATTCTTGGAACGCCTTCTAGGTAAACGTGGATCATATTCAGTCCCATCATTATTAAGATTCATATTGCAAAACAAAGATTTAATAGGGGACACATCAATAACTTTTAGATCTTCATCTTTATTTTCATAGCAATCCGGTTTAGCGGCCATCTTATTAACTAAGGTAGCCTGCCTATCCGAAATTTCAGCAGTTAATTTCTCAAGATGAACAATTTGGGATCTTAAACCATCGAATTCTTTAGACATATCATCAAGCTCTTTATTCATAAAACTTTTCTGTTCTTTAAGCTCATTTCTGAAGAAACTATTATGTTAAAATTGCAAAACCATGAAACTCCTGACATTGCTTTCGATCTCTTCTAACCTTTTAAGGTGAAGGTCACCAAATTTAGGTAGAGCTATAGTGACAAGCAAGCAAACTAACACACAAGCAAACAAAAAGCAAGTGGGCAAAAAGAGACAAATAGAGAAAGAGAGGGAGGATAGAGAGAGAGAGAGGGTGAATAAAACGGCAAGGGTGAAGTGGGGGAGAGGAAAACGAGAGGCAAATGGCAAATAATGTAATGCGGGAGATAAGGGTATGTGATGGGTACTTGGTATGTTGACTTTTGCGTAGACCTCCCCGGCAACGGCGCCAGAAATCCTTCTTGCTACCTCTTGAGCACTGCGTTGGTTTTCCCCGAAGAGGAAGGGATGATGCAGCAAAGTAGCGTAAGTATTTCCCTCAGTTTTTGAGAACCAAGGTATCAATCCAGTAGGAGGCTATGCGCGAGGCCCTCGTACCTGCACAAAACAAATAAATCCTCGCAACCAACGCGAATAGGGGTTGTCAATCCCTACACGGCCACTTACGAGAGTGAGATCTGATAGATATGATAAGATAATATTTTTGGTATTTTTGTGATAAAGATGCAAAGTAAAATAAAAGCAAAGGAAAAAGTAGTAGGAGATTAATATGATAAAGATAGACCCGGGGGCCATATGTTTCACTAGTGGCTTCTCGAGAGAATAAGTATTCTACGGTCGGTGAACAAATTACTGTTGAGCAATTGACAGAATTGAGCATAGTTATGAGAATATCTAGGTATGATCATGTATATAGGCATCACGTCCGAGACAAGTAGACCAACTCCTGCCTGCATCTACTACTATTACTCCACTCATCGACCACTATCCAGCATGCATCTAGAGTATTAAGTTAAAAAATAGAGTAACGCCTTAAGCAAGATGACATGATGTAGAGGGATAAACTCATGCAATATGATGAAAACCCCATCTTGTTATCCTCGATGGCAACAATACAATACGTGCCTTGGTACCCCAACTGTCACTGGGAAAGAACACCGCAAGATTGAACCCAAAGCTAAGAACTTCTCCCATTGCAAGAAAGATCAATCTAGTAGGCCAAACCAAACTGATAATTCGAAGAGACTTGCAAAGATAACCAATCATACATAAAAGAATTCAGAGAAGATTCAAATATTGTTCATAGATAGACTTGATCATAAACCCACAATTCATCGATCTCAACAAACACACCGCAAAAAGAAGATTGCATCGAATGGTTCTCCACAAGAGAGGGGGAGAACATTGTATTGAGATCCAAAAAGAGAGAAGAAGCCATCTAGCTAATAACTATGGACCCGTAGGTCTGAGGTAAACTACTCACACTTCATCGGAGGGGCTATGGTGTTGATGTAGAAGCCCTCCATGATCGATGCCCCCTCCAGCGGAGCTCCGGAACAGGCCCCAACATGGGATCTCATGGATACAGAAAGTTGCGGCGGTGGAATTAGGTTTTTGGCTCCGTATCTGATCGTTTGGGGGTACGTAGGTATATATAGGAGGAACGAGTACGTCGATGGAGCAACATGGGGCCCACGAGGGTGGAGGGCGCGCCTGGGGGGGGGGTAGGCACACCCCCTACCTCGTGGCCTCCTCTTTTGTGTCTTGACGTAGGGTCCAAGTCTCCGGGGTCTTGTTCGTTGAGAAAATCACGTTCCCGAAGGTTTCATTCCGTTTGGACTCCGTTTGATATTCCTTTTCTTCGAAACCCTAAAACAGGCAAAAACAACAATTCTGGGCTGGGCCTCCAGTTAATAGGTTAGTCCCAAAAATAATATAAAAGTGGAAAATAAAGCCCAATAATGTCCAAAATAGTAGATAATATAGCATGGAGCAATCAAAAATTATAGATACGTTGGAGACGTATCAAATACCATCTCAAAAGATAAGTTAGAAAGAATTACACTCCGGATTGCAAGACGAAGAATGCTTGAACTCCTAAGAAAAGATTCTTGATGAACACTTCGAGAAGGAATTAAATCCTTTATGAATCATCATGTAGAGCCTCCATGAAGAACTCTGGTAATAAAAGAATGATCAAACGAAAGGAAAGAGAAGTTGAAAACACAAGGTGAATCCTTGCAATGATTTAGATGAATCTTCGTGGTGATATAATTGAGATAGGTTGGAACTCTTGGAAAAGAAAAGATAAAGCATCTCAAACCGAGAATGTGATATGATGAACCACTCCAGAAAGCAGGGATTGAATTTACTCGATGAAACAAGAATAAGAATTACATTATGCTTATCCTTCACCAATTTAAATTGATGACAAGCAACGGATTTGGCATACTACTTATTCTCGTAGAAAGGGTTAAGATAGATATGGCGCAAACTTGAATAAGGTCCTCAATGATCCACCGGTAGAATTGAAACAATGAATAAATTGATATGATAAAAGAAGGAAGAAGAATCTTGGAAGAACCACCATAAGAATTAAAAATGAACAAAGAAAAGATAAGGAAAACACTGGGAAGAATTATAGAAGAACGAAGAAACTTGAGAGATTATAAATACATGAGAAGGAGAGATCATGAACTGATTAGAGGAGATTTGAATGATGCACCGGTATGATTTGGAGAATGAGAGCTGAAAGATGGAATGAATAACTCTGAGATGATGGGCTCCCGAGAAACAAACTGAAAATACTCCTGAATTGCTCCGGATGGGTGGAAGAATTCTCACAATCGAGAACAATTATGAGAGGATGGCATAAGGCTAGAACCATGAATCTTTGAAAGAACGTGTAAAATTTGGAGGAAAACTCTTCTTCGGTCTTCAAGATTTGAGAATGACGATGAGAAACACCACCATGAATTGTTGAGGTACTCCGGAAGAATCAAAAGTGAAGAGGTTGAGCCAACGATGAAAATAATTTGACCGATCTTGGAGAAATACATCTAACTGATGATAATTCATTCTTACATCAAACTTGGAAAATAATTTGAGAGTAACTCCGGGAAAATAGAGGATTCAGGTAAGATCCCGGGAAAAGACCTGTGGGTTAGGGCCCACTCAAAAGAAACACCGTTGAACGATTATTTGAAAAGAGAGATTGCACCGGTTGAATTAAATGGCTTGAATGAGATACCAATCTCGAAAGAGTTTGAACGAATGCAGAGTGGAAACATGAATCTTCGAGATATCTTCAGTACTCCGGAACAATTGAATAGCAAGCAGGGAATGATTATGAGGTGCACCGGTATGGGAAAAATATTTGAAACGAGGAAAAGGGATATGATCAGCAAAGCTTGAATTGAATCCACCGGAGAAGAAAGAGAATGAATAATGATGAACTTGTAGAGCATCTTCACGAGAACCACCGGGTAAGAACATTGATTGAAAAGAATGAAGAGACTTCACATGAATAAAATGGATACTTGATTAAGAAATCTGAATCCTTGAAGAAAAGGGTGGGTGGGCGGGAAAACAAAGACAACTTGGGGCGGATGAAATGAGCACCGTTGAGAGAACTTAGAATTGAACTTGCGGATGTTGAAATGATCGGAACCACTTGAAGAGAAAGACATCGGTTGAAAAGGATTGCCATGACAATCTCGATTATCATGAAGTATTGGTATTCACATAGGAGTATGAGAACACCGCTCCGGAAAGGTATGGAATCAACTCTTGACTTCGAAGCAACTCGAATACCACAATCAAAACAAAACAAAGGATTGGCTTGCAAAAGAACAAACATATGATAGATCCCATATCGTATCATGTGTCTGTTGGAAAAGATATTCTAGGAGATACTTGAATTCCCACTTATAAACTCCCGAAACTTTTTGGTATGCAATCAGGTGTTGGGGATACAGGGGAAGCATAATAGCTCACCCAAACTAGCAAAACCTACATCCAGCTGTATCCATCCTTCAACACATAACCAAGAAACCTTCGGAAATCATTTACCTCAACCTTCAAAAAGCATCCGTTATACGAGTTATGGCAATACTCCCGACCTCCCGCCCCAGTACTGCGTGGCGTCGAGGATATCTCACCAACAACTGCATAAAAGAGATTTTTGATGTCGGCGAAACTCAGGTATTCCAGAACTGCAATGATAAAATTGTGACGACAACACCTCGGAGCTCAACTCCCCGGGATACTGCCACAACCCCTAAATGTCAGGAGGCACCAAGAACAATGTTCTCGTCACAAAACCATCAGAACAATTCCAAGATACCCCCGTGATCCTAAAAAAAAATTCGTGAAATTTGAGAAGAGAAGAGTCAATATCTATGTCAGGAGGCCTCACCAGAGCGACGAAGGGATTGAGGAGTAAAAAGAATCCTACTGTCCGATATATATAATCCTATAAGACTCAAAACATTTTTCTAGACTCAACAACGTCAACGATTCGATCAAGCAGGGGGCTCCTAAGTCGGGGATGGCTCTGATACCAACTTGTAACACCCACGATGCGGCTATATCTCCCACGTGTCGGAGCACGACTTAGAGGCATATCCACATAGTAGGCATGTCGCAAGAGGGGTAATCTTTACACATCCCATGTACTGAATAAGAAAGGGATAAAGAGTTGGCTTACAAATGCCACTTCACACAATACATAAATATATCATTACATCATCCAGAATACAATCAAGGTCCAACTACGGAATCAAATAAAGAAAGACAACCCTAATGCTAGATCCTCGATCGCCCCGACTAGGCTCCACAAATGATCAACTGGAAACGAAACAACACAATCGAACACGATCTTCATCGAGCTCCTCCTTGAGCTCGATTGCGTCACCTGCACGGTTGTCATCGGCACCTACAGCTGTTTGAAGTAATCTGTGAGTCACGGGGACTCAGCAATCTCACACCCTCGCGATCAAGACTATATAATCTTATGGGTAGGATAGGGTAGTGAGGTGGAGCTGCAGCAAGCACTAGCATATATGGTGGCTAACATACGCAAATGAGAGCGAGAAGAGAAGCAAAGCGCGGTCGTGAACTAGAAGTGATCAAGAGGTGATCCTAAAACTACTTATGTTCAAGCATAACACAAGAACCGTGTTCACTTCCCGGACTCCGCCGGAAAGAGACCATCACGTCTACACACGCGGTTGATGCATTTTAATTAAGCCAAGTGTCAAGTTCTCTACAACCATACATTAAAAAATTCCCATCTTCCCATAACCGTGGGCATGACTTTTGAAAGTTCAAAACCCTGCAGGGGTGTCCCAACTTAGCCCATCACAAGCTCTCATGGTCAACGAAGGATATTCCTTCTCCCAGGAAGACCGATCAGACTCGGAATCCCGGTTACAAGACATTTCGGCAATGGTAAAACAAGACCAGCAAGACCGCCTGATGCGCCGACATCCTGATAGGAGCTGCACATATCTCATTCTCAGGGCAACACCGGATGAACACTACGTATAGCTAAAACTAGCCCTCAAGTTTCCCCGAGGTGGCGCCGCAAGTGGCTC
>NC_041384.1:75492098-75494194 GCF_002162155.2 Triticum dicoccoides
TTAAAATAAAGATGAGCCTTGAGTCTGCAGAACCCAAGGGAAGGTGATAGGTTGTTAGTGCAAATGTAAAACCAAGGTTGGGCCTTGCTGGAGGAGTTTTATTCAAAGCAAACTGTCAAGGGGTTCCCATAACACCCAACCGCGCAAGGAACGCAAAATCAAGGAACATAACACCGGTATGACGGAAACTAGGGCGGCAAGAGTGGAACAAAAAACCAGGCATAAGGCCGAGCCTTCCACCCTTTACCAAGTATATAGGTGCATTAATTAAACAAGATATAATAATGATATCCCAACAATATCCATGTTCCAACATGGAACAAACTTCATCTTCACCTGCAACTAACAATGTTATAAGAGGGGCTGAGCAAAGTGGTAACATAGCCAAACAACGGTTTGCTAGGACAAGGTGGGTTAGAGGCTTGACATGGAAATATGGGAGGCATGATATAGCAAGTGGTAGGTATCGCGGCATAGCAATAAAGCGAGCAACTAGCAAGCAAAGATAGAAGTGATTTCGAGGCTATGGTCATCTTGCCTGCAAAGTTCTCTGAGTTGACGTAAGCTTGATCCTCGTAAGCGTACTCAATGGGTTCCTCGATCAAGAACTCGTCTCCCGGCTCTACCCAAGGCAAGAACACAAGCGAAGGAAAACAACAATCAACCACGGTGCAATGCAAAACATGGCATGATATGTGAGATGTGGTATGCAATGCATATGCGTGCTCCGGAAGGAAAAGATTGAACCAGGCATCAACTTGGCAATCCAAGAGTGCCGCTGGAAAGATGAGTTGATTTCGGTCGAAATCGATATAAAGATCACCGGAATCGGATGCACGGGTTGGAAATGGCAAGCAAAACAAGAATGACACAATTCTGCGATTAACAGCACGATGCCATCTAGAATGCAACAAGAAACTAAGCTACTGCACTCCAACATAACAACAAAGCACATAGCAGTGATATACTCAAGATGCTTGACAAAAGATGAACACTGAGCTACGGCTAAATCACACAAGAGCAGGTTCAAACAAGCATGGCAAAAGTGCAAAAGATAACATCATCACAGACTTAGTGAGAAAACTAACATGTCAGGAATTAACACCAGGAAGCAATGTTTAGAGCAAGATAACAACATGCTACAGGATCAGATCATAGCAATACAAGGCATGACATGAATCTACTCAAAGCATATAACAAAAGTCCCTTACTGACCATAAGCCAAAAAGGATCAGAAGATATGATGGCACCCATGTAAACATAGCAAGTTTCGTTAACAGATTCAGACTTAGCAGAAAAACTGGACATGGCATAAACAGAATTATGAAGACATGTTTGCGAGCTCGATGCACTCAACACAAGGTATTGCATGACAAACTAAGCATACTACCAGCAAGAAGACATGTTCAAGAAGCTATCCATGGCAAGAACAATCTCATAACATGCATGGATCAACTACAACAACCTTGGCAAAATTGATTAACACGTAAACAATCTGCCAGGAACATTTTATTGCAAAAGTAGAGCAAGATTGAGTCATGCTAGGGCACTCCATAAATGCAAACAGGGGCATGGATGGATAGAGCGTAACCATATGTTAAAATCATCCTTACTGAACATACTCAAAAGAAGCATGGATCTCTATGTAGCAACATGAATATATGGCATTAAAATAACAGCTGGGAAAAGACTTGGTGAAATTCCAAGTCCCTGAAATCATCAACATCACGAGAGCTACTTTGCATGCATGTTCTAGTCACCACATTGATCACAAAAATACATGGCATACACCCCTGTAAAGATGGCATGACATAGCCCAAAACACATGTAGATCTCATGCCCATATGGAGCACACAATAATCGTGGCAAAAATGACAAATGCTCATAAGCTGATAAGAAACAGGAACTAACATTTTATAGCACTCTTGCATCAAACATTTGGACATCAAGATGGACTCAAACAAGCATGGCACAATGGAACAAAATGAAGAGCACACCATGATGAACATTTTGATATCTCATGCATGCAAAACGGATCTACGGATGAGAAGTTATGGCATGATGAATAGTGCTTGAAATTGTTGCAGACTGAAAAG
>NC_041384.1:75494455-75505413 GCF_002162155.2 Triticum dicoccoides
TGGAGAGGCGCGGCGCAGGACGGCGAAGGCGGCACCGGCGGGCGCGGGACGGAGAAGAACTCCGGTGGCGGCGCGGGATCGGCGGCGGAGAGGCGCGGGCGCGCGGCGGTGCGCGCGGGCCGAGCGGGCCGGCTGCGGGCCGAGCGGGCGGCTGCGGGCCCCGCGGGCCGGGCGGCGGGGCGTGGTGGCGGAGGCCACGTGGCAGGCGCTGAGAGGCTGGGAGCGGCGGCGCGGTTACGTCCGGTCCGGGACGGACATGTCCGGCGGGCGAGAGAGGAAAGATCTAGGGTTTCATCCGGGATTTCGGGGGGGAAGATGTTTTTATAGGTAGAGGGAGCTAGGAGAGTCCAAATGAGGTGTGGTTTTCGGCCATGCGATCGTGATCGAACGGGCGAGAGGATGGAGGGGTTTTGGATGGGTTTTGGGCCACTTTGAAGGGGTGTTGGGCTGCAACACACACGAGGCCTTTACGGTTCCTCGGTTAACCGTTGGAGTATCAAACGGACTCCAAATGGTACAAAACTTGACAGGTGGTCTATCGGTGGCGTACCAAGGCCACTTGGCAAATCTCGGTCCATTCCGAGAAAATTTAACACCCGCTCACAAAAAAGACAAAAGGGGGCGCCGGAGGACATAAGAGTGTCGGAATGCAAAACAGACAACGGGGAAAATGGTCGGATGCATGAGACGAACATGTATGCAAATGCGATGCACATGCTGACATGATATGAAATGCATGACACGCAAACAATTGACAAGGCAACAACAACGAATAACTGGAAGACACCTGGCGCAACGGTCTCGGGGCGTTACAGTAAGCCGCCGCATCAAATAACGGAGCCGTCGTGCACACAACCGACGGCAACCGACGCTAAGTTAACCCTAGAAAGAAGAAACCCACATTAGCCCGCGTGATCACTGTGTATATCACGACGAGTAGCACTACCAGAACAAGATGTGCGATGACCTGGACCGCCGGAAAGCTAGGTTACCCGCCCTGCTAGGTTAACCACTACGACGATAACGGCGGCAGGATGCTGCCGCGAGCGAGACAAATATGGGGAAACGGGATGCGGTGCCTGCGAGCGCTGGAGGTTCACGACGGTGCCGCGCGCGCTCTCGGACGAGATCACTGCCGCCGATATTTCTACAGAACCTCAACAGAATGATGGAAGAGCTGCGTGAATGATGGAGCTGCGTGATTGATGTATCGGCCGTCGGCAGGTCATACCTGGTCGTGGGGTCGTGTCATCTTTTTTTCGAGATGTCACCGTATACAGACGTATGAGTTATACGGGTTATACGGGACTTGGATATGGGCAGCGGCAGGCCGGAGAAAAAAATATATGACGGGGGTCAAGAATACCCCTAGGAAATTGAGTTAGGGGGGTGAACCGGAGCAAGGCTCCTGTCTATCGGGCATGAACCCTGTTCGTGACGTTTCAAGCAGGGTGCCCTCTTCCAGACTTGTTCTCTGAATATGAAACCACAGGTCCAAGTAAGCACGCGCGGAGGAAAACGATTGCATGCATATCCAATCGCACCGCTGCGCAACTACGTACGTACGTGCTTGGGCCGCCTATACCGTGCACCACGATGCACGTCAGACAAAGTGAACGCGTGCTTCTCCCGTGATGCATCCACACGCCTCAAACTGGCTGGCCGATGGCTATTTAAGCTCGATCTTCTCCCATATCGATCTGCACCAAGACAGCTTACTACTAGCTAGCTAGAGATCAGTTAACAGCTGATTGTGGACACCAGCTACGTACGTACACATCCTCGCTCACAGGTTGCAAAATGGCTTCTCTCTCGAGTAGTCCATGGCTTCATCTCCTACTGCTTCTCGTGGCCATGGGCGGCACGTTCGCGGCCGCCGGTGGCAGCGGGAACCCCACCGCCGGGTTCCAGAAGGTGCAGCTCGCCGACGGCGATTTCCAGGTGCAGAGCCCGTACAACGTGCCGGAGAGCCAGCGGTTCCAGTACCGCAACGGTGTGCGGACGTTCTGGGTGCACCGAAATGACAAGCCCTTCAACACCGTCACCCACACCAACCCGCGCTCTGAAGTCAAGCTCCGGGTAAGTACATAGCAGCACATTGTTGAGATTCCTCCTGCCATGGAGTCACATAATATATGATCTATGCGCTTCCAGGGCCACGACTACTCGTCGGGGGTGTGGCAATTCGAGGGCTATGGCTACGTGCCGTCGGGGACCTCCGGCGTGTCGGTGATGCAGATCCACAACGAGGAGGGCGCCGCGCACTCGACGGTGTTGATGTTGCACGTCTACGACGGCGTCCTTCGGTTCTACAGCGGGGCGGCCATCGAGCCCGACATCTACGACCGGTGGTTCCGCCTCAACGTGATGCACGACGTCGGCGCGTCCACGGTGGCCGTGTACGTCGACGGCGAGCGAAAGTTCAGCACCAGCGTGACCCCCAGCGAGTCCTACTACTTCAAGTTTGGGGTGTACATGCAGCACCATGACCAATCCAGCTGCATGGAGTCACGATGGACCAACGTCACGCTCTATACTAAGCACTAGGCGGTAGATAGCCATGTCTGTTGGTAATGCGTACTAGCATGCCGTATATGTTTACACCACCCCATGTATTACATTATTACCACCAGAAGTTGAATAAAGGTTGTTGCTTGGAGTAGTACACGCACATGTGACCCCTAACGTGCCCGTGACTTCTTTCTCAGAATTATTTTATAAATATATACATATTTATGTAGTGATTAGTAAGATGAATTTTAAGTACCGTTAAAAGGAGTAGATAATATAACGATCATTTTTCTGTTAGGGTAAACCACCGAACACTCCTGCTCGAGCCCTGGAGCAAAGAAAAAGGGCGATCGTTATGAGTAATTCGTCCTTTACTTGCCGGGCACTTTCCTCTTCTCTCCATCCGATAACCGAAACACGCGTACTAATCATGCTTCTTTGATTCCCTCTTGTCTCGCAAAACTATAGTGTGTTGACCTATCACGTGATCAAGTTCCCAGAGATGGGTAGCGGACTTCTGTCGATGCTCTTCGCGAAGGAGAAGGTGCCGGGATGTGGCGGCAACGAGTTCGACTTGATTTAGAAAGAAAATTGTGAATACACATACACATGTGTACTATGTATTTATAAAATTTTACGCAACCTCTGTAACTTAACATAAGACGTTTATTAAGTTAGAGAGGAAGTAATACTTTTCACATGTGGCATACAAAACAATATCTATTTCAAATGGGCCAGAAAAGTTGTTGGGCTGACTTTTATCCGTGTAGCCTACAAATCACAATATTTTCAAACAAATTTTCACAGGCATTACTGCACACATATTAGTTTTCACAAGAATTTTTTTAGAAAAATATTTAAATATGAATTTTGTTATTATTTTAAATACCAAGTTCCATGAAGCAATACGCCTGCACACCTGGTGAGGGCCATACGCCGACGTTCCTATTCCTAGTGAGAGGCACAATGTATCTCCTAAGTTTTCTAAGCTTCGGCTTGGCGGCATGGTGGGCGAGTGGCACCCTGCAGCGGGTTTGTTGGCGCTGTTCCGTCCCTGATGGCCTCGGGCCTGCATTCTCCGATGTCCGTGGCTTGCGGGGCCTCTGCCGGCGCAGCTCCGGCCCCAACGACCAAGTAGATGCATTCTCCTCCAGCTTACTTTGCCCATCAGTGTCCTGTCTGCTACGACCCCATCAGATTGGATCTGTGTTCCTCCGGTTCCTAGCTTGTCGGTGTTGCCGGTTGCCAATGATTGCCTTGTGCAGGTTTCTCTCCGCCTCGTCGCGTCCCCAACGCCGTATACCTCCACGCCTCACCTTGGGCTAGATCCAATGCTCGTGTGTCCGATGGCGCTCAGTGCCACCTCCGGCGACAGGTGCAGCCCCACCAACTCTCTTCTTGACGTGGCAGTTTCGGCCGATGTTTGACTTCCTCATCATAGAGTCCATATTCGGTGGCCATGGGATTGCTTAGACTCAGTCCAAGGAGAAATCCTTGCTTAGCTAGCCGGTGCCGGCAGCGGCGTCACTCACGAGTGTTGTTTTCTCTTATTGAAGGTGTGGCCATGGACTCCATCGATGCCCCTCTTCGAGCTCAGCGGAACCCTAGGTACGGTTCTCCGGATCGGATGGAGACGGCGTCTCGGCATCATTCTCCTTCACGAAGGCGCTATCTTGTCCGCTTGCGGTGTCCTTGGTGGCGACTTTGCCGATGTTGGATCCATTGCTTGTTCGGTCTACCTCTCTAGATGGGTCTTGGTGGGTTTAGCTGTGTGTATCCTCTGTTCCGGGCCAACACCCAGGAAATGCACGCTCGGGGTGCATCGAGGCCTTGGGAGGCGCACATTGTCCCGTTTGTATGTGAGTGGTTCGCGGCTTGAGGTGTTTGGGACTACTTGAAGCATCTGTAACCGGAGTTCTCATATCATTATCAAATGTTCGGGCAGCCTCCCTGATCACAGTCTGGCTTTTTTTGTCACCTAACCGGACACCTTAAACCGGGTGTTTCTATACATCGCTTGCGAGCGGTAGCACATGTGTCGCTTGCGCGCCATCTTAAACAGGCCTGGCCCATCCGAGGGAGCAAGCGCCTGCAAACAAGCGTTGTGGCACGAGTGAGTAAGCACCAACTAGCGTGTTTGTTTTTCTTTCTTTAGTCTCAAAAAATGTTTTCTTAATGGCCACAAATTCAATTCTGATCATTTCTGGAAACGAGAAAATTCTATAAAAATACCCGAATATGTTTGGAAATGTGACAATTACATGAAATTCCTCAAACATTTTCTGAAAATAAGACCAAATTTGGTAAATAGGAACATTTTTTGGAATCCTAAACAAAAACTTTGAATTCAAAAAACCCTCAAATTCAAATTCTATTTTTTGGATAATAGAACAAATTTTCAAATATGGTGAGCACTTTTACCAAGGACATACTCAACAATTATTTAGTATATGATGAACATCATACATATGTAATGAACATTTTTAAATATACAGTGATGTCTTTTACAAAATACACAGTGAACAATTTTTTAATATACGATGGGTATTCTAATTGTATGCACTGAATTATTTTCTAGTATACGGTGAACAATTTTCAGTTACACGTTTTTTGATATACGGTGAACATTTTTTGAAATTCACGAGCAATTTTTGACATCCCAATTTTTGTTTTAAAAATGTTAAGTCTTTTTTAAAATTTGTGAACATTTCTTGAAATTGTGAAAATTAAATAAATTCCAAACATGTTTTGAGAAAACACAAATACATTTTTAAAAATGTGAACATTTCAAAAAATGCTAATAATTTTCTAAATTTTGAACATTTTAATTTTTTATGAAATTTAAATACTGAGAAGAAAAAAGAAACAGAAAAACCAAAAGGATGAAAACCTGAAAAGGAAACAAAAAACCAGTAAAAAATAGTGATGAGTTTAAAAGAAAGAGAAAGAAAGGAAAAAAGAAAAAAACATAGGGAAGAAAAGAAACATCCGGAAGCTTCCCCAAAATGTTGGGTATCCTTCCGCTTGGTGGGCCAGGCCAATCGGCGCCATAACGCTCACAAAGAGTGACATATATCATTTGCGTCTTAAACTGACCCATACGTCCAGGTTGCCCCGCACCCTCAAATATCCATTCCATATGTGAGACGGATATGATGACACTTGGATGCGTCCATTACGTCGAATTTGGTTCATGTTGGTCCATCCTGACCCCACAAATATGTGTCTCTGTCGATCCCTGACAAAACATAGCCACTTTACTTCACTCCAGTCCATGCCGATGCGTCTACAAACTTCTCTCCGACAATCTCCGACGCGACGGAAGGCGGATCGGACTCTGAAAATTCCAGATCTCTCGTCTCGGACCTCATAGAAACTAGTACTACGACGCAAGAATGTCCCAGCATGGGCGTACTGCGACGTACGCTGTCTATCCGTTTCTGCTCCGGTGCTCCCCCCAGGCTGAACGCGAGGGGAAAAACACAAGGACGGCCAGGATGAACCAAAAACGATTCATCACGAGGCGCACGATCGTCTTTGTTGCCCCCGCGTATAGCCATCGAGGAGCCCTGGGAGGCCCGTACGGGCCCGGTTAGATCGTATGTCCGGCCCTATACGTATTTGTATATGGCATGCGTTTCGTTTTCGCATGCAGTCGCCCGCGGCCGTGTGGCAGCACGTGTCCATGGCAACAAGCCAAAACTGTCCCATCATATAAATGTGGATGGCAACTACCTCCGGCCTCATCGCCCACCATTTCCCCCCGCCACATCGTCTCGCTCTCCACTCCCTCTCCTTTCCCACCTTGTCGTCTCTCTCTCCCCAATCGCATCCTCTCCATCACCTCCATTGCCATGGAGGACGCTGATAACCCACAAGTATAGGGGATCGTGACAGCTTTCGAGGGTAGAGTATTCAACCCAAATTTATTGATTCGACACAAGGGGAGCCAAAGAATATTCTCAAGTATTAGCAGCTGAGTTGTCAATTCAACCACACCTGGAAACTTAGTATCTGCAGCAAAGTGTTTAGTAGCAAAGTAATATGATAGTGGTGGTAGCGGCAACAAAAGTAAAGACAACAAAGGTAATGTTTTTGGTATTTTGTAGTGATTGTAACAGTAGCAGCGGGAAAGTAAATAAGCGTAAACCAGTATATAGAAAACTCGTAGGCACCGGATCAGTGATGGATAATTATGCCGGATGCGATTCATCATGTAATAGTCATAACATAGGGTGACACAGAACTAGCTCCAATTCATCAATGTAATGTAGGCATGTATTCCGTATATAGTCATACGTGCTTATGGAAAAGAACTTGCATGACATCTTTTGTCCTACCCTCCCGTGGCAGCAGGGTCCTATTGGAAACTAAGAGATATTAAGGTCTCCTTTTAATAGAGAACCGGAACAAAGCATTAACACATAGTGAATACATGAACTCCTCAAACTATGGTCATCACCGGGAGTCACTACAAAAAAATACACTTCCGTGATGATACGTGTTTGTCACAGTAGGTCGCTTTTTTTGTCATGCATGTACATCCATGACAAATTTATGATAGAATCAAGATAGTCATACCTGTGCTGTCGTAGAAGTGTTCCATGACATTACCAAAATTATCATCACGGAAGTGTCCACTTCCATGACGATAAATCACGCGTCACAGAAGTGCTTTCGTCAAGGGTGACCGACACGTGGCATCCACCATAACGGAACACCGTTAAGCTATCGGGTCGGGTTTTGGATCCGATAACCCATTAACAGCCCCGACCAATGGGAAATTTCCACGTGTAAAATTTTTATTGGCCGGACGAAACACGTGTCAGCTTGTCAGTGGGTCAGATAGGCGCCTATGATACGTCGACATGTGGCACGGCCCAACAGAGGCCCATTCCTGTGTAAAGGCCGGCCCGTTTGACTTGGTGAAAAGCTGGCGGCCCGGCCCATGGAAAGCCTGTTAACGGCCTGTTCGGATATAGCCCATTTACAGCCCGCTAACCGAAGGCCCGTTACGCCCTATGCGAATTAGGCCCAGTAGCGTCATCTGGGCCATGCAATATGATTCCAGCCCGTTTTCACTTCTGGCCCATGTATGGCCCATGACGTCTTTCGGCCCATATGAGGCCCTATGTAACTCTTGGCCTATTAACGGCCCGTGGTGAAACTGGCCCGTAATAAACAGTGTATCACTTTACACCCGCTAACGGCCTGTGGTGAAACTGGCTCATGATGAACAGTGTATCACTTTATACCCATTAACGACCCGTTATACTGTTGGGCCGTTTCCAGCCCATGTTATCTTCCGGCCTTCTTCAGAGCCCATTTATTCTTGGGCTCATTTCCAGCATTCGTTTACTTACGCCCGTTACTGTCATTTTCTGCTTGTGGGCCAAATTCAGCCCGTGGTTACAGTAGGCCCGTTTGTGGTCCGTTAATATGTTGGGCCGTTTTCATAGCGTCGTCAAATACGGCCTATTAACGATGGCCCGTTATGGTCGGCCCATGAATGGACGATTCCAACTCTAGCCCGTTTACGGCCAGAATGCGGTCTGTTCGGCCTATGTTTGGCCAATCGATCATACGGCCCGTAGAAGGCCCATTGATGATACATCATGTAGAAGGCCCATTGATGATACGGCCCATAGAAGGCCCATTGTTTCTATGGCCCGTAGAAGGCCCACTGCTTCTACGGCCCGTAGAAGGCCCACTATTTATACGACCCGTAGAAGGCCCATAGTTTCTACGGCCCGTAGGAGGCCAAGTGTCACTACAGTAAATATTAGCCCATGGTTATTGTGGCCTAGTTTTAAAAAATAGGTTATTGCAGCCACTAGCAAACCGCAGAAAAAGAACTGCAGTGACTACAAGCAAACAAATAAACAAGACAACAAGGAAATAAATAAGCAAGCAACTTACACTAGGCTATCACGGCTATTACACATATTACATCCACTGGGCATCAAAGTGCGCCACCAGTGCAAATATAGGGAACACAACAGCATATAAACGTCGCAGCAAAACAAGTCCAGAACTGAAACCACTTCAGAAGAGCTCAAGAAACAATATCCTGGGTACCCATAATGCTGGCAAGATGCTTAGCAAGCTTATTAACTTTCTCTTATTTGGCGCTTAAGTCCTCCAGCGCTTGCTGTTGCACCAGAAAGTATGCATCTGAATTCTGCAGGGACTTCCTTAGTCCTTCGGCTTCCTGTCGCATAACATCTGATCGATGTCTTTTAACTTGAAGTTGAGACTCAAGAAGCCGAACTGATTCAGGCAACGAGTTCGAAGAGCTGGTGCCAACAGTGGTAGCCAGTAACTTTAACACTACATCAAGACAGGGCTTTGGGGTTGTCTCAGTGTCTTCAATATAGTTTTTATCAGCTTTCTTGGAGACCAATAGGGATGTCTCACTATCTTGAACCTTATCTGCATTACTTCCTTTACCATTGCATAACAGGGTACTCTTGTCCAATACTTTATCCGCGTTCTAAAAGAGAAACAAACAAACAAACACATCTCAGGTTTACCAGTTTAGTAGTAAGGTGGACAGGATAACAGCATGAAACAAACATATATCTATGTAGTATGGTCACTATATGGTCTATATCATTCTAGTTTATGTTGCCAAATCAAGATAGATACAGTTCGAATCATATCTATTTAAGACAAAGCAACATAGACAGAATATAAGTGTGGGAAACTACATAGCAATAACAACACTTGTAATGTGCATGGCATGAGAACATAACTGTTTATTCAATTGAAACTGAAATCAACATAGAGCAAGTTACAATAGCAAACAGCCAAACACGTTGAAGAAACAGGTTTAAAACATACCTGTTGCGCCATTGGAGTTTCAATTGCATCCTTCAAATTTGAAATTAGTTGGTATCAGTAAATAGAGTGATGCAAGAGCAAAGTAGTATGAACCATAGCTACAGAACCTGACCTGAGAACAATTCTTCTTTTGCTTTAAGCGTTGACTTCGGGTTCGGAGTGGTGGTCCTCGTGATTTGGGCACTGCAGTTGCCTTACTAACTACTCGTGTTTGGGTGCTCTGTGGTGGAGACGGTGCTGTGTCAATGGGATCTGGGTGTCTATCTACTGGGGTTGGGGTTAGAAGGGGTGTAGCTGGTTCTCTGTCCAACTGGGTAGGGGTATAATCTGCATGAGTGTAGGTTATGTGTGGTGGGGCTGGTTCTTGGGCAAGTACAACCGTGGTTCTACCTGCATCGACAGGTAGCACGATCTTTTTTGAAGACCGTGTTTTTAGTCCCACAGATACTGCCATCACTCCCTCCAATTGAAATGGGTGATAAACAAGAAAAGTAATTGAATGTACAGACATTGTAAGATAGACAGGTGCAATGGATAGTAGGGAAGAAAACATGGCATGAAATAATTCACATTTATGTTGTCTAAGCAAACAAAATAGCAGGACATAATTTCACATATATGATGGCTAATTAAACAGGATAGCATGACACAATTTCACATGTATGATGGCTAACTAAACAGGATAGAATGACATACTTCAAAATATGATGACTATGTAAACAGGATGACATGAAATAACTATATGATGTGTCTATTAAAGTGGTTGGCATGCCATAAATCACAAACATGCCGTCGATGGAAACATGATGGCATGATATAATTCACGGATAGAATGACATAATTTAAATATGATGACTATGTAAACAGGATGAGATGATATAACTATATTATGTCTTTAGAAAATGGGTTGGCATGCCATAATTCAGATACATGCTATCTATGTAAATATCATAGCATGACATAATTCAAATATATGATTTATATACTAAGGAAGTGAGCAGAGGGCAATCACATATATGATGTGTCAACTAAGGAGATGGCATTCAATATTGTGTATATGATGTAAAAACTAAGCATTGCAATACAACATTTGCATTACATGAGTAATATAACCCTGCCAAGTTTGAGCATACACCTCAGGGGGATAATAGGACTGGTCATCTGCCTCTGAATCCTCCTCTGAAGAGCTATCTATAATCAGCAAGATATCTGCTTCAGCAGGTAGCATTGTCTGCTCTAAAGACCTTGTTTTCACTCCAGATTTGTCCATCACCAATTCAAATGGCTGATGCACAGGAAGAGCAGTTGAATATACAAACATTGTCGACAAAAGCAATGAGAAATACAAAAAAAGGACGACATGATATAATTCACATATATGACGCTTGCCTAAACAGCATGGCATTGCATAATTCACATACATAATGCCTTGCAACAAGATAACATTGCATAATTCACATATATAATGTCTTGCAACAAGATGGCATTGCATAATTCGCATATATGGTAATTATACACTAAACAGGTGGCATTCACACAAAGCATGTCTAAACTAAGCAAATGACATAGCAATGCAAGATACCATACACACGATATGAGCAACA
>NC_041384.1:75505423-75517085 GCF_002162155.2 Triticum dicoccoides
CCATTGGAGTTTCAATTGCATCCTTCAAATTTGAAATTAGTTGGTATCAGTAAATAGAGTGATGCAAGAGCAAAGTAGTATGAACCATAGCTACAGAACCTGACCTGAGAACAATTCTTATTTTGCTTTAAGCGTTGACTTCGGGTTCGGAGTGGTGGTCCTCGTGATTTGGGCACTGCAGTTGCCTTACTAACTACTCGTGTTTGGGTGCTCTGTGGTGGAGACGGTGCTGTGTCAATGGGAACTGGGTGTCTATCTACTGGGGTTGGGGTTAGAAGGGGTGTAGCTGGTTCTCTGTCCAACTGGGTAGGGGTATAATCTGCATGAGTGTAGGTTATGTGTGGTGGGGCTGGTTCTTGGGCAAGTACAACCGTGGTTCTACCTGCATCGACAGGTAGCACGATCTTTTTTGAAGACCGTGTTTTAGTCCCACAGATACTGCCATCACTCCCTCCAATTGAAATGGGTGATAAACAAGAAAAGTAATTGAATGTACAGACATTGTAAGATAGACAGGTGCAATGGATAGTAGGGAAGAAAACAGGGCATGAAATAATTCACATTTATGTTGTCTAAGCAAACAAAATAGCAGGACATAATTTCACATATATGATGGCTAATTAAACAGGATAGCATGACACAATTTCACATGTATGATGGCTAACTAAACAGGATAGAATGACATACTTCAAAATATGATGACTATGTAAATAGGATGACATGAAATAACTATACGATGTGTCTATTAAAGTGGTTGGCATGCCATAAATCACAAACATGCCGTCGATGGAAACATGATGGCATGATATAATTCACAGATAGAATGACATAATTTAAATATGATGACTATGTAAACAGGATGAGATGATATAACTATATTATGTCTTTAGAAAATGGGTTGGCATGCCATAATTCAGATACATGCTGTCTATGTAAACATCATAGCATGACATAACTCAAATATATGATTTATATACTAAGGAAGTGAGCAGAGGGCAATCACATATATGATGTGTCAACTAAGGAGATGGCATTCAATATTGTGTATATGATGTAAAAACTAAGCATTGCAATACAACATTTGCATTATATGAGTAATATAACCCTGCCAAGTTTGAGCATACACCTCAGGGGGATAATAGGACTGGTCATCTGCCTCTGAATCCTCCTCTGAAGAGCTATCTATAACCAGCAAGATATCTGCTTCAGCAGGTAGCATTGTCTGCTCTGAAGACCTTGTTTTCACTCCAGATTTGTCCATCACCAATTCAAATGGCTGATGCACAGGAAGAGCAGTTGAATATACAAACATTGTCGACAAAAGCAATGAGAAATACAAAAAAAGGACGACATGATATAATTCACATATATGACGCTTGCCTAAACAGCATGGCATTGCATAATTCACATACATAATGCCTTGCAACAAGATAACATTGCATAATTCACATATATAATGTCTTGCAACAAGATGGCATTGCATAATTTGCATATATGGTAATTATACACTAAACAGGTGGCATTCACACAAAGCATGTCTAAACTAAGCAAATGACATAGCAATGCAAGATACCATACACACGATATGAGCAACATAACCCTGCCAAGTTAGGGCATGCACCTCAGGGGGGAAATATGACTGGTCATCTGTCTCTGAATCCTCCTCCGAGGAGCTATCGGTAACCAGCAAGACATGCGCTTCGTCAGATAGCATTGTCTGCTCTGAAGACCTTGTTTCCACTCCAGATTTTTCCATGACCGTGCCAAATGGCTGATGCACAGGAAGAGTAATTGAATGTACTAAAATTGTTGACAAATTTAACATGTAATAAAAAAATGATGGCATGATATAATTCACATATAAGATGACTGGCTAACCAGGGTGGCATTGCAAAATTCACATATATGATGCCTGGCTAGACAAGATGGCATTGCATGATTCACATATACGATAAAGAAACTAAATAGATGGCATTGACACAAAGCATGTCTAAACTAAGCAGATGACATCTTTAATGTATACAATAAGCAATGCAAGGCACCATATGCATGATATTACCAACATCAGCATGCCAAGTTAGAGCAAAGACCTCATGGGGTAAATAGGAGTGGTCTTCTCCTTCTGAATCCCCCTCATAACAGTTATCTTCCTCTTGATTACGATCTAAAATGGGTGGAGGGGGGTTGCCTTTGCGCCCACCATGGAACGGCGTTTGCATGAAATTTTATTGCCACACAAGGCTCATCTCTTTTGCTCTACATGATCAGTTCCATTGTGTACAATAACTAGCATGCATAGGAGTAAAACATAGTGAGATTATGTAAGGAGTGCATGCACAAATCCAGAGTGATGGTAGCAAACTGTGGATAGACCCAAAACCAATGATAGCAGGCAGATAATAACTTTAGTTAAAAAATACAGATAATGGCTCCTTTAATGTTTGTTTGCACCCAACATGAAACTCATAGTAGACACCGGAGATTAACCAGATAGTACTGATTGCTGCCCCAATATGTACCCCACAACCATTTAAAAACTCAAGTTTCAGCATTAGTTTGGAACTGTCTCGGAGTCTAATAGGTGAACACGACGATAATGTAGCATGTCATCATATTAAGCGACACATAACGTAAGCAGACACGAAGAGTGCGACCTCTCTTGCGGACCTGTGTAGTCCTCAAGGTCATCTGCTTAGTTGATGATGGTAATGTAGTTGCCGTGGCTGCCGGCGGCGGGGAAGAATATCTGAGGTGGCGAAAGACAGTCTGGAGAGCGGAATCCTTCTGTGGTGAAACCTTCCGTCGTTGGAGCAGCTGAGCTGGGGTGGAACACAGTGCCGCAGGAGCAGGACAAACTACACAAGGTTTTCTTTGACACATATCTGTAACAGAAGTAATTGAGTAAGGGCTTGTTTGAATTTGAGGATTCTAACAATGCAGGGATAGGAAATAGACAGGAATAGGATAGGAATGCACGTGCAAAACAGAGAATTTAAAAACACAGGATTTCTGCCAATCTAGGTGTTTGATTCACAACAATTGGAAGATCACAGGATGCAAAAAAGCATGGTGAGATTAAGTCAAACCACAAGAAAATATACGGTTATAATGCTATTATGCTACTATCTCTTAGTCTTGTGCTTGATGAATAGGAATATGAAAATGAGGAGAAGTGGAAATTAGAATTCCTACAGTTTTTCTTTCAAGGAGACACTAAAGGAACAAATCCTACAGTTTTCCTTTGCTCCATTCCTTTGCACCATATTCATGAAAAGTAGTACCATAGGAAACTTTCCAATTCCGATGTTTTTCATTTACTTTTCCTTTCAAGCACTGGCGATTCTAGTAGGCAGGCTTGAGCAAGGAAAATACTACATTAAAAAATGTTTTTGTGCTACTTCTATTACTTTGGACCCAGGCCACTGCCATACTAGCTCAACTCCCAGGCCCATCGACAAATGCACAACTGAAACGCACAGAGATAAATAATGATGGCGTTCAAGAGTGTCCATCACGGATAGCTAAGTTGCATGGTACCTCACTTCTTGTTATATAGTAGGATAAAATAATTGTATTTCCTGTTACTACGAGTGCTCAGTGGACAATATATATAACATGTAGAGTAAAAAAGAGATGCAACAAGTGTAGAACCTCTTTGGCGAAGCCATGTCGATCTCAGCGTGATTGGGTTGGCCGGTGAGGATGCTCCGGCTGACTTGGCTGTCGGAGGAGGGGAAGAAGATCTTAGGTGTCTGGAGATGGAGCCCGAGGTACTGCTCCGCTGTGATGGAGGGTTTCGTCGTTGGAGCAGCTCCGGTGAGTTGTACGACGCCGAGGCTGAAGCAGGACAAGAGAGACAACGAACAACATTAACCTGAGTGGAATTCTAATAGCATCTCCAATACATTATGTAAAATACATAACCACAAAGTGCTAGATGTAAAATACATCAGCCGCTCATCTCTAAATTTAAGTGTCGAAACTGAACTTAACTGTCGAAACTGAACTTAACTGTCGAAACTGAATTTTGCTGTCGAAACTGAACGCACTAGCAAGGTGAGGCTACACGTCGGTCGACTGACTTTTTCATCTCTGGTCAGTCAATTTTGCAGCCGTTGGATACGAAATCAAGGGCCTGCGGTTCATCTTCAACCTCCACCCCCATGAGTCGGCCAAACAGCAGCCCCCCGCCGCCCGCGGCCGGTGGTGCGCCGCCCCGCCCGCCCCGAAAACACTCCCCACCGCCGGTCCGCCGCCGCCCCGGCCATCCCTCTAGGCCACCCCGTGCCGAGTTTTTTCTCCGACGATCCCCACGCCACCTCCCCGCCAACGCCCCGCCACCGCCGGCGACCACTTATGAAGCTATGTACCTAGGGTAGGGGCATGGACCTGTCCTAAGAGCCCTACCCAAGGACATCCCTGGAAGAAGTCACCTTTCAATCGACTTGAAGGTATCCCACTCGACGGATTCAAGACACTCGACCAGGAAGCTACCACTCGACTACGAAGCTAATCACTCGACTGACAGGAGATCTAAAGTCACTCCGCAAGCAAATGGTCGGCCATTAAGTAGTCTTTATGGTCATCATAGCACTTTATTAGGGACGTTACCAGTAACGCCCAGTCTTAATGTATTTTAACCCTGCATTACTGAGGATCGGAGGGGTCTGGCGAACTCTATATAAGCCACCCCCTCCTCAGTAGCAGGGGTTGGCACCCCTGTAATTCATACACACATAATCCAGTCGACCGCCTCCGGGCACCGAGACGTAGGGCTGTTACTTCCTCCGCGAAGGGCCTGAACTCGCGCATCCTAGTGTATTTACAACTTCTCCATAGCTGAGATCTAGCCTCTCCATACATACCCCCCTACCTCACTGTCAGAGTTAGAACCACGACAGTTGGCGCCCACCCTGGGGCCGGAGTCTTAGCGCCTAGTTGGAGAAGTTGCGATTTTTCCAATCCCTTTGATCATGTTTTCTTGCGGAGATTTGGTGGAGGGCCACGAGATCCATCTCGGCGCACTCACGTTCATCGCCGACAACTCCGCTTGGCTTCAGGAGGCTCCACTCGACATCGACGCCCTCCCCGTCCGCGGTGCGACGCACTTCCGTGCATGTGTTCGTGGCGTCCTCCTGCGGCAGCCGTCGACCCAGTATCGGTCGGCTCCCGTGTCATCTTCCCGCCCTGTCTCCCACCGGCGCAAGCGCTCCGGCCGGTCGAGACTTCAGAGATGGGTGAGGCATGCCGTGGCCCGCCAGTCGGCAGCCCCACAAGTTGCGGCAATCGAGCCCGACGAATCCCTCTACGGCCTGTTCGACTGGCTCCGCGGAGACCGCATCCGAGTGCGACGACAGCGACCCGGCGGCTGAGGTTCTGGCGGTCGATGGAACACACAGTCCTCCCGGTTTCCCTCGCACCGACGGAGGCGCGGGTGGGGGTGACCCGTCGCATCCCCACGATGAGTATCTCCCCGAACCTCTCACGTCATTGCAGCGAGAGGAGCTTCGCCGCCAGAACATGGATGCACTCCACACTCCTATCATCGGAGAAACCCCCAAGGCCCGGGCCTTGGAGGATGCGCGCTTGGCTAACTTGGCCGAGCGCACTCGACTGGAGAATCTCCAGCGAATGCTCGACGAGCAAATGCGTCAGCGAGCTCCCGAGTCCAGTCGACGTCAGCTCTTCCCGCCTACGCAGGTATATCGAACCCCGGTTCAGAATTTGGCAGCCGCGGCCCGTATAGCAGAATCGATTCAGCCCTCCCAGTCGGAGGCTGGCAGGGGCTTGTTGCAAATCAGAGCGTTGCTCCGGGCAGCGGGAAACCAGAATTCCGCTGTTTCTCAGTCGCAGAATAGGATCCACAGTCGATCCGTCGCAACGGATACAGTCCAGTCGGCTCACAGCCCAAGATCGCCCCCGAGGCGTGAGGGACGCGGAGACCGGCACGATCAGTACAGAAGAAATGAGCAGTATGATCACCGGTTCGATCGACATCGAGTGCCATCCCCTCCCCCGAGGAGTGGGTCATATGCGCCTCGACAGCAGGATGACAGACACCCTCATAGTGTTGGGCGGAGAGTTCCAGTCGACCCCAGGGACCCAGGCTTTGATGCGAGATCCATCCTCGTTCAGGGTCTGGTTGACAGGAACAGAGCTCACCGAGAAGGCCACGACAGAGATGCGCCTGCTAGCAGCAGAGTACGTGTTTTGGGGCCAGAGTGTTTCAGTCGAGCCATCAGGGCCGCAGTGATTCCTCCCAACTTCCGGTTGGCGACTGGAGTCAGCAAGTTGACCGGAGAGTCTAAGCCTGACACTTGGCTCGAAGACTACCGAGTGGCTGTCCAGATTGGTGGCGGCAATGATGAGGTGGCTATGAAGCATTTGCCTCTCCTGTTAGAGGGCTCAGCCAGAGCGTGGCTGAATCAGTTAGCACCCATCAGCATCTACACTTGGGAGGATCTCTCTCGAGTGTTTGTCACGACCTTTGAAGGAACATGCAAGCGACCGACAGGCCTTACAGAATTGCGGTCTTGCGTGCAGAAACCGAGTGAAACTCTGAGGGATTACATCCAGAGGTGGATCACTTTGCATCACACAGTTGAGAATGTACGAGATCACCAAGCAGTTTGTGCCTTTAAAGAAGGCGTCAAGAACAGAGAGTTGAACCTGAAGTTCGGTCGGACCGGAGAAATGTCTCTGAATCGGATGATGGAAATTGCCACCAAATACACTAACGGAGAAGATGAAGATCGACTCCGGAGTGGCAAGCAGAAAGCAGTCGCCCAGGAAACCGGAGGCAATTCCAGTCGGAAGCAGAAGCGGAAGGCCGAGCCAGCCGCTCCTGGGGAGGCCCTAGCCGTAACCCTGGGAAAATTCAAGGGAAAACCCAAGGGGCCCTGGAACCCCAAGAAAGTCAAGGATCAAGATGGAAATGATGTTTTGGATCTGCCATGTCACATCCACACCAAGAAAGATGAAGAGGGTAATCTTATTTACCCAAAGCATACCACTCGACAGTGCCGGCTCCTGATCCAGCAGTTTCAGGGCAAGCAGTCCAAAGACAAGGAAAAAGAGTCAGACAGAGTTGAGGACAAAGAAGATAGTGACGATGGATACCCCCAAATCAATTCCACCTTGATGATTTTTGCTGATGTCGAAAGCAAGAGTCGACTGAAAGTCATTAACCGTGAAGTGAATATGGTTGCCCCGGCAACACCCAACTACCTGAAGTGGTCTCAGACTTCCATCACGTTCGACCAGTCCGATCACCCTGCGCACATTGCCACCCCTGGGAGGCAAGCTCTGGTGGTCGATCCAGTTGTCGAAGGCACTCGACTGACCAAAGTCCTGATGGATGGTGGCAGCGGCCTGAACATACTGTATGCAGAAACGTTGAAAGGGATGGGCATTCCGATGTCCAGGCTCAGTGCCAGCAACATGAGTTTCCATGGAGTCATTCCTGGAAAGAAAGCCGAGTCACTCGGCCAGATTGCTCTCGATGTGGTTTTCGGCCATTCAAAGAATTACCGCAAGGAAAAGTTGACATTTGAGGTTGTGGACTTCCAAAGTGCTTATCATGCTATTCTGGGCCGGCCAGCTTATGCACGCCTCATGGCTCGGTCGTGCTATGTGTATCTCAAGTTGAAGATGCCCAGCCCCAGAGGTGTGATCACCGTCACAGGCAATCGGAAGAAAGCAGAGGAGTGTTTTCAGAAAGGATCAAAGATCGCTGATGCTCAGATGTCAGTAGTCGAGCTGCAAGAGTACCAGAAGACTGCTGATCCGAGTGAATTGCTGCGAGCCAAGAAGCCAGCTTCAGAATCAGCTTTTCAGTCGTCCGATGAAACTAAGCCAGTTCACATTCACCTGACCGACCCCAATGCTGCTCCGACTCACATCTCAACGACGCTCGACTCCAAATAGGAAGAAGCGCTCATCCAGTTCCTCCGTGAGAACTGGGACATCTTCGCATGGAAGCCTTCTGACATGCCTGGAGTTCCCAGGGGGCTGGCTGAGCACCGTCTACGAGTCGACCCGAAGTTCAAGCCTGTGAAAGAACATCTTCGACGGTCCGCCGCCCAGAAGAGGAAAGCTATTGGCGAGGAGGTGGCTCGGCTCTTAGCAGCAGAGTTCATACGAGAGATTTACCACTCCGAGTGGCTCGCCAATGTTGTCATGGTCCCCAAGAAGGACAAGTCACTTCGCATGTGCATTGACTTTAAACATATCAATCGGGCCTGCCCGAAAGATCATTTCCCTCTCCCCCGCATCGACCAGGTAGTCGACTCGACCGCAGGGTGTGAGCGTTTGTCTTTTCTAGATGCTTATTCAGGGTACCATCAGATCCGTCTGTATGGACCCGACGAGATCAAAACGGCTTTCATCACCCCATTCGGGTGCTTCTGTTATGTCACCATGCTCTTCGGCCTCAAGAATGCTGGAGCCACGTTCATGAGGATGATTCAGAAGTGTTTGCTCACTCAGATCAGTCGGAACGTAGAAGCATACATGGATGATATTGTGGTTAAGTCATGGAAAGGTTCCGACCTGCTGACTGACCTTGCCGAAACCTTTGCTAACCTCAGGGGATATGATATCAAGCTCAATCCATCAAAGTGGAAATTCGGAGTTCCAGGTGGAAAGTTACTCGGTTTTCTCGTTTCCGAACGAGGAATCGACGCCAATCCCAAGAAAGTTGGCACCATATTTCGGATGAAGCGCCCTGTGCGTGTGCACGATGTCCAGAAGCTTATAGGTTGCTTGGCCGCTCTAAGTCGATTCATTTCTTGTCTCGGTGAAAAGGCGTTGCCTCTTTACCGACTGATGAAGAAGTCTGACAAGTTCGAGTGGACTCCAGAAGCTGATGTAGCGTTTGCAGAGCTCAAAGCTCTGCTCTCCACCCAGCCGGTGCTTGCTGCCCCAATCAGTAAAGAGCCTCTGCTGCTTTACATTGCGGCCACGGAACAAGTTGTCAGTATAGTACTTACGGTCAAGCGGGAAGAAGAAGGAAAGGCCTTCAGAGTTCAGCGCCCAGTATATTATGTGTCTGAAGTTTTGACTCCTTCGAAACAAAGATATGCCCATTACCAGAAGCTTGTATATGGGATTTACATGACCACGAAGAAGGTTGCACACTACTTCTCTGACCATTCCATTATAGTCGTCAGCGACGCTCCACTGTCAGAGATTTTGCACAACAGAGATGCAACTGGTCGAGTGGCGAAGTGGGCGATTGAACTCCTTCCCCTAGATATCAAGTTTGAAGCAAAGAAGGCTATCAAGTCCCAAGCAATTGCAGATTTCGTCGCTGAGTGGATTGAACAGCAGCTTCCGACTCAAGTTCACTCGGAGCACTGGACCATGTTCTTCGATGGATCTAAGATGCTGAATGGTTCCGGTGCTGGGGTAGTATTGGTCTCCCCCCGAGGAGATAAGCTCAGATATGTTCTCCAGATTCACTTCGATTCCTCCAATAATGAAGCAGAATATGAAGCACTCTTGTATGGGTTGCGCATGGCCATTTCACTCGGCGTCTGGCGCCTCATGGTCTATGGCGACTCAGATTTGGTGGTTAATCAGGTGATGAAGGAGTGGGACGTCAGAAGCCCAGCTATGACTGGCTACTGCAACGCAGTAAGAAAGCTAGAAAAGAAATTCGAAGGGTTAGAGCTTCATCACATCCCCCGACTGAAAAATCAAGCAACTGATGATCTGGCAAAGATAGGCTCCAAGAGAGAAGCCATTCCCAGCAATGTGTTTTTGGAGCACATCCGCTCGCCGTCAGTCCAGGAGGATCCTTTTACAGAAGAAGCCCCACAACCGAAAAGTGCCGTAGATCCGACTGAAGTCGAAATTCCTGCTGTGGTCGACCTAGTCATGGAGGTCTTGGCAATCACTCCCGACTGGACGATACCATACATCGCGTATATCTTGATGAAAGAACTTCCAGAGGACGAAGAAGAGGCTTGACAGATCGTCCGTCGATCTAAAGCTTTCACAGTCATAAAAGGACAGTTGTATAGAGAAAGCGCAACTGGAATCGGTCAGAAGTGCATAACGCCAGAAGAAGGTCAGATAATCCTTGATGATATCCACTCGGGGACCTGTGGTCACCATGCGTCCTCTCGGACCATCGCGGCCAAAGCATACCGAGCGGGTTTTACTGGCCCAGGGCAAACGAAATGGCGAAAGAGATAGTCGACAAGTGTGAAGGCTGCCAGTTCTACTCCAACATGTCGCACAAGCCAACATCAGCTCTGAGGACCATTCCACTCGTCTGGCCCTTCGCTGTTTGGGGACTGGACATGGTTGGTCCACTGAGAACAGGCAGGAGCGGATTCACACATGTGCTTGTGGCAGTCGACAAGTTCGCCAAATGGATTGAAGCCAAGCCTATCAAAAATCTTGATGCTAGCACTGCTATCAGTTTCATCAGAGAGTTGATATTCAGATATGGGGTCCCGCATAGCATCATCACCGACAATGGGTCAAACTTCGATTCAGACAAGTTTAGAGCTTTTTGCGCCTCTCAAGGCACACGAGTCGACTACGCGTCGGTCGCGCATCCCCAGTCGAATGGACAAGCTGAAAGAGCAAATGGTCTGATTCTCAAAGGATTGAAGCCTCGACTGATGCATGATCTCAAGCAGGCAGCAGGCGCTTGGGTCGATGAGCTTCCGTCAGTTTTGTGGGGACTGAGGACCACCCCGAACCAGTCGACTGGAAGAACGCCATTCTTTCTGGTTTACGGAGCCGAAGCCGTCCTGCCGAGTGATCTACTTCACAACGCCCCCAGAGTCGAGCTTTATAACAAAGACGAAGCAGAGCAAGCCCGGCAAGACGCAGTCGACCTCCTAGAGGAGGAGAGGGAAATGGCTATGATCAGATCGACCATCTATCAGCAAGACTTGCGTCGATTCCACGCCAGAAATGTGAAGAGCCGAGCCTTCCAAGAAGGAGATTTGGTCCTCCGAGTGGATCAATAGAAACTGCACAAACTTGCTCCTACTTGGGAAGGCCCCTTCATCGTCACCAGAGTCCTCCAGAATGGAGCATATCATCTCTACAATGTTGATCGCCGGATCGACGAGCCACGAGCTTGGAATGCGGAACTACTCCGCCCATTTTACACTTGAATTCTCACTTGGATGAGGTGTAATGAAGAAAAACTTCTGTAGTTTATTTTTATCAAAGACAAGAGTGTCCCAGTTCTTCCTGTAATTGCTGTCACTTTTGTTTGCGTACGAAATCCCCCAGTGGGTAGCTTAGCTGCGAATCCGTTTCGCCTAAGTTTGCAAAAAATCCTACCGAGTGGTGAGCCAGACTCCCACTCGGAGGCTTAGCTGCAGCCTAGTGCTCGCCTAAGTGTTTGAAAATCCTACCGAGTGGAGAGCAAACCTCCCACTCGGGGGCTTAGCTGCAGCCCAGTGCTCGCCTAAGTATATAAAAATCCTACCGAGTGGGGAGCAAACCTCCCACTCGGGGGCTTAGCTGCAGTCCAAGTACTCGCCTAAGTATATAAAAATCCTACCGAGTGGAGAGCAAACCTCCCACTCGGGGGCTTAGCTGCAGTCCAAGTACTCGCCTAAGTATTTGAAAATCCTACCGAGTGGTGAGCCAGACTCCCACTCGGGGGCTTAGCTGCAGCCCAGTGCTCGCC
>NC_041384.1:75517548-75601506 GCF_002162155.2 Triticum dicoccoides
TTTGAAAATCCTACCAAGTGGTGAGCCAGACTCCCACTCGGAGGCTTAGCTGCAGCCCAGTGCTCGCCTAAGTATTTGAAAATCCTACCGAGTGGAGAGCAAACCTCCCACCCGGGGGCTTAGCTGCAGTCCAAGTACTCGCCTAAGTATATAAAAATCCTACCGAGTGGAGAGCAAACCTCCCGCTCGAGGCTTAGCTGCAGCTCAGTGCTCGCCTAAGTGTTCAAAAATCCTACCGAGTGGAGAGCAAACCTCCCATTCGGAGGCTTAGCTGCAGCCCAGTGCTCGCCTAAGTTCGGAACGCGTCCCAATCCACAAGGACGGCAAGATGCGAATCGACTATTACCTTTTCCTTCGGAGCTGCACCACAAATACGAAGTTATTTTGAGCGAAGGCCAAGTTCCACTCGGCAGATAATTCCCGAAGATATTCAACGATAAATCAAGTTCGGATAAAACCCAAAGGTCCAAGACCTCAGATCAAAGTACTCGAGCCCTCGGCTCGATAGAGTTTAACGGTTACAGAATCCACTCGGCATTCCAAGGCAAATTTAAGGTGAAGCATAAAAGTTTTTCATTCCTCAAGCGGAGGACTGGAAGGGGCGACGAACTCGTCCAAGTCGATCCCGTCTGCAATACGAGTAGCAGCAGCAATCAAAGTCTCCATGAAGTCTTGAAAGCTGTGCTTCCTGGTATTGGCAACTTGGATGGCGGCCAGCTTTTCTTCTCGCACCTCCTTGCAATGGACGCGGACCAGAGACAGAGCGACATCGGCACCACATCTAGCAGAAGATTTCTTCCATTCCGCCACTCGACCCGGGACTTCATCCAGTCGAACCATCAGGGACTCGAGGTCGTTCTGAAGCGTCGTTCCAGGCCAGAGTGATGTGTCGATCCGCGACATCACAACCTTCAGCCGAGCAAGATAGTCAACAACGCTGGTAACACGAGACTCCAGTCGGAGCACGTTCATAGCAGCCTCGTCCTTCACAAGAGAATTGGCAGGATCCAAGCCTGGCTCCACTCGACTGGTTTCCTCTTCGAAGCTCGGGCAGAATTCTGCAAACACGATTTAAGAAAAAGACAGTGGCCTTACGCGGGCTTGGTAACTGCAAGACAGCCGGGTCGGAATAATTACCTTCGAGCATGACGAACAACTTCTTGGCGAGTCCACCGAGATAAGCCTCCAGATCGTTTACCTTCCCCGCCAGCTCACCCGCCTGGTCGTGCAGAACCATCTTGTCGTTCTTCAGTCGGCTGACCTCTCGATTAGCTGTCTCGAGAGCAGTTTTCAGTCTGGAGTTCTCCTGTTCAAGAGTTCCGACCGAAGCCAGTTTCTCTTCTGCAAGCTTCATTTTGCTCGAGGCCTCCTTCTGTGCTTCGGCAAGATCTTGATCCTTCTTCTTCAGAGCTTCCTCCAGTTTATCTACAGAACGTCGAGTGAACTCAACATCAAGAATGGGCAAGAAAGGGAAGTCACTCGTCAAGAATGAGAAACCCCGCCAGCCATACCTTTTGCTTCGTTTCGCGCCTTCTGCAGGTTCTGTTGAGCGAGCTTCAAGTCAAGGTTGAGCTGGATCTGTTTGTTCTCCAACTCAGTGTAGAGAGCCACAAGTTCACAGGATTTTTGCAAACGTCAGTCGACAGAGGTCCAAGATAAGTTGCTTCCGAGTAACCAAGAGACAATGATGACGTTTCTAAGACTACAGCTGAATCAAAAACATTCAACAGTAGTCTCGGGGACTACACCCAGTGGGTGCACTCAGCGTGCCCCCACTGGTTTTGAAAAAAAAAAATCGACTGCCCGCAGTCGACCGGATACAGTTTCATTCGACATGGCCTGGCCAGACGGAGTGAAGAAGTAAAACTACAGCAACACAATATAAAGACTACAGTCGACTGCCAGCAGTCCACCGTAGTCTCGGGGACTACACCCAGTGGGTGCACTCAGCGTGCCCCCACTCGACCAAAAAAACTTAACAGAAACACCCAGTGGGTGTACAGATTTAAAAGATCTTCGGAAAAGAGATTCTTCAGACAGCATAACCTAACAGAACAAGCAGTGAATCGACTGACCTGGACGTTACTCTGAAGAGCTGAACTCGCGTCATAAGCCTCTTGGCTGGCTTCTCGAACCACCTTGACCTGCTCCATCATGATGCCTGCCTGGCGTATAGCTTCCTTAGCTGCACCCACTTGGTCCTCAGGGTCGTGGTGTGTGGCGAAGAGCGAAGGCGGATTTACGGTCGATGTCGAGGGCCGCACACTCGTCAGAGGATTGGCTAAAGTCACAGAAGCCCGGGTGGTATCGCCACCGTCTCGAGCTACGGCCTCAGGCGCCGGAGTGGATTGTGCAGTCTCGCCAGCTGACGCTTTCCTGTTCCGCCTCACTCTCAGCGGCGCTTCGTCTTCGTCGTCAGGAAGGTTAATAACATGAGGAGGTGCTACGAGAAAAATTCAATCGACCAGAGTTATAAGAAATCGTCAGTCGATTCAAGGCAGAACATCAGTAATCATACCAGGGTTGGAAGTAACAGCATCTTCCATCTCTTGATCATCGTCCTTGGCGGAGATCTCAGAAGTAGCAGCACTGCAAATTTTGAAAGACAGTCAGTCGGCTCAGTGGATCGACCAAGGATCCGTCCACGGTCGACAAAGGAGAACAAGTTCTATCATTACCCAGAAATGGTGGGGACAGTCATCCTCATCTTGGGCAGAGCCTTGGGTGGCTTGGACGGTGCCGCGCGGGGGTGCTTGGGAGCTTTTTCAGTCGGCGCTGGAGAAGAGGTCCGAGGGCGCTTCGACGACTGCCCAATGGGAGCAGTCGCCTTACCACGTTCCCGCGCAGGGTCGTGTGTAAGCTTGGATCACCTTTCCGAGCGGGGAGGTTCAGCTTCCTCCTCCTCCTCCTCTTCGCTGGAGTCGACGTCGTCGTCTCCCTCTCCTTCGCCGTCAGACTCCCACTCCCCCTGTTCGTCTCTGCTTTCGCCTCCGCTCGCCTCCCCTTCCTCGGCCTGCCCCTGTGCTCCGTTGGGCGTCGAGTACATCTCTGTAGTTGCCTGGAGAATAGCGGACAAGTCGAAAGTCAGTCGACCGATTCAAAGAGAGCAAATGAAGAAAGCAAGATCTCAGTCGGGAACACAAGGTCAGACCTGGTCCACGTCGTATGAACTGTCAAGCGGGGGAACCCTCCTGGCTCCTCGGGGGTTGTCTTTGTTCCTTGTGATGCTCGACAGCCACCCTTCCAGCATCTCGTCGGTGACCTCCTCTGGGTGAACCCGAGTGGTGTCGTCGAGACCCGAGTACAGCCACTTAGGGTGGTCACGAGCCTGAAGCGGTTGGATGCGCCTCCGAAGGAAGACCTCCAGCAAGTCCATGCCGGTCACGCCCTCTCGGACAAGCTGAACCACTCGACCAACCAGCTCCTTGACTTGCGCCTTTTCCTCCGGCAGCACTTTCAGAGAGGCAGGCTTTTGAGCTCGGTCCAGAGAGAATGGGGGAAGACCAGTCGACTGCCCTGGGGTCACCTGGTCTTGGCAATAAAACCAGGTCGACTGCCAACCACGGACCGACTCGGGAAAAGTGATAGACGGAAAAGAACTTTTACCCCTCATCTGGATCGCCAGGCCCCCGCATAGCTGGATCACTTGCGTCCGTTCATCACTCGACTTGGCTTTCTTTACCGATTGGGAACGACAAGTGAAGATGTGTTTAAAGAGTCCCCAATGAGGGCGGCAACCCAAGAAACTTTCGCACAAAGAAACGAAAGCCGCAAGATACACGATGGTATTGGGAGTGAAATGGTGGAGCTACGCTCCGAAGAAGTTCAAAAACCTCCGGAAAAAAGGATGAGGAGGTAGAAAAAATCCGCGATCGATATGGGTGGCGAGGAGGACGCACTCACCGTCACGAGGTTGGGGTTCGACTTCTCTCCCCGGGAGACGCGCAGCTTCATGGGGGATGACTCCCTCCTCGACCATGTCGTCAAGATCTTCCTGCCGAATCACCGAGGGCATCCAGTCGCCCTGGATCCAATCCCTGGGCAGCGCAGTCCTCGAGGAAGATCCGCCCCGAGTGGACTTCTTCCCCTTCCCCTGCACCGCCGCCTTCTTCGCGTGCTCCAAAGCCGACGTCTTGTCCTTCACCATCGTCGCTGGCGAGGCTCGAACGGACCTACGGCGCTAGGGGGAGAGCGGAGGTGGCAGAGGACCTTGCGGGGGGAGAAGGAAAGGCGAGAGCACACTGTTGGGGAGCCCCGAACCGGCAACTTATAAGGAGCCGCTTCCGAGTGGCTGACCGGTAGGCCCAGGCGATCCCATTAGATCCCGCAACAGGCGCACGCAGTACGTAGAGAAAAAGGTGGCGCGGAGATCGAGGAGCTTCCATCCTATCCCATCCGATTACTTCGGCCGCCCCCATCCCGCTCGCTTCCCGAAATTCAAATCCCGCAAAATCCGCGGGCTGCAGAACAACTCATCAAACTGAAGAGCCCAGTCGTGCCGGCACTCGGTATTCCACAAGTAAGGAAATTCACTCGACGAGAGACCAAGAATGGATCAAGGTGACCGAAAGAAGTTGACAACGTCATCCGTGACGATTGATCCAGTACAAGACATTCATATAACGCTAAGAACCAGTCGGAAGGACCCCCAACTCCTTCCCCACTCGAACCTCGATCCATTCGGGGGCTAATGATGAAGCTATGTACCTAGGGTAGGGGCATGGACCTGTCCTAAGAGCCCTACCCAAGGACATCCCTAGAAGAAGTCACCTTTCAATCGACTTGAAGGTATCCCACTCGACGGATTCAAGACACTCGACCAGGAAGCTACCACTCGACTACGAAGCCAATCACTCGACTGACAGGAGATCTAAAGTCACTCCGCAAGCAAACGGTCGGCCATTAAGTAGTCTTTATGGTCATCATAGCACTTTATTAGGGACGATACCAGTAATGCCCAGTCTTAATGTATTTTAACCCTGCATTACTGAGGACCGGAGGGGTCTGGCGAACTCTATATAAGCCACCCCCCTCCTCAGTAGCAGGGGTTGGCACCCCTGTAATTCATACACACATAATCCAGTCGACCGCCTCCGGGCACCGAGACGTAGGGCTGTTACTTCCTCCGCGAAGAGCCTGAACTCGCTCATCCTGGTGTATTTACAACTTCTCCATAGCTGAGGTCTAGCCTCTCCATACATACCCCCTACCTCACTGTCAGAGTTAGAACCACGACAACCACCGCCCCCATCTTGAACCGTAAGATAGATAGTGGGGTATCTCTCCGGCGAGCCCCCCTCCCCGCTGCGGCTAGTTCTTCCTTCACCCCGGCGAGCCCCCCACCACCTGAAAATTGACTGACCCAAAAGTCGATTTAGTCGACTGAAGTGTAGCTAAATCGGAGCAGCATCGCAAGCAAGAGCAAGAGCGAGAGCAGCAGCGCGAGCAAGAGCAGATCGGGCAGGGGACCGAGAGCAAGAGCAGAGCAGCAGCGCGAGCGAGAGCTAAAGCAACAACAGGTCCTACTAATGTGGACGTTGCGGCTGAGGGAGCGACACCGTGGAGGAAGTGGCCGGCGATGCCGCCGTGGATGGAGCCGCACCGTGTCGGCTCGGGACCGAGCGCCGGCAGCACCGTGAGATTGAATCAAGAAGAAAATGCGGCGATTAGTGTACAACCTCTTTGGTGGCGCCGATTAGGCCGCAGCTTCATCCGAGGAAACGGTGATGATGATGCTCTTCCAGTGGTGTAGGTGAAGACGGCGGTGTGGGAATGGAGGTGGCGCGAAAGACGAGGGGAACATCGGGGCAGCTCCTTGGAGGTGGAGGACGCGGTGGCTGAACCGGCGGGACGATGAGATCGACGACGGATCCTCATCCGGTACGGTGGATGAGGGACGTCGAGGTGTTGCTGTGGACGACATTATCGGGGAAGAGGCTCCGGCTGGGTGGCGGACAGTCACGAGTTTTCGCGGCCTCGGTGTACGAATGGGTGGGCAGATGGGATGGCAGTGGGGAACCATGACTTAGAGACGTGCTTGTCCGAAATGTGGGGTAAGTTACGAAAGTATCCCCACCGATTTGAGGCGGTTCTTTCGGTTCAGGGGTACCACGGGCATTTCGCGTGTCTGGATTTCACAGGAGGTGGGAGTTTTTGCGCGCGTTGTAATTTCGGAATAGCAAGGCGCGGGTTGACATGGAGGGAGTTGTCGGAGCACAATGAGACAAAGATATATCTTAAATATTTCAGGCTAACAAGGTGCGGGTTAAAGAGGCGGGAGTTTCGCAACACGATAGACAGAGACGCTAGCTTGAATTTTCGGCATAACAAGGCGCGGCTTGAAATTTCAGAAGAACAAGCTTAACGTGTACCCAAAAAAAACAATTTGCACCTCAACACGCACAACACACACATAAACACCATTTAGATTAGAGTAAGGTACACGTGCATTGCACGCATGAAATTTGGCAACCAAATTATGAATAAATACCACATTATAGCATGCAAGCTTTGAGTCATATATGCATGATGTAGATGTTCGTTTAATTCTTATAGTTCATTTCATTCAAAATCATCTAGTTTTTATAAGAAAGCTAATCTATTTTAAGATTTATGGAATTATGCGTCGTAAGACACAAAGTAAAAACAAATAATGGCAAATCATGTAGAAAAACATTTGGGCAATTCTGATACGGAAGATTCTAGAACAAATAAGAAGTGCTTGTGTTTTGATGTTTGTGCATTATGCTTAAGTTCAACCATGGAGTCTTCTAGATTATACATGTGGCAAAATCTGTTGGAATCTAGATGATATCCAACGGCCAGTAGTGTTCAAATTTGCCATCTTTGGACCATCGGATTCGCCTCATCCAACGACCATCTTTCAAAGTTAAAGTTACCCGCACACAATATAAAAAATATATAATATACATATAGGGGTATAGATATAGATATGTCATGCAAAAGCCGCCCATCATCTCCAATTAGAATAGTGTGTCCATGCACGGATGCGACGTGGCCAAATGATGTGTGCCATCGGTATCTCAAATTCAAATCAGTCTGACCTTGTTCAATGTGTATACATTACAACATGCTCGTTTCCAAACCACACCGTGCAGATCTCCGTTATATTCATGCATGCATGGGTTTCAAACATCAGGATCTCTTATTCAAATATTTGAATTCAACTTTACATTGATTGTGACCTCACCTATTCAGCTATTCTTTTACACCCACACAGTAGTCTTCTCTTTATAATTGTACCACTAACTTTCTCTCGTGCATGCATGCACACACACTACCAGTCGGCATTATCCATCGCACGCATGCAATCTTTTTCTTCAGGTCGGTCTCCCATGAAGGCACACGCCAACACACATCCCCCTCTCCATCACAGGCATTCTTTATCTCTCACGCGTGCATGCGCAATGATCGATGTTCCTCTATGTATGTGTGTATATAGCTAGGTCTTTCATAGTTTTCCACACAAATCGATCAATCGATATATCCAGTGAGGTCTCACCCTCTTTCCCACGTCCACATCGATCAATCTATATCTCTCTATATAGGATTAACATATATAGCTAATACACCCACATTAATTATGTATCCAACGTCCCCCTCTCATCATCCATGCCTTCCTCTTCATCTCTCAGACACGTGCACAATGGCGAAGACAGGGGCAGTAAGGGCCCTGCCCCCCTCCCCCCTAACATCACTATATATCAAGGCTAATATGAATGTGATCATTAGACAATTGCTGCTAAAAATGGTTTAAGTTCATGAATTGACCCTCCTCGTAAAGGATTAGCAATGCTTGGCCCCCTAGCTCATTTATTTTTCATGGCTCCACCACTGCGCGCATCAGCGCACGTGTTCGCCCCCTCTCTCTAAATATCGATCTCCACTTGTGCATTCCTTCATAGTCTCCCTCCACTCGGCCCCTCCCACTCGGCCCCTCGCACCATCTTCTAGCCCACCCACCAGATTTTACCACATGTACAATCTAGCAGACTCCATGGTTGAACTTAAGCATAATGCACAAACCTCAAAACAACAGTGGTTCTCTTTTGTTCTAGATTCTTCTGTATCATAACTGCCCAAACTTTTTTTCTAGTTGAATTGCCATTATTTGTTTTTACTTTATGCTTTACAACGCACAATTCCATGAATCATAAAATATATTAAGGGCTTCTTTGATTCAAAGGATTCTCAAAGGAATTTTGGAGGATTCTAATCATTAGGAATTTTTCCTATCTTGGTTGTTTGATTCATAGGATTGTAAACCATAGGAATTTTTCCATATGATTCATTTGCACTAGATTTCATAGGAAACATCCCATCCACTCAAACCTCTTTGAAAGAATTATGCATTTTTTCTATGCACAGTCAAACACTCGTACAATCCTGTAGGATTCAAGATGACATTCCACTATAATCCCATGTTTTTCCTATTCCCGCGTTCTTAGCTTTTTTATAAAAACTAATTGATTTTGAATGAGATGAAGTATAAGAATTAAACGAAGGGCTACATCAGGCATATATGACTCAGAGCTTACATGCTATACTGTGGTATTTATTCATAATTTGGTTGCAAAATCTGATGCGTGCAATGCACGTGTACCTTACTAGTATTTCGAGTTTGTGCAAAACACGTAAACTAGAATACCAATGGCACGCTACACAGTGTCTCTCTTACAGTTCATGAAGCCACGTGGCACATGTGTAGGCGTTGTCGTGACCTCCTTGCGTGGATTGATCACAGTGGCATGCTGCTGGTTCCAGAAGAATGTACTCGTCCTCCCTGAGCCATACTGGCGGTACATGCACGAAGCGAAGATGTGCACGCACGCCATGCATGCACTCATTCCTCGCACGCACACGCGGGTACACGGGCGGACGCAATTTTGTACCAAGATCCACCCCATGTGATAATTTGACGCGTGTAAAGTCGTTCACTTCATTGATGGTCGATTAATACAGCGCATGCAAATTGAGTGAACGTGAGGGCAGAAGAAAGACATTATTACTCCACTGTGCGCATGCAAGTAGTTAAATCGTGGGTTGCTAGTAGTACTTCCATTGGTCTCCTTCGTATTTTGTGCCAATTTTTGACAGTAACATACTACTCAATATTTACGCATTTGAGCAGTGTAGTACTTGAAATTTATGTTCCGCTAAACTCATCGGGAGCCGTTTCGGGCCTCGAAACCAAAACCATCAATTAATCTTTACCTTGTTCCCATCACATTCGAAAGCCTGCTCACACCTACTAGTAGTACATACCAAACCTGAACGTGTTCCCACTATGCAGGTATTAGTACTAGTGCTAGTACTTAGGTTATAAAAAGGGGAACGACCTAACCGAAAATCACTCTACCTTTCCTCCTCATAAGTGCTTCTTCTTCGTCCGTCGTTGCCATGGCCGGTGAGCGGAGCTCTAGGTCGAGAACTACTCGTAACAAGGGAGCGGCAACCAAGACTGCGGAAAAAAGAGAGGGCTCGCCGCCACGCAGAGACCTCGAAAGATCTCTCACGGGCAGGCAATGGCTCCCAGGAGCGCCCTAGCCGCGGAGGCGAACATGCCGAGCCGGCGGAGCTGGAGTCGTTATCCCTCGACGGCATGCCCGATCAGCTCAATAAGCAGAAGGAGTTCATCCAAGGCTTGATGGAGTTGCTGAAGGAGAGCCTCGACGACATGCCCGCTGAGCTCAATCAGCAGGAGGAGTTGACCGCCAGCTTGGTGATGCTGCTAAATAAGAGCATTGCCTCGGAGAAGAAGGCGACCGGCGAAATCCTGCGACTTCGGGAGGACAATGCGAAGCTCTTCCACGAGATCGACCTGTTGAAGGAGAAGAATGCTGGCTGGAAGAAGCTGCATGAGAATAGTAGTTCCTCGATAAAGATGCTGCAGGCCCTCGCCATGGAATAGAAGGAAGAGTTGGCGAAGCTCCGCATCAAGCACCCGACTGCTGTCAAGGTACGTAATATGGCCGTGGAACAGATGATGAAGGCCCGCATCGAGAAATTCCGCGTCATGGACACAATGATGAAGATGGCGGAGGAGACGCGCAAGGAGATGGAGGTCATGCATGCGATGAAGAAGCAGTTACGACTCCGCGGCGAATTAGATCATTTGGGGTGATAATCTTCCTTCTTCTTTTGCTCCTATGTTTCATCTTTTGCTTCAGGTGTTTCGCCGCACGTGTCATGTTCTCTGCGAGGCATGAATAGAACAATGTTTTTTTGAGGGAATGAATAGAACAATGCTAGCAATGAGATGACTAGCAAATTAGATCATTTTTATCACCATATGGCACTGGGCTGCCGTGTTTCGTGCTCCTCCGTCGCAGTACTACTCCAATGGAAAACTTGAGTATACCGCACGGTTCTTTGCTCCTCCTCGATCAGGTCGTCGGCGCATTTATACGAGCAGTCAAATCACAAGGCCCTGCCTTCCAGCAGTAATGAGCCGTCAAATCACAAAGGCCCTCGCCTCTCGTGAAACCGACCAAGCTAGACTGCCCCACCCTCTAGCCTTTTAAAAAATGTATACTTTTGTACAGCAGTAGTATCGATGGATTGCGCCATGGAGCAAAACTTGAAATTAAAAAAAAGGTGATACATATAGAGGGCGCTCGTTGCCAAATTATGCATATAGTACTATTAAAAAGGCTAGTCACAATAATGGTGTCCAACACAACCCACCCCTCAAATAAAACTAAGAGGGTGCTTGGATACGTTTTAGTCCCATGACTAAAAGTAGGGGACTAAAACATGCTAGCCTCACCCATGCTTGGATCCAAATACTAAAAAGGCTAAAATCAAGTTAATGAGCATTTATTATCCTCCAAACCCTCCAATCCAGAACTCGCATGTGTTAAAGGAGAGGAGTTAAATGAGTAGAGAGAGGACTAATCCACATTTTAGTAGGGGTATCCCTGACTAAAAAAATTTAGTCTCAAGACTAGTTTTAGCCCCTCTTTAGTCAGGGGTGCTTGGAACTTTAGCCTCTTAAAGAGACTATTTTTAGTCAGACTAAAATAAGTCCCTTGGATCGAAGCACCCTCTAAGAATCCTGGAATTCTTTGACAAAACTAAGCACCCTAAAATTCTTTGACAACTAAACTGCTGGCTCTATGATGTTGGCCATATATATTGTATGTATATAATGTGAAGAAACGAGTGGTAGTACTATACCAACTAAAAGATGAAATGTAAGAAATACTAGTATGTACGTACTGAAGAGTTAAAGTAACGAGAAGAAACATAACATAGTTCTGCTGGGGGCTCAACACAACACACCCTCAAATTAAATTAAGCACACCTGAAATTAAACTTTGCAACTGTTCTGGTAGACACTGCATTAGAACCACCATGTGCAACGACACTGCCACCTTACTCTGAGTCTTCGTCCACGTCCTCAACTTCGTCCTTGTCCCTCTTCCTCTTGGCCGATACTTCTTTGCTTGAACCGCACACTTGGCTGTTGCTCTTCATCCAACTCTTGTAGATATTGAAGCAAAGGTAGCCATCCATTGCAGCGTACTGGATGTGGTCTATATCTAGTACATTCCGCTGCCATGCATGACGATGAAACGTGTATGGAGGTTTCACCAGTTTACCGTACGAAGGATGAACCATGGCTCCTGCCAGGGTTAGCATTGAAGGCTGATGAGAGGGCACCAGCCGATTCTTCTGGAGGTCGAAGGGGTTGCCTACAACGAGGCCTATCCGACACAGGATTTCTTTGTCGTTACCAAAGTCTACAGTAACGAATTTGACTAGGTTGATCCCAAGGAAGTCCTTAAAATCCTGGCACTCAACGTCGGCATGGCATATGTGGTAGACCAAGCATAAGTCATGCACGCAAACCTGGATCACGGCGGGCTTCTTCCTCTCTTCATCCTTTAGATCCTTCTCTTGTCCTAGGACTGTGATGTACTCAACATCTAGCCCAGCGACCCACATCATCTGAGTTTTCGAACATGCGTCTAAAGCGAGAAAGGCATCCTTTCACCGTCGCGGAAGAACGGGTGTAGATGACGTCGAACTCATCGCCGGTGATGGTTCTAACCTTGTACTCACTGCCGATCATGGAGATTTGGGACGTCATGGATTTGGGAGGAGGGTTAGGATTAGTGGAACTGCCGTAATGTGAATGGGCGGGACGACTAGGAGCGAACCGCCATAGTATTGAAGGACGTGCGGGGACGAGTAGGAGCGAACTGCCAGCGTGCGAACAACAGGGTAGTGGCTTTCCATTCTCTCATGATACGGGCTTCCGAGAGCCCTTGGATCTGAGATCGAACGGTTGCATGGCGTGATTCTAGACCTATGGGTGAATATCCTATCCTGGAGGGTTATTCTGCAAATTTTCAGCAACTTAGCATGCGACTGTTTGATCTCAGATCCAAGGGCTGCCAGCAGCCCGTATCATGGTCGCGCCTACCACGACCGTCGCGTCGCTCACGCGGTCGCGCCCTTGGAGATTTAACACGGTGCGTTAGGCTATCTGATGTTGGCATGTCATACATAGTCATCACTTAGTCACTCATACTACAACAAGGTTGGCTATAAGTGTATTTTTTGTTACTCCTCTCTATCTCTTTCTTCGTACTCAAGGAAGAAATGGTGCTAGTAAGCGTGTGTATTTATTGCATTTGCCAAGGAGTGACCTCTTCCAATGAAATGGTGTTGCTAAGTTTGCTTCATTTAATTAGCTATAGACTCAAAATTGTCTTTTCACCTAGGTACACGCGCTTAGCACCGTTTCTTCCTTGGGTCACCAAACTAGTCTCTCTCTTCTTGATTAACTTGCCACATCAGACTTTATGCCTATGTGGCAAGCTTAAGCACCTGTAGGAGCAAGTAAAAGTAAGTACAATAGTGCGCTTTACATGGCATTTTTGCATATGTGGAGGAAAGAGAGGCAAGGAAAAAGTGGAGAAGTGGGCTCTCATGCAGGAGCCAGCCTCTACTACATGGTGGAGCATTGGGAGAGGCACCTGTATGGAGGTGGTCAGGAATCTGGAAGACTCACGCCGATCGTAGCGCCGCAGTTAAAATGATAATGGCAAGTCAAATCACGGGGCCCCACCTGTCCAGCAGTAACTCGCTATCAAATCACACAGCCCTACGTTTGCAGCAGCCTACTTCCTCGTCTTCTCGCGTCTCTGTCGAACCGACTAGGCGGAACTGCCCCGCCGCCTACCGCGCAGGAAAAGCCCCGCCCTCGACTTTTAAATAGTATACAGTATACTAATTTTGTATCCATGGATTGCGCCCGCGCCATGGAGCAAAGCGTCTAGAAAACGGAGGAGACACGGTGGTCTTGCAATAGAGAAGAGGGAGAGGCGAGATGGTGGTTTTGGAATGGAGATGATGGAGAGGAGAGGAGGTGGTTTTGCAATGGAGAAGAGGGAGAGGAGCGTGCGGCAGCGGTTTAGGATTGGACGAGAGGGCCGACGCGCTCTGACTGGATCAAAATAAAAATCAATTTACCCTTCAATTAAGAAAGCGACCCCACATTAACTAGTCTCCCTTTTATTCTGGGTCATAATTGACCATGATTTTCGCACATAAAATATATGTTATACATTGTATACAAGGTCACTATCAAAATTACAATTTGCAACTATACAAGGCCACTAACATTAATCGAGGCAAAATTGATGGCGTTTGCCTCGTACTAGCACCCGAGGACATTAATATCCCTTGTGTGCATGCGGGAGTGAGAAGGTTATCTTGCATTCCCAACATTAATCAACCAATGAGGAGTAAGAGGGTTGGCTTGTTGTGCTTGGGAGAGAAAAACCACATTAATTAACACGACAATCAAGGTGACAAGCTAGCTAGCAACATTGACTTAAACATAGCATTGATTTTTACCTTGGTACCTGTAATATGAGTTTGTGGCCTTGTATAAAAAAATGGAGGGAGTATAATTTGGAAGTACATTCAGATACGAACCAAACAGTACAATTTTTGGTGACATGCATTCACATTTTGCTTGTCAAATACAATACGTGGTCAAACTTTGACCCAAAATACGCGAAACAACAAAAAATACTTCCAAGACCAGTGCCGCTCTTCCGCTCTTCTCCTCTTAAACCACCGCCGCTCCTCTCTTGTTCCAATCTAAATGCAGTGCCGCTCCTCTCCTCTTCCATTTCAAAACCACCGCCCCTCCTTTCCTGTTCCAGTCCAAAACCAGCGTCGCTCCTCTCCCGTTCTAATCCAAAACCAGCGTTGCTCCTCTCCTCTTCCATTCAAAAACCACCGCCAGCGAGTGAAGGTGTTGTGGAGAAGTAGATCGATGGAGGAGTATAACCGATACGTGAGGATCACAGACGGCGACCCTGTGAAGCTAGCTAGGATGTTGGAGATAGAGTCTTGGTTTGACAACAAGGACCAACTAGCGGCGACGGCGACATCCATGGCCAAATATCTGCAACGGAGCGAAAAGGTGGCGATACTCCCGGAGGGAGTCGCGCCGGAGTACATAGAGCTGCTCCTCTGGGCCATGGAGCAAACAGATTCACTGAATCCGATCGTGAGGGAGCGGTGGTGGGAGTATCGATCCCAGATGGAGCATCCACCAGAGATTGAAGGATCGAGCATCTATAGGGTGCCGTTTGTGAGGGTGTCCTGCCAGAGCGAGCCGGTGGAGTCTTTGTTGACTGAACCCAACTGCAAGAGGAGAAAAGCAGTTGGCCCGATGACGCTTCCTAGCCATCGTCTCCCTCGCCGTTCACATCGTCTCACAGGGCGGCTGTCTACCACCGAGGAATAGGAGGGGGCTGCCCCCCAGCCCAATAGTCGGGCAGGTTGTGAATTGTCAGGAGGAGCTTAGGGTTGTCAGTATTTGCAGGTTGTGAATTGTGTTCTGTGTTGTGTATTTTGAGAGTACTTTCAGATATGAATGTATTTTGAATTTTAGATTTGCAGTATTGAGCATATGAAGTATTTTATGAATTCTAGAGATCTATTTTTAGCACTTAAAAAATGTAGTTTCATAGGAGTATAAAAGTGCACACAATGTGATTCTCAGAGAAGAAACTGCAAGTTTCAGTTTCAGATTAGAAACTGCAAGTTCAGTTTCAGATAAGAAACTGCAACTTTCAAAGGCAGCGCATTTATATTAACATGGCCTTTTCAAACAGGGTTAACATCATGTTGGAAGTTTTATTCATGGTCGAAAATGGAACTACCAGCCAGTTAACATCATGCTGATCAACATTCATGCATAGCACATCTTCATATGATGCACAGTCAAAATGCCCACACAATGTCGAGTGTGCGAAACACAGAGAAAACGAGGGACGAAGTTTTGGCAAGTGTTGGACGTGGTTTTGGGCTGCCCCATGTAGGCTTTCATTTTTAACATGCGCAGCCCACGACCTCGGATGGGAGGTCCATAGGCCTGTTTGTATTTTCTTAGGGTCGTCATGTATCGATCGGCCTATGGACCTCCCATCCGAGGTTTTATTTTTGGCAGCCCAATTTATGTATTTTTTTGAAGAAAACACAGAGGTATGTTCTATTTTTCTATATAAGAATAGGAACGCCAGGTCCAACTTATGTTTCCCTTCTAACTATATCATATATATTTAAATTATTTTATATGTTGGCTGTTTAGTTCACATACTCCCTCCTTTTCGGTTTATAGGGCTTATCTCAAAATTTTAGTTTTTCAATTTTATAAGGCTCAATTTGGTTGTTTTCCATCACATGTTCAGATTCCAAGGTGCATTAAATCATTGCATGCAAGTATTAAGAGAAAATTGACCAATGCATGTACTTTATGCATGCATGCATTGCAATTTATGCATTGATAAACATAATTTTTTGAGGAAAACAAGTGCATTAATTAGGTGCTTTTGCAAACTACAAAAAGTATTCCACCATTCATCATCTACCTTGGTTGGTGAGATTTTTGAATTGAGCCCTATAAACCGAAAAGGAGGGAGTAATTGGCAAATAGATCTCGCCGCCACCCCCCGCCTCCTGACTCCGGGCGCGCCTGCCCCCCTCAGCAAGTCCGCTCGCGCGCCCCATGGAGTCGCCGGCCATATCCACGGGGGAATGGCTGGAAGACAGGCAGATGTACAAGGTGCATCTCCCACATGTCTACAAAGCCTTCCCGCGGATGCTCCAGCCGCTCGACTCCGTCATGCCGGCGGTGCTGCGGGAGACTCGAGGGAGGAGATGGAGGGAGCGGGCGATGCGGATCCGCGATGACGCTCTCACCTGGACCCAGTGCACGCGTGAATGGAGGGAAGCAGAGGAGGAAGCTGCGAGGGAGGAAGCCGAGGAGGGACCGAATCCGTTCTCTCACTCGCGCAGGTATGCTCGGATGTGCAAGGATCATGTGGGTTGGGAGCTGCTGAATCTAGCCCTGCGGATCTACTTCGAAGGAGATTTCTCGAAGAAGCACATGATGCCCCACCCCAGTGAGCCGCCGATTGTGTTCATTCGATGGGCGAAAGGAGAAGTGAATTCAGGAGATCCACACCGTGCTGCGAGATGGGAATGCTTGACTGGACTCCTGCCCACCAGCACGCCACCGGAGCTGGAGCAGGTGGATCCCCTACCTTACCTCTCCTCCAAACCTACAGAAGATTGAAATTAGGCTTGCAATCTGCTTCAATTGAGCTATCTGGTGGTTATTTCTGCTTCCTGAGAGACAACATCCGGCTGGAGGATGAGCAGGAACCAGGAACTCCGATGAATTTCCCCTATCACAATGGGGGGGGGGGGCGGTTGGGCAGTGGTATGGCCCACTTCCGCCCCAAATGGGGGCACAATCTGGGCAGACTCCTGTAATTGCCCAAGATCAATCTGCTGGTGGTTCTAACTCTCAGATCAGTGGGAAATATCAAGGCAAGAATCAGCAAAAGAAGAGATAGGACATCCAGAAAACTGCTCCTGCCCCTGCTTCGGGCCTTATGGCATACTCTGAGGTGATCTGTTACAACCGTGGGCAACCAGGGCATCATTTGGATAAATGTGTCAAGCCCAAGAGTGGTTTTATCTGCAAAATGGTTACCCATAAAGTTGAGAATTGCCCTGTCAAAAGGAAAACCCACATTTCTGCTAGATATGTTGGAAGTGATAGAAATACTGCTTACTTCCATGCAGTAGCTAACCAGAGGAGGAGGAAAACCCTCATTCACTCCCTTGATGGCCCTAATGGCCCTGTTACTGAGGTAGATGAGATGCTGAAAGTGGCTAGTGACTTCTATAAAGACCTGTTTAAGAAAGAAAACCTTTCTGGGTTCTCTCTACAAATTTTTTTCTCTACTTCTGAAAAAGTCTCTCCTGCTGAAAACGAGCTGCTAGAAGCCCCTTTTTCAGAGACAGAGGTGAAGGAAGCCATTTTTAGCTCTTATCCTGATGGGGCTCCTGGTCCTGATGTGATTCCCTTCTTGTTTTACCAGCATTTTTGGGACTTGGTGAAAAATGATCTCTTAGATCTTTTCCAAGCCTTTCATAGAGGAGAGTTGGATCCAGCAACTTACTCATGGGGGGTCTGTTGGGGTCAAGTTAAATAACTGTGAAAGTGATTTTTTTCCTTGCTGGTAAAGGCCTTAGGCAAGGTGACCCCATCTCCCCGCTTTTGTCTAATTTAGTAGTGGACGTTCTTACTAAAATGGTGAGCAAAGCTGCTGATCATAGTCTGATTGCAGGGCTCTGTCCTGAGGTCTGCCCTGGTGGCATCATCTGCCTTCAATATGCAGATGATACCATCCTTTTATTAGACAATGACTCCACACATGCTAGCAATCTGAAAACTGTTCTAACCTGGTTTGAACAAGTCTCAGGCATGAGAATCAACTACTCTAAAAGTGAACTCATCCCTATCAACATGTATGATCAGGAGTTAGGTGACTTTCTCTCTATTCTAGTCTGTAATAAACGTAACTTTCCCATTAAGTACCTAGGTATCCCTCTCCACTATGATAAACTGAGGAGAGAGGATATCCAACCCCTTTTGGATAAAATCATTAAAAGGATTGCTGGGTGGAGGGGCAAACTTCTCTCTTACAGAGGTAGATTGATCCTCATACAAGCTTGTTTGGCTAGCATTCCAGTGTATCTCCTCTCCTTCTTCAAGTTCCCTAAATGGGCAGTGAACCTCATCAATTCTCAGATGTCTCATTGCTTGTGGAATGATTTTGAGGGAAATAGGAAGCTACACCTTGCTAATTGGGCCCTAGTCTCTATGAAAAAAAGATTTTAGAGGCCTAGGCATACCTAACCTCCAAGAAATTAACATCTGTCTTCTAGGGTCTTGGATTAAAAGATTCTATGAGGAAGACCTGAAACCCTGGAAGCTTCTATTGCCCATAAATACCTAGGAAATAAACCTAATATTTTTGTCCCTTCCTCCAACCCTAAGACCTCTAGATTCTAGAAAAGATTAAATTCTATTATGCATGCTGTGAAATTTGGCTACAGATGGAACATAGGGGATGGGAGCAGAACCAGGTTCTAGGAAGATAGTTGGTTTGGCACATCCCCCCTAGCAGTCCAATTTTGGCCTATTTACTCTGTCCACAATGAGCTTAACAAAAGTGTCAATGAAGTTTGGGACGGTCAATGCCTAAAACTCTCTTTAACAAAAGCATTACCTTTACTGCCGAGCCGGATGCCCTGATTTGGCAGCTGGACAATAAGGGGAAGTATTCCTCCAGCTCCCTCTATCATGTTATCAACTTTAGAGGGGTTGAACCCATGTTTATCCCTGTTGTCTGGAAATTGAGAGTTCCCCCTAAAATTCATGTATTTCTCTGGCTTCTCTCCAAAAACAAATTGATGACTAGGGATAACCTTAGGAAGAGACACATCATCAAACCCCTTGATTGTGTTTACTGCTTGGAACAAGAGTCTTGTTCTCACCTATTTTTTGAATGTATAGTTGCTAAACATCTCTGGGCCCACATTAAGGAATATTTCTCTAGTCAGATTGGCTCATCCTTCGAATCTGTCGCCAGATTCTGGATTGCTACCAAAAAGTGCTCAGTTTTAAACACTGTTAGCTCAGCTGTCCTTTGGTGCCTCTGGAAATATAGAAATGCTATGATTTTCAGTAACACCTCCTGGATTTCCATTCCGCAGGTCTTGAGGTTGATCAGGAGCATGGTGAGGAACTGGGCGATTCTCTCCTCCGGATCGGACAAGGACAAGTTGATGAGCTTCGTGGAAACCCTAACAAGATCCCTCCAGAAACCGTTGGCGATCACTTGTGGCTAAACAAGGCTCGACCTGCTCTGGGGCTGGACCCGTGGGCTCGTCTCAAGATCTCTAATGAAGATGATGGGCACCTGGCGCCAAAAAAGAGGGACATCCACCATGCTACGCCTTCCAGCCCGGTCTCTCCGCTTGCTTACTGGTCGCCGCAGGCTGACACGGCCCCTCGGCTGAAGACCATGAAGGCTTCGCTGGACCCTCCTTGTGTCATTTGAGTGCTCTATCCGCTCTGCCTTTGGCACCGCTCGGGTGATTTGTGTTATTCAGAGAACTTGTTCATCCACCCCCCTAGTTTGTAGCTTTTCTACCTTTGCTTTCGAACTGCTCTTTGAGCTACTATATCAGAATATGTTGTGGTTTCGTTCTCAGCAATGGAACCGGGGAGATGCTCCCTGTTTTTCTAAAAAAAATATTTCATATGTTATTATATATTATTTTTATTGTCATCATATATTTAACAGATACTTACATATGTAAGAAAACAATATCCCACATCTTATTAACTTATAAAAATAATTTCTTAACAAATAAAATCCTGGATTGTTTTGGCACGAAAATCCTAGTGATTGTGTACAAAAGCTTGGTAAGATTTAAGGATGAATGTAATAATATCACTTATTATTTAAATATATTTATAACAAAATGCTCAGCCCCTTTTTATTTTTTGATAACATTGCTGGCCCAACCCAGCATTATAATTAGAATCAGCCCAGCAAAATCGTGTATTTCGAGAAAGTGCAAATGGCCTGTAATTTTTTAGGAAATAAAATAAACGGGCCGCATGGACGCTACATTATTTGTTCACCCAGCCCAGCTAATGGCTGTAATTCAAAAAAAAGATCAAATTGACTGTAAATTCTACCGCGCAAAAAAAAAAGACTGTAAATTCTGAAAAATGGGTTGAATACGTGCCACATTTTTGGAGGCTAAAATGTGGGCCAATAGGTCGAAGCCAATGCAAGTCGTTGTCAATTTAGTCAACAAATGATTCTAACATGTTAGCCGTTGGATTTACATCCAACGATAGGCATCCATCTTCAATCTCTCGTCTTCTTCCTCCAGCGTCGTCGGGACCACCTCCCGCCTCCTGCTGCTAGCAGCTCTGCTTAGCACGCTTCGCTATGAAGCGCTACTCCACCGTTGGCTAGGCCATCCCTCCACCCCTCCACACCTCCTGTTCTTCTCCACTGACTGCCGAACCACACCGCACTAGAACCAGTTAACCCTCGTACACCTCTCCGTCTGCGACACTACTCCCGCGTCTTCCCATCTCCGGCTCGTTGCTGTCCGGGGCCTCGCCGTCGTCCACCACCTTGGATGCGCTCGGCGCCGCATGGTAAATGTGGTCAACGAACGACACCATCGGAAGTAGACTGTGCGTGGAGAGGCTGACAGCTGGGTCCACAGCTGCACACAAGGAAATGCCTCCTTATTACGCGCAAAATAATGATTCCTCCACCTGACATCTGGGACCCACCGGAAGGGCCTCTGTATTTCGTGAAATAAACTGCCCCCCGCTGACATGTCGGGCCCACCAGCTATCTTCGCACGCAAGGAAGTGCCTCCTTATTACGCACAAAAAAATGAATATCTCCCCTGCCAGCTGGAACCCAGCATAGTGGGAGGCTGACTTGTGGGCCTACCAAGTTGACGGGACGGAGGGCTTTGTCAACTTAGTCAATATGAATGATTCTAGCTCCTGTTACCGTACGATGTTCATCCAACGGCCGTAGTGCTTCTTCAACCTCTGGTCTTCTTGCTCCAGCCGCCCAAACCAGCGCCGGTCGTGTCGCGTGCTCCTGCCTCCCGTGGCCGGCTGTGATGCCGCGGAGGCCTCACCGCCCCCTACTACTCCCACCGCTAGCCAGGCCATCCCTCTACTCACCCACACCCCCTGTTAATGTGCAGCGACAACAGCCTCACACCGCAGCCGAACTAGTGAACCCTCATACTCCTCTTTGTGTGGGCATCCACTACTGCGTCTTCCCTGGCTCCGAGTCGTCCCCTTCCTAGTCCTCGCCGTCGTCCACCGCCCTGGTGCTCTCGACGCGGCGTGGTCAACGTGGTCAACGACCGACTTCCATCGGAAGAGTACTATACGTGCAGAGGCTGATAGCTGGGTCCACGGCAGCTGCAAGGAAGTGCCTCCTTATTATGCGAAAAATAATTATTCCTCCACCTGACAGCAGGGACCCACTGGACGGACCACCAGTATTTTGCGAAAAAAATCATTTCCCCCTGACTGCTGGGACCCACCGGACGGGCCACCGTATTTCGCAAAAAAAACGTTCCCCTCGCTGTCAGCTCGGACCCACTGGAAGTGCCTCCTTATTACGCACAAAAAAATGAATACTCCCCCAGCTAGCTGGGACCCACCTTGCTGGGAGGCTGACTTGTGGGCCTACTAAGTTGACGGGGACAAAGGGCTTTGTCAACTTAGTCAATATGAACGATTCTAGCTCCAGTGACCGTATGATGTCCATCCAACGGCCGTAGTGCTTCTTCAACCTCTGGTCTTCTTGCTCCAGCCGCCCAAAGCAGCGCTGGTCGTGCCGCATGCTCCTGCCTCCCCTGGCCGGCTGTGCTACCGCAGAGGCCTCACCGCCCCCTACTATTCCCACCGCTGGCCAGGCCCTGCGGCGACGGCAGCCTCACACCGCAGCCGAACCAGTGAACCATCGTAGTCCTCTCCGCGTGGGCTTCCACTGCCACATCATCCCCATCCTAGGCCTCGCCGTCATCCACCGCCGTGGTGCTCTCCGCGCGACGTGGTCAACGTGGTCAAGGAACGACTTCCATCGGAAGAGTACTGTACGTGGAGAGGCTGACAGCTGGGTCCACGGCCACAACCCAGTTTTTTGTGATTTGCCAAGTAAGTCGCTTTGTCAGGCCTGTTGGGCTGCAAATCTTTCAAGACGAGGAGAGCTTTCATTCGGCTGGCCGAGAAAATGGCCCATCAATAATGAGAAATGGGTTGTACATTTTTAAAACACATCAAACCGGTAATTAATTTCAAATGTCTTTTTTTTCATTTCAAGATTTTAAATTACATTATTTTTTATGCGTGGAGAATTTGTTGGATTTTATATTGATATACATTTATTTTTAAAATCAGTTTGAATGTGAGTCAAAATTTCGGAATTAAAAACAGTTCAGACCGCACTGAAATATGCAAAATTTCGTATAATTTTTTAACCGTTGCCACAATATGGGCTGCAATGCTAACAAAAAGAATATGAGCTCCAAAAAAACCTTAAGAATTAGCAAATGGGCTGTAAATTATTAGAAATAATGGCAGATGGGATGTATGTTGTTTTCCACAGATTTGAGGCTTTCTTAAAAAAAGGTTGACGCACAAGCACTGACTGTTGGATGTCCATCCAACGGCCGTCGTGCTTCTTCAATCTCTGCTCTTCCTGCTCCAGCCGCTCAAATAAGCGCCAGCGGGACTGCCTGCTCCCTCCTCCTCGCGGCCGGCTGTGCTGCCGAGCAGGCCTCACCGCCCGACCGTACTCCCATCGCTGGCCTAGCCATCCCTCTACTCACCCACACCTACTGTTATTCTCCAGCGACGGTAGATGAACCAGTAAACCCTCGTACAGTCATACTCCCCTCCGCGTGGGAAACAACTGCCGAGTCATCCCTGCCTCCGTGTTGTCCCCTTCCTAGGCCTCGCCATCGTCCACTGCCCTGGTGCTCTCGGTGCGGCGTGGTCAACGTGGTCAAGGAACGACTTCCATCGGACGTGGACTATACGTGGAGAGGCTGACATCTGGATCCACGGCGGCAGCAAGGAAGTGCCTCCTTATTACGCAGAAAATAATGATTCCTCCACCTGACAGCAGGGACCCACCGAACGGGCCACCGTATTTCGCGACAAAAATGTTTCCCCCCTGACTGCTGGGACCCACCAGCTACACCTTCACACGCAAGGAAGTGCGTCCGGGCAAAAAAAAACGATTCACCCCCTTGACTGCTGGGACCCACCAGCTACATCTTCGCACGCAAGGAAGTCCGTCCGGGCAAAAAAACCAAAACGATTCGCCCCCCTGGCTGCTGGGAGCCACCAGCCCCCCGACTGCTGGGACCCACCAGCTACATCTTCGCACGCAAGGAAGTGCGTCCGGGCCAAAAAAATGATTCGCCCCCTGACTACTGAGACCCACCAGCTACATCTTCACAGGCAAGGAAGTGCCTGATAGTTGGGACCCACCTAGTCGAAGCGTACGTGGCGTTGTCATTCTGGTCGCGAACGTGTACGTACATATATACTGGTGGATGTAGAGGCGCGCACGTGTCGTAGTAGAGGCGGCCAGGGTGCAAGAAAGAAATTACGGCCACGTATGTGTACATACGGGTGGGGTCTCGAACGCCTACTCGCGCATACGTACGGCGAGGGCTCGTGTACATGGCTGGGTCGGAACGGAGAAACAGCGTCGTCGTCGTGTTCATGGGGAGGCAACGGAATGCGTCGTTTTCATCGGGAGGCAACGCGGCTGGGTCGGAACGGAATGCGTGGTCGTGTTCATCAGGAGGGCTTGGACGGAAGAGGCGATGGAAACGAGGCCTGGCGTACCGCACAACGGAGGAAACGGACCTCCTATAGTCGAAACGGGGGTCCTGTTGATTGGGAGGGGTGTGGCGTACCGCAAAACGGAGGAAACGGACCTCCTACGGTCGAAACGGGGGTCCTGTTGATCGGGAGGGGTGTGGCATACCGCAAAACGGAGGAAACAGACTTGTGTTGGAGCGCTACGGTCGAAACGGGGGTCTTGTTCATCGGGAGGGGTGTGGTGTACTGCAAAATGGGACTCCACGGGATATTGTTCATCTCCACCGTCGACCCCCTCCAGCCTCCACGAGCTACTGTTCATCCACCGTCGACCTCCTCCAGCCTCCACGGGCTCCTGTTCATCCAGCCTCCGCCGCGCGCTACTCCACCGGCTACTGTTCAACCACCCCTCCACCGTCTACTGTTCATCCAGCCCTCCACACCACGGGGTCCTGTTCAACCACCCCTCCACGGGCACCCCTCCACCGTCTACTACTCATCCAGCCCTCCACACCACGGGGTCCTGTTCATCCACCCCTCCACGGGCACCCCTCCACCGTCTACTGTTCATCCAGCCCTCCACCACACCACGGGGTCCTGTTCATCCAGAGGCAATGCCACCGCTCACTGTTCATCCAAACCCCCCCGCAACGCTCACTATTCATCCCATCGACCGGCTTCAGTTAGCAGCAGTAGCCAAGGAATCGCTCGATCGGGTTCAGTTAACAGCCATCGATCGATTGCTTGGGTTCAGTAACGCGTAGCCCGCAGTGCAATTGCTCGGGTTCAGTTAGAGCCCAACGCCTCGCTCGGGTTCAGTTAGAGCCAACGCCTTGCACACACGCGCGTACGTGTACGAGAGAAACACGCATCGCTCGGCCCCCGACCTTCCACCGTAACCAGGAACTCCCCGAAATTTTCCTCCCTCTCGCTTCTACCATGGTTTTTTCCGTCATGGATGGCCCAAAGAATGTCATGCAGCTGTGTCTCCGGCCCGCCCAGGACGAAAAGCCCATTTTCTGTCAAGATTTTTTGTCATAGAAGTAGGAGCCCACCACATCTATGATGATACCGGGTTTTGTCACAATTATTGTCATAGAAGTGTCATATGTATGACAAAAAAAATTCGTTCGGCCCAAAATGTCACGGATGTGTCTTTTTTTGTAGTGAGTGGTCCCGATTATTGTCACTTCGGGGTTGCCAGTTCATAACACATAGTAGGTGACTATAGACTTGCAAGATAGGATCAAGAACTCATATATATTCATGAAAACATAATAGGATTTAGATCTGAAATCATGGCACTCGAGCCCTAGTGACAAGCATTAAGCATAGCAAAGTCATAGCAACATCAATCTCAGAACATAGTGGATACTAGGGATCAAACCCTAACAAAACTAACTCGATTACATGATAAATCTCATCCAACCCATCACCGTCCAGCAAGCCTACGATGGAATTACTCACGCACGGCGGTGAGCATCATGAAATTGGTGATGGAGGATGGTTGATGATGACGATGGCGACGAATCCCCCTCTCCGGAGCCCCGAACGGACTCCAGATCAGCCCTCCCGAGAGGTTTTAGGGCTTGGCGGCGGCTCCGTATCGTAAAACGCGATGATTTCTTCTCTCTGATTTTTTTCTCTCCGAAAGCAAATATATAGAGTTGGAGTTGGCATCGGAGGGCATCCAGGGGGCCCACGAGGTAGGGGGTGCACCCTAGGGGGGCACCCCCCACCCTCGTGGATAGGGTGTGGGCCCCCTGGTCTTCATCTTTGGCGAGGATTTTTTATTATTTTTTCTAAGATGTTCCGTGGAGTTTCAGGTCATTCCGAGAATATTTGTTTTCTGCACATAAAACAACACCATGGCAATTCTGCTGAAAACAGCGTCAGTCCGGGTTAGTTCCATTCAAATCATACAAGTTAGAGTCCAAAACAAGGGCAAAAGTGTTTGTAAAAGTAGATAAGACGGAGACGTATCAACTCCCCCAAGCTTAAACCCTTGCTTGTCCTCAAGCAATTCAGTTGACAAACTGAAAGAAAGAAAGAAAAACTTTTACAAACTCTGTTTGCTCTTGTTGTTGTAACTATGTCAAGCCAACATTCAAGTTTTCAGCATAGATCATAACTAACCACATTTGCAATAATTCTCAGGTCTCACAATTACTCATGTCAATAGCATAATCAACTAGCAAGTCATAATAATAAATCTCGGATGACAACACTTTCTCAAAACAATCATAATATGATATAACAAGATGGTATCTCGCTAGCCCTTTCTGAGACCGCAAAACATAAATGCAGAGCACCTTTAAAGATCAAGGACTGACTAGACATTGTAATTCATGGTAAAAGAGATCCAATCATAGTCACACCCAACATAGATTAATAGTGATGAATGCAAATGACAGTTGTGCTCTCCAGCTAGTGCTTTTTAATAAGAGGGTGATGACTCAGCATAAAAGTAAATGGATAGGCCCTTCGCAGAGGGAAGCAGGGATTTGTAGAGGTGCCAGAGCTCGGTTTTAAAATAGAGATAAATTGTATTTTGAGCGGTATACTTTCATTGTCAACATAACAACCAAGAGATGGCAATATCTCCCATGCTACACACATTATAGGCGGTTCCCAAACAGAATGGTAAACTTTGTACTCCCCCTCGACCAACAAACATCAATCCATGGCTTGCTCGAAACAACGAGTGCCTCCAACATACATCAGGTCCCAGGGGGAGTTTTGTTTGCAATTAATTTTGATTTAGTTTGCATAAAGCATGGGACTATGCATCCCGGTGACCAGCCATTTTCTCGTGAGTGAGGAGCGGAGTCCACTCCTCTTGAGAATAACCCGCCTAACACGGAAGATAAGGACAACCTTGGTTGATACATGAGCTATTCGAGCATGCAAAATAGAATGTTTATTTGAAGGTTTAGAGTTTGGCACATACAAATTTACTTGGAACGGCAGGTAGATACCACATATAGGAAGGTATAGTGGACTCATCTGGAATAACTTTGGGGTTTAAGGGATTTGATGCACAAGCAGTATTCCCGCTTAGTACAAGTGAAGGCTAGCAAAAGACTGGGAAGCGACCAACTAGAGAGCGACAACACCCATGTACATGCATTAAAATTAATAAACATTAGATGCAAGCATGAGTAGGATATAATCTACCATGAATATAAATATCGTGAAGGATATGTTGATTTGTTTCAACTACATGCGTGAACATGTGCCAAGTCAAGTCACTTAAATCATTCAAAGGAGGATACCACCCCATCATACCACATCATAATCATCGCAATAGTATGTTGGCACACAAGGTAAACCATTATAACTCATAGCTAATCAAGCATGGCACAAGCAAGTACGATCTCTAATTGTCATTGCAAACATGTTTATTCATAATAAGCTGAATCAAGAACGAGGGACTCATCATATTTAAAAAAACAAAAGAGGTCGAGTTCATACCAGCTTTTCTCATCTCAGTCAGCCCATCATATATCATCATAATTGCCTTTCACTTGCACGACCGAATGGTGTGAATAATAATAAGAGTGTACGTGCATTGGACTAAGCTGGAATCTGTGAGCATTCAATAAACAGGAGAAGACAAGGCAATATGGGCTCTTGGTTAAATCAACAATAATGCATATAAGAGCCACTTCAACAATTTAATTATGGTCTTCTCCTACTGACCCCCAAAGAAAAGAAAAGAAATAAAACTATTTACACGAGAAAGCTCCCAATAAGCAAAAGAAGAACGGGAAATATTTTTGGGTTTTCTTTTTAATTATTACTATTATAGCAGAAAAATAAACTACTACTAATTTTTTTTGGTTTTTCTTAAGGTTTAACAAACACACAAGAAGAAAGCAGGAAAAAGAAAATAAACTAGCATGGATATTACAATGAAAAAGTATGAGCACCGACATCTAGTGATGAGTGTGTGTGAACATAAATGTAATGTCGGTGAGAAATACGTACTCCCCCAAGCTTAGGCTTTTGTCCTAAGTTGGTCTATGGCCACGGCTGGCCTGGCGGATATCCATAATAATAGTTGGGGTCGTACTGCGATGAGGAAGAAGAAGGCTCCGATTGCCACTGACTGGCAATCATCTCCGGATCCCACTGATAGTTAGACTGTCGTGAAGGATCAAATTGTGGTTCCGGTTCTGGCTCCTCGGCTGGTGCAGGGTTCCGGTAGGCGTGGATAGCCGTCAACGGAACAAGATACTTGCCTACAGTCAAATCAAACAAAGAAGGAGCAGGCAAGGTAATAATCTCAGGATGATGTTTATTAAAGAACAATTGATATTTAAGCTCTCCTGCCCTATTCTTAACAATAAAATCATGTGCCACCATACTTTTATAATCTAAATAAACACGAGGCAAAACTTTTTCTTCCTTCTCAGCATGCCTAATAGGTATGTTAAAATGTGCACCTAGGCGTGTAGTATAGATGCCTCCAAAGATAGGACCCTTAGTATGGTTCATACTTAACCGTCTAGCAATAATGCCGCCCATACTAAAAGTGTTATCACTGTATAAACCTTGGAGCAAAATAATAATATCAGGGATACTAAGGTTTCCATAGTTTCCGCGTCCAATTAAGCAACGACTAGCAAATAATGCAAAGTAACGTAAAACAGGAAAATGTATGCTAGTGATTTGTGCATCGGAAACCTTCCTAGTTTCTCCAACAGTGATAGTATCAATAAACCCAACCACATCATCATAATGTGGTTCTTCTGTCTTGCCCTCAAAAGGGAGTAAACAAATCCGACAGAAATCATAAAGTTACATCTCCTTATGCTCATCATATAAATGAAACTCCACCATAGGTGGTGAGTTCCTAGAATGAAAATGAAAGTTTTGCACAAAGGTATTTGTGAGTAAGAGTTACTGATCGCATTGGTTGTGGAGGAAAGCGGTGAGGCCTGCATTATGAGCCAATTCATGAAAATCTTCATAAATCCCAGCTGCTCTCAAGAAATCCTCGGAAGGCCATTCACACGCCCGAACCTCCATGGTGCGCGGCAAATTATACTTAGGCTTCGGTGCCTTTTCCTTCGAGCTTTGGCTCGATGAGCCCCTCAATAATCTCCTCATCATTTTCTGAAAAATTCTAAAAATTTTAGTAACTTCAAACAAAAGTGAACCAACTTCAATAAAACTGATAGCAACTACTCCTACAAGTGCCTAGAGCCTAAATCAAGCATTAGAACTACTTGGAACCATATAAATTTGATATGCAAGCTCAAGAACATGGTCACCTATGTAGCACAAATTTGCAAAGAATGAAGCACTAGAACAAAAACTAATTGGACCAATGGAGGAGTCACATACTAAGGAACAATCTCCCCAAGCAGTTTTGCGAGAGGTGCTTTGAGCAAGGAGATCGAAAATCACAGCAAAAGTGGCTGGAACTCGTGCTTGAGTTGGTTTTTCGGGTTTGTGTGAGACAGAGGAAGAAGATGGGTGCTGGGATAAGTGGAGGAGGGCCACCGTGGGCCCACGAGGCAGGGGGCGCCCTAGAGGGGGGGCGCCCACCACCCTCGTGGCCAGGTGGCAGCTCCTCCCGCAGTAATTTTTGCACAGTAAATCCTCAAATATTCCCGAAAAAATCATATTAAATTGGCATGTCATTCTGAGGACTTTTATTTTCGGGATATTTTTATATTGCACGGGTAAGTCAGGAAACAGACGAAAAAATACTACTTTTACTTTATTTCTACTAAATAGCAGAAAATATAGAGAGGGTACAGAAGGTTGTGCTTCTAGTTTCATCCATCTCATGCTCATCAAAAAGAATTCACTAACAAGGTTGATCAAGTCTTGTTAACAAACTCATTCCGATAATCATGAAACCGGAGAAATTTCGAATAACACTAGGTTACCTCAACAGGGATATGCACATCCCCAATAATAAGAATATCATATTTCTTCTTGACAGTAGGAAGAGGAAATTCAAAACCACCAAATATAACCGATGGAATTTTTTCGATAGAATTGATACTGTGAACTTGAGGTTGTTTCCTCAGAAAGTGTACCATATGCTCATTACCATTAACAGGAAAAGTGACATTGCCTTTGTTGCAATCAATAACAGCCCCTACAGTATTAAGGAAAGGTCTTCCAAGAATAATAGACATACTATCATCCTCGGGAATATCAAGAATAACAAAGTCCGTTAAAATAGTAACGTTTGCAACCACAACAGGCACATCCTCGCAGATACCGACAGGTATAGCAGTTGATTTATCAGCCATTTGCAAAGATATTTCGGTAGGTGTCAGCTTATTCAAGTCAAGTCTACGATATAAAGAGAGAGGCATAACACTAACACCGGCTCCAAGATTACATATAGGAGTTTTAATATAATTTCTTTTAATGGAGCAAGATATAGTAGGTACTCTGGGGTCTCCAAGTTTCTTTGGTATTCCACCCTTAAAAGTATAATTAGCAAGCATGGTGGAAATTTCAGCTTCCAGCATCTTTCTTTTATTAGTAATGATATCCTTCATATATTTAGCATAAGGATTTGTTTTGAGCACATCAGTTAGTCGCATACGCAAAAAGATAGGCCTAATCATTTCAGCAAAGCGCTCGAAATCCTCACCATCCTTTTTCTTGGATGGTTTTGGAGGAAAAGGCATGGGTTTCTGAACCCAAGGTTCCCTTTCTTAACCATGTTTCCTAGCAACAAAGTCTATTTTATCATAACGTTGATTCTTTGATTGTGGGTTATCAAGATCAACAGCAGGTTCAATTTCTACATCATTGTCATTACTAGGTTGAGCATCATCATGAACATCATCATTAATATTTTCATTAGGTTCATGTTCATTACCAGATTGTGTTTCAGCATCAGACATAGAGATATCATTTGGATTATCATGTGGTTCAGCAATAGGTTCACTAGAAGTTTGCACAATTCTATCATTTTTCTTCTTCTTCTTTTTAGAAGAACTAGGAACATCAATATTATTTCTCTGAGAATCTTGCTCGATTCTCTTAGGGTGGCCTTCAGGATACAAAGGTTCCTGAGTCATTCTACCAGTTCTAGTAGCCACTCTAACAGCATAATCATTTTTCTTACTATTCATTTCATCAAGCACTTCTTTTTGAGCTTTAAGCACTTGTTCTACTTGCCTGGTAACCATAGAAGCATGTTTGCTAACAAGTTTAAGTTCACCTTTAATATTAGCCATATAATCACCCAAGCGTCTAATCATATAAGCATTTTCTTTTAATTGTCTACCAAAATAAGCATTGAAGTCGTCTTGCTTAAACATAAAGTTATCAAACTCATCCAAGCACTGACTAGCAATTTTAGTAGGAGGGACTTCAGCTTTATCATATCTATAGAGAGAATTTACCTTTACTACCTGTGTCGGGATATCAGGATCAGGAGGTTCTTCAATAAATAAAGAATTGAGATCATATGTTTCTTCAACAGGCGGTATATTAAGACCATGTATTTCTTCAATAGGAGGTAAATTCTTAACATCTTCAGCTTTAATACCTTTTTCTTTCATAGATTTCTTTGCCTCTTGCATATCTTCGGGACTGAGGAATAGAACACCTCTCTTCTTCGGAGTTGGTTTAGGAATAGACTCAGTAATTGGAGCAGGAGTTGGCTCAGGAGCTGGCTCAGGAGGTGCCCAATTATTTTCATTTGTTAACATATTATTTAATAGAATTTCAGCTTCATCCGGTGTTCTTTCCCTGAAAAGAGAACCAGCACAACTATCCAGGTAATCTCTGGAAGTATCCGTTAGTCCATTATAAAAGATATCAAGTATTTCGGGTTTCTTAAGAGGATGATCAGGCAAAGCATTAAGTAACTTGAGAAGCCTCCCCCAAGCTTGTGGGAGACTCTCTTCTTTAATTTGCACAAAGTTGTATATTTCCCTCAAAGCAGCTTGTTTCTTATGAGCAGGGAAATATTTAGCAGAGAAGTAATAAATCATATCCTAGGGACTACGCACACAACCAGGATCTAGAGAATGAAACCATATCTTAGCATCACCCTTTAATGAGAACGAAAATATTTTGAGTATATAAAAGTAACGCAATCTCTCATCATTAGTAAATAGGGCAGCTATATCATTTAACTTAGTAAGATGTGCCACAACAGTTTCAGATTCATAGCCATAAAACGGATCAGATTCAACCAAAGTAACTATATCAGGATCAACAGAGAATTCATAATCCTTATCAGGAACACAAATAGGTGAAGTAGCAAAAGCAGGGTCGGGTTTCATTTTATCTCTAAGTGATTCTTTGTTCCATTTAACTAATAACCTCTTGAGATCATATCTATCTTTGCAAGCTAAAATAGCGGCAGAAGATTCCATATCAAAAAGATAGCCCTCAGGAATAACAGGAATATTTTCATCATCACTTTCATCATCGTATTCAGATTCAATAATTTCTTTTTCTCTAGCCCTAGCAATTTGTTCATCAAGAAATTCACCAAGGGGCATAGTAGTATCAGGCATAGAAGCAGTTTCATCATAAGTATCATGCATAGCAGAAGTGGCATCATCAATAACATGCGACATATCAGAACGAATAGCAGAAGCAGGTGTAGGTGTCGCAAACTTACTCATAGCAGAAGGTGAATCAAGTGCAGAGCTAGATGGCAGTTCCTTACCTCCCCTCGTAGTTGAGGGATAGATCTTGGTTTTTGGATCTCTCATGTTCTTCATAGTTTCCAGCTAATATAAATCCCAAGTGACTCAAAGAATAGAGCTATGCTCCCCGACAACGGCGCCAGAAATTTGTCTTGATAACCCACAAGTATAGGGGATCGCAACAGCTTTCGAGGGTAGAGTATTCAACCCAAATTTATTGATTCGACACAAGAGGAGCCAAAGAATATTCTCAAGTATTAGCAGCTGAGTTGTCAATTCAACCACACCTGGAAACTTAGTATCTACAGCAAAGTGTTTAGTAGCAAAGCAATATGATAGTGGTGGTAGCGGCAACAAAAGTAAAGACAACAAAGGTAATCTTTTTGGTATTTTGTAGTGACTGTAACAGTAGCAGCGGGAAAGTAAATAAGCGTAAACCAGTATATAGAAAACTCGTAGGCACCGGATCAGTGATGGATAATTATGCCGGATGCGGTTCATCATGTAACAGTCATAACATAGGGTGACACAGAACTAGCTCCAATTCATCAATGTAATGTAGGCATGTATTCTGTATATAGTCATACGTGCTTATGGAAAAGAACTTGCATGACATCTTTTGTCCTACCCTCCCGTGGCAGCGGGGTCCTATTGGAAACTAAGGGATATTAAGGCCTCCTTTTAATAGAGAACCGGAACAAAGCATTAGCACATAGTGAATACATGAACTCCTCAAACTATGGTCATCACCGGGAGTGGTCCCGATTATTGTCACTTCGGGGTTGCCGGCTCATAACACATAGCAGGTGACTATAGACTTGCAAGATAGGATCAAGAACTCACATATATTCATGAAAACATAATAGGTTCAGATCTGAAATCATGGCACTCGGGCCCTAGTGACAAGCATTAAGCATAGCAAAGTCATAGCAACATCAATCTCAGAACATAGTGGATACTAGGGATCAAACCCTAACAAAACTAACTCGATTACATGATAAATCTCATCCAACCCATCACCGTCCAGCAAGCCTACGATGGAATTACTCACGCACGGCGGTGAGCATCATGAAATTGGTGATGGAGGATGGTTGATGATGACGATGGCGACGAGCCGCCCTCTCCGGAGCCCCGAATGGACTCCAGATCAGCCCTCCCGAGAGGTTTTAGGGCTTGGCGGAGGCTCCGTATCGTAAAACGCGATGATTTCTTCTCTCTGATTTTCTCTCTCCGAAAGCAAATATATAGAGTTGGAGTTGGCGTTGGAGGGCATCCAGGGGGGCCACGTGGTAGGGGGGTGCACCCTAGGGGGGCGCCCCCCACCCTCGTGGACAGGGTGTGGCCCCCCTGGTCTTCATCTTTGGCGAGGATTTTTTATTATTTTTTCTAAGATGTTCCGTGGAGTTTCAGGTCATTCCGAGAATATTTGTTTTTTGCACATAAAACAACACCTTGGCAATTCTGCTGAAAACAATGTCAGTCCGAGTTAGTTCCATTCAAATCATACAAGTTAGAGTCCAAAACAAGGGCAAAAGTGTTTGGAAAAGTAGATACGACGGAGACATATCAGACGCTGGAGGCGAGCGGCCCGATTGGGGCGCATATCTGGTGGCGCAGGCGCAAGAGGTTGCGGCGGGCTCATGGGTGAGGGAAGGTGCCGGCATCCAAGGCAGTTCAACAGATGCTGCAGATCTGGAGAAGGTGGAGGCGGGCTCGAGCGGCGTAGTCCAGCCAGATGCACCCGCTCTGGCGATCTCCGGCGAGGTGCAAAAGGTGGAGGCGGGCTCTGGCAAGGCGCACGAGGTGGAGAAGGTGGAGGCCGGCTCCGACGAGGAGCAGGTGGAGCAGAAGGTATGTGCTTCTCCCATTTAGTTGGTAGTTTTTAGATTCTAGGGTTTTTTTCCAAAAGTTTCTTGGGTTAGATTAGTTGGATTGAGGGTTTTCTCTACATTAGGGTTTTTTCTGTTTTTTATTCGTGCAAGAATGGTGGACCACATATGATTATTAGATTAGGTTAGAAGTAGCCGGATTGAGGGATGGGTTTTTTCAGATGCTTATTAGATTAGTAATGGAATTTCTTCTTCTTAGATTTTAATTAGTATGAGGTTGAACACCTTATTTAAGAGGGAATTTAAGGACAAATAGACTATATATGATTATTAGATCTGTAGTTCAATGCCGCACACATATATGATTATTTGATTTGTTCTGTGGTTCAATGTTACTGGATGGAAACATATTGGAATTGGAATGCATTAATTTTGATGGGGAAATGAATTGATTTAGATGATACAAGATTCATCTATAGTATAATATTTTGTTGTTTTGGTAAGTAATGAAATTTTAGATGTTTGTTGGAGATGTACGTATTTATAGTTGAAGTTGTACATAAGTAACTACTGCATTATGTTAATATGTGTGGGAGCTTTGCTACATTATCCCAAAAAATGCTTAGGTACATTTTAATTATTCTTTTGTGTAGGCTTCCTGTAATTAGAAAGTTTTGCAGAATATTAGTTATATTAGCTATGTTGTTCAGATGTGTGCATGAAAATGGAAAAATGCAAGTACGATCATTGTTTGGATAAGCTGGTCAATGTGTCATGTGTGCATATTTAAATTTGTAGTTGGCTTCTGTAATTAGTAGTAATGGATGTAATTTTATATTTAGGTGGATGGTTCAGTGGATAAGAAGAGGAAGCTGGACATGACCGACTTCGAAGACCCGTATGCTGAAGGCTATGGTGACGATGAAGTGTTTGAGGTAAGCCCACCCTGAAATCTAGGGCCTATTTGGTGGCCATTTTTTGCCAAATGTTGCCACACTTATGGTGGCCATTTTGTTAGCCACACTTTTTGTGGCAGCATGGTTGACATGAATAGTGAGAGAAAGTTAGTGAAGGCTCTTTTGTACAATAGTGCATTCAAACCTATATGATTATAAAGAGATATAGGTCAGTGTAGCACACACCCGGAATTTGATTTACTCCTGCCAGGTCTCGCTGATCAGAATCCCATGTTATCATGTTAGAATAAATATTGAGTGATATGTACTTTCTTTCCTACAAGAAGATGAAACCTTGAGTGGTCAAAATGAAACTGGTTGTTGTAAAATTTAGGTTCCAGTTTCCACTATGTAGGTTTGAAGCTGATTGTTCTCATCACTAATTTCTCTCTCAATTTCTCTTCTTGGCACCATTGAAATACATGTCTCACCGCTTTAGTTAGCTATATTCTCACTTCCCTTAGCCTTAGGTCCAATGTATAACTTTCTTGCTTTCATGATTCAAAGAGTGACATTGTTTCCTTTAAGGTTTATTTGCAACACATGGAAAGCTGATTTCCAAACCTTGAATAGAATCAATGTTGAATGACTAGGCCTGAGTATGCAAGTAATTGAGCTGATAGTATAAACAAACATCTAAATTGAGTTTATGAAAAATTCAAAAAAAGTGAGTTTATGTGTATCCTCCTTTGCTCCACAACTTCAGATTAAAATATTTTAATGTTCACTATACATTTTTCTAATAACATTTGGCTTAACTTTGCTTTCCTAAATGTATGGTAGGCTGAAGTCTATATTGTATTATTGGCACTGGTTTTATATTAGTAATAATGGAATTCATTAATGTGTGCAGTATGCCTCTGGAGATGAGGTGGACCACGCCAACGTCGAATCATTCATCGAGAAGGAGCTACAGAAGATCAGGGACCAGGGTCTTTCTTTCTACTACAAGGGGGGAGTTCAAATGCCCGTACTGCTCGAGGCCAAAGCTCAGGGATGGGCTCTATGAGCATCTTCTGGATCATGCAAGGGCTTCATCAATTAGCGGCGGTGACCCGAAGATCAGGGCGCAGCATGCTGCCCTCATGAAGGCCCTGTATCCAGTGTAGTTTCCCTACTTCGTGCTGATCATCAGAAGCTGGAAGCCCTACTCATCATCAGTAAATTTGATGGTGTTTTACTTTTGGAAAGCTGCATGTGGGTGTGAACTGTTGGGAACTAGCTCTACTAATCTAGTATGCTTATATGAATGTAATGTATTATGTGCCTGAACTGGATCTGTTGTGAACAGGATGGTACCTGTGGTGGTAATCTAGAATGCTATCTATATTTGCGTGGCCTTAACTTTATTTGTGGTGAATGGCATGTTCTATTTAGATGTTGTTTCAATGTGTAGTTTACGAGTTTTGATGGTGCAATGATCACAAAAGCTGCTTCGGTGTTGCTTGACGCATGCTGCAAGACTTATGCATGTTGTGGGCAAGTGCAACATGGTGTGCCCGTGTGCAAATCGTATGATATTTATAATCTGGCAATGTTCGAAAATATCCGTGTCATGAATTATGGTACATGGGGTTTAGTAAAGTTACTGATAATTATTCATCCTCACACATTCCATCATTGCATAATTTGAATAAGCAAAAAAGATGAAATGTTCCATCATTTGAACAACTGTTGCAATAACAGAGCAAATATTCCATCATCAAAGTGTGAAGGAATTAAAATGTAAATTTAGAAGAGTAATGTAATACTAGTTAAAAATAGTGTGTGCAAAAACAGAATTTGAAATAAGATGTACTATATTTTTTAAGAAAGTTATATTATCATACTTATTAGAATTTTGAAAATGTCACTTATTTATAAGAAAAGAAAATATAAATATTTAAAAAGATGTCTTTGATAAAAATACCTTTTGAATTCATAGGTAATAAATAAAAATTAGGTAATATATATATATATATATATATATATTATTTTTTGAGGGCTTAGGTAATTTTTATGTAAACAAAAGGAAAGGGAAAAAATTAAACAAAAGGAAAAGCATGGGCCAGCCTAGCCATCTATACCCATGCGTGGTGCAGCACGCGGGTTAGGCTGGCCTGTGAAAGCCCATCTAATCTGGCCCATCGCATGGCCGCACCAGGGCAGAGCACACGATGGTGGGAGTTTAGTCCCACCTCGCCTAGCGAGAGGGAGTCGCACCAGCTTATATACCCGGCTGCGAGTCGCCAGTCAAGCTCCTCTCATATGCATGCAGTACATTGCCTAATCATCTGCCCTCTGCCCTGTGGGGCATACCAGCAGCAGAGAAATATGCACCACGGGCCTGCATCCTGGCCCATGAACTGTTGGGTTCCTAGTCGTATGCTGAAGGAAATATGCCCTAGAGGCAATAATAAAGTTATTATTTATTTCCTTATATCATGATAAATGTTTATTATTCATGCTAGAATTGTATTAACCGGAAACTTAGTACATGTGTGAATACATAGACAAATAGAGTGTCACTAGTTTGCCTCTACTTGACTAGCACGTTGAATCAATGATGGTTATGTTTCCTAACCATAGATATGAGTTGTCATTTGATTAACGGGATCACATCATTAGAGAATGATGTGATTGACTTGACCCATTCCATTAGCTTAGCACGATGATCGTTTAGTTTGTTGCTATTGCTTTCTTCATGACTTATACATGTTCCTATGACTATGAGATTATGCAACCCCCGAGTACTAGAGGAACACTTTGTGTGCTACCAAACGTCACAACCTAAATCGGTGATTATAAAGGTGCTCTACAGGTGTCTCTGATGGTACTTGTTAAGTTGGCATAGATCAAGATTAGGATTTGTCACTCCGATTGTTAGAGAGTTATCTCTGGGCCTTCTCGGTAATACACGTCACTATAAGCCTTGCAAGCATTCTGACTAATGAGTTAGTTGCGGGATGATGTATTGCGGAACGAGTAAAGAGACTTGCCGGTAACGAGATTGAACTAGGTATGAGGATACCGACGATCGAATCTCGGGCAAGTAACATACCGATGACAAAGGGAACAACGTATGTTGTTATGCGGTTTGACCAATAAAGATCTTCGTAGAATATGTAGGAACCAATATGAGCATCTAGGTTCTGCTATTGGTTATTGACCGGAGATGAGTCTCGGTCATGTCTACATAGTTCTCGAACCCATACGGTCTGCAAGCTTAACGTTCGGGGACGATCAGTATTATGAGTTTATGTGTTTTGATGTACCGAAGGTAGTTCGGAGTCCCGGATTTGATCACGGACATGACGAGGAGTCTCAAAATGGTGGAGAAATAAAGATCGATATATTGGAAGCCTATGTTTGGACATCGGAATGGTTCCGGATGAGTTCGGGCATTTTCCGGAGTACCGGGAGGTTACCGGAACCCCCCGGGGAGTATATGGGCCTTATTGGGCCTTAGCGTAATAGAGGAGGGGAATGGAAAAGGTGGGAGGCGCGCACCCTATCCCAATCCGAATTGTGTAGCGGCCGCCCCCCCTCCCCCTTTCCTTCCTTCTCTCCTCCCCTTCCTTCTCTCCGACTCCTACTACTTGGAAGGGGGGCATCCTACTCCCGCTGGGAGTAGGACTCACCTAGGGCGCACCACAGAGGGCCGGCCCTCCCCCCTCCTTCACTCCTTTATATACGGGGGAGGGGGCACCCCATATACCGAGCTGAACATGTGCAGATTGCGGAGGTGCTATACCTTCGGTGCTAGGATCGGTCGGATCGTGAAGACGTTTGACTACATCAACCGTGTTGTCATAACGCTTTCGCTTACGGTCTACGAGGGTACGTGGACAATACTCTTCCCCTCTCGTTGCTATGCATCACCTAGATAGATCTTGCGTGTGCATAGGATTTTTTTAGAAATTACTGCGTTCCCAACAGTGACATCCGAGCCAGGTCTATGCGTAGATGTTATATGCACGAGTAGAACACAAAGGAGTTGTGGGCTGAGTATATACATATTACTTGCCGTCACTAGTTGATTCTTGATTCAGCGGAATTGTTGGATGGAGCGGCTCAGACCGACATTACGCGTATGCTTACGCGAGACTAGTTCTACCGACGTGCTTCGCACACAGGTGGCTAATGGGTGTTAGTTTCTCCAACTTTAGTTGAATCGGATTCAATGAACAGGTTCTTTCTGAAGATCAAAAAGTAATCACTATACCACGTTGTGTTTTTTGTTGTGTAGGTAAGAACGGTTCATTTTTGCCTCCCTTCATTTGTTCTAGCTTAATGTTTTTTGTTGCTGTGTTCATTCTTTTCTTCCATGGAAGAGTAATTCATTTCCTTTTTACTTTTGGATTTTTTTATTTGATTTGGCATTATTCAACACAAAAAAAATAAAATTTCAACAAATTCTTTTTTTGCCTGAGAATCACCCTCGGCTATCGTGCCATCCGGTGTGGGATCCCGCGCTCGAGACAACGACAGATCCAGCTGACACATGGGCGACACACCCCCTGGGGACCGCCTGCCGGCGTCATCAATGCGTAGCGGACCAGGCGCTAGAGACCCAGTCGACAAGCACCAGTTGGCGCGGGGGGATGCGCCAGGTTCGCTCCCGCCCGACTGCTCGGTGGAGACAGCCCGTGTGTCGGACGCAGACGGGCCACTCGTGGATCCTGCGCTGGGTGGAGTAGGCGGATCCACCTGGGATCCCATGCGTATGATTGCCGCTGGATCTCCCGGGATCAGCGTCCGCAGGTGGATCTTCCTCGTGTCTTGCGCCAGACTCCCTTGGCGTTATGCGTTGCTTGAAATCATGATGCATAGATTTTTTTGCTGCATTTTTGTTACCCTTTTCCTTTTCTGCATCATGAAGATCAGTATCAGTAGCACCATCAATTACATGATCAACAACTCTTTTGGCCCCTTGATCAGTAGGATTTAGGAGCTCCGGTGGAAGCAAAAGAATTTCAGTGCTTAGTCGAGAACCCGCATTAGGATGCAGGTCAGAGAAGGGAAAACTGCTTCGAATGTCATATAATTTATTAGTTAATATAATATACTTAGGCCTTACACAATTAACTGCCCAAAATGCAGATAGGACTTGACCATTCAGTTCAACAATAAACCACAAAACATACTTAAAATTCATCACAAATCTCCTTCAGCTTCTTGATCTTATCAACGTACCCGTGTTTCTGTTTGAGAAAATCTGCACTAATATACTCAAGTTTTTTCTTCTCTTGCTTCAGTTGGTCCCTCTCTCTCATCACTTGGTCTCTCTCTAGCACCACCCGGGCCCGGTCTTTCTTAGACTTTGCCCTCCGGACCTGATGTAGATTGGCACAACCATGGTCTGCCATCTTATTCTTCTCCAGCTCCTCGTTGAGATTGCTAAGTGACAATCTTGCGTTGCCCAACTGTGTGAGAGCATCCTCCTCTTTGAGATCTCTAAGTGACAATCTTGCGTTGCCCAACTGCGTGAGAGCATCCTCCTTATCATCCACCATTTAAGCAAAGTCCATTTTGAAAAATCTCAGCTCTTCCTCTGTCCTCCTCTTTTCTCCAATTAACTTGAAATTTTCTTCAGCATTCTTAACATTCTGTCTCAGCTTCTTGTCATACATGCTCCACAGTTCTCTGAGGCGGAACTTTGTATCCATAGACCACTCCGGGTCTACCCATTCCACATAGTTACATTTCACTTATTCCTACATTATGAAAAAATATGGTCTCAATCATATATGCACAAATGCACTACAATTACAAGCAATGCACTACAAATATGTTCTCAATCATATAAACAAAAAATGTAGCATGCAATGATATACATATATATATATATGGATCAATTAACTACAAGTATATGCTATTATGGGCTAAAACAAACATTAGACCGTAAAAAAGACAACATAAATACAGACTTTGTAAATGCATAAATTAATTGAAATTGTATGTAATTATGGGAAGAACAATGGATTACCGCGAAGTAAATCGAGCACGAGCTAATGTAAACATATATTTACAGTATGGAACAACATACCTTCTGACCACAAGCAAGAAAACGTCTGCTAGTGTCCAAGGAATCAAAAGCAACTAGCCTGACGCAAGGTTCTCGATGCAGACAATGAGAAGACAGATCGTGGGCAATGCCACTCCATTCATAGCAAGGGATAATCGTAGGAAGCTAAAAGAAATAATAGAGATAATGCACAAATCAACGCCTTGCGTTAAATACCGGTAATGAAGAACCCTAACCCTAAGCCTAGCACTATCTGGAGATTATATAGTAGGAGCGTACCTACAGGCTAGTCACAGATTCGCCGTCCGAAGAAGAGTTCGAGTCATCGCTCCATGAAACCATGGCGTAACGCAACCGATGGCAAGATGTGGATCGGTGGCGGCGGCGGCGGTCGCAGTGGATAGACAGAATGCGCGTGGAGATCGTGAGGGAAGAACCACCCCGACCAGGTGGCCAGCGCGGCCCATTTAAACGAGTTGTAATAAAAATAAAAATTGTTAAATGGGCTTGGCAACGGGAGCGATCGTGTGTCGCGCCATCTAACGGCATCCTTCGCCCCCCTCCACATCATCTCGACAAGCGGCCCGAGTTACACAACATGCCATAAAATGGTGGGTTTATCTTTTCTTTATGCGGGGAAAATGGTGGTTTTTTCAGTACCAAGTCTATACTCTATACCCAAGTGAGCTGGTATTTTCTGTATCTAAATGGTGGTGAACCAGAGGAGTGGAAAAAAATTATTTATTACCACACATAATTACATCTTCTATATCTAAACTACTAGCCCCCACTAACCTATTTCTCTTAACATGCAAGTTTGCCACCTCATCATTCAACATGCATGGAGAAAGGTCCACCACAACATGCAAACAAAAGATTCCCCCAACAACATATGCATGTTCCACGTAACCATTTTTCTATGAATATATTGCAAAACATTCCCACAACAACGTGCGGGGTATCGTCTAGTTTTCTAATATAATATAACTCGAGTGGACAACACAAAAGATGCCATCATTATAATGGCTCAAATGCTATCCATTTCCCATGATTTAAGTCCCTAGTGACTGCCTCCTATTTAGTCCATATATGCTACAAGCGCTATCTCAAGGTCCTGGCCTCTTGCAAGAGTATATATCATGTATGCAGTAACACATTGTAGACACCTCACTATTAGATCACTGGATTCATCCGTACATAACTCTAGCAAGTGTTCTACTCTTCTTCACTCACCCCGCTTCTGCACATGATAACAGGAAAAGTTAATGAATGACAAGTTAAAAACAATTATAACCTACAATGCGTACAAAAACTTACTTCTTATTTAGTTTGCATTTCTTGCTGCGTTTAGTGTGCCCTAGCAATTTGCATGCGCCCCACCTGATTCTGATCTCGTCATACGAAAGTGACCTACCATTTTTCGACATAGGGCGGTTCTCATCTACCTTAGCTGCACCTTCCGTTGATACTTTAATAGGATCTTGAACTTCAACTATGTTGCCTTCACCATCGTCTACATATTCAATTGCACACCTACTGAGATCAGCCGTTTTCTTACTCAAATTTTCCTCTAGCTGATCATACTCATGGTTCTTAGCTATCACGACCTTCAAACTCTCATTTAACTGACCCCACAAAGTTGGGTGTTTGCAAGCCTCATGCATAGCTTCTGAAGCCAACACACTGACCTGGCTATATTTCATTCTTTCAGCTGCCCTAGTCCATCCAAATCCCAACAGATCGCTTGTCGCGCCTCACGGGCAGTCCCAACCTTGCGTATTTTGTGAACCGCACAAGAACTGAACACTTTGGTATTTCATATATATTCAAGTACTTCAGTACATGGAACATGTGCTTGCAAGGTAGACCCTTTCGAATCATTCTTCTGCAGCTGCACCTTATAGTTTCTGCGGAATTTACTCATGTATATCCACCCAAAAACGGCTCTTCCGGTTTTTCTTCCAGGCCACGATGTACTGCTGTGATATGTCTCCGAGCTTTATTTCTACAATCTCCATGCCGCCAATTTTCCTAAGATCATCTTGGAACATATAGAAGTTTGCTGGAGTGAAGACGTGAGAAGCAGCTATCTCAAGTTCCCTCGAGCTAGTAACTGGCATCGGTAAACTCTATGAGTCCGTGCAGTCATCTCACGCCTCATTCTCACGGATACGTACAACGGTGTTCTCATAGTGCAAAATCATATCCACCAGGGTCATTTCACCATCTAAGTGGAGGTGAATGCATGAGTTTATACTTTCACTCCTCTGGTGGCTTTTCATGCCAGACCAGAACCCCTCTGTCAGATAAGCTGCGACCCACAGTCTCCTCTTCTTATACATCCGTCTCAACCATGTTACTCTTTTTTCGACTGCCATCTTCTTTTGGAAAACACGTGCCATGTCTTGTCAAACGTGGCCGTGGACGTGTTGTAGTACATAAGAGTTCGGAACTCCTTCAAGGACTTGTGACTGAGGTGAATCTTCATATTTTTTTCTATATGTCACGTACATATATGGTGCCACATGTCTGGCAAGACTTGGCGAATTGCCTTGATCATCACAGCGTCGGCATCCGTGATAGCACTCTTCGGCATCTTTTGACACATGGACCTCAAAAATGTCTGCAGCAGCCACACATATGTCTCGTTGGTCTTGTCCGAAACTATGGCACAAGCAAAAACAATGGTCTTCCGGTGATTGTTAAGGCCAACAAAAGGTATGAATGGCATACCATACCGGTTCATCTTGTATGTGCTATCAAATACAAGCACATCACCGAAGTCCTCATAGTCATGACGATACTGGGAGTCACACCAGAACATCCTATTCATATGTCCTTTATTATCTAGCTTGTACTCGAAAAAGAAGCTAGGATCCCTCTGTTTCCAACTAGCTATGATGCCTATGGCTGTGGCAGCATCACCTTCTGAAAGTAGCTTCCTCTTCTCCCTGGCGCAAAGGTTATATATTTTACACCTGGTAAAACCAATACCGTCATACCATACATGTTTGCTGATGAAGGAATCCATCATGTCGTGAATTCTAATCCCTGCAGCTCCCATGGACATTATCTCAGCTTTCTGGCACTCTTTGATTTTCTGTGTGACCAAAGAAAAGGTACCTCATCCGGTCCTGCCAAGATATGGCTATGCTTGTCCTCAAAACTATCAACATACCAAAGCCCATGCTTTTGGTCAAGCTTCACGGTCAGGTGCGCTTCGCAGTGGCAGCGTGTCTCGGGTCTGAGCCTACGGTTGTGTCCTTCCTAAGTTAGCAACCTGCTGTCATGTTTTCCTTGTCTGGAACAAACAAACCGCCTATAATGCATATGATGTGACTCGGTTTTGCTATACCTCACATTATTCTTTCTAATGCTGAAACCATTATCTCTAGCATAGCTGTTGTAGAAATCATATGCAGCATCGTGAGACATAGAAGTCATTTGTATTATCTGCATGAACATCTCCCTCTTATCATCTGCACTGGCAGTATCTTGGACATTCTTTTCCCCCTCATCTTCTGTGACCTACACAATCATAACATAGCCATGAAAACAACTTTCTATGGTATAACATTACTTCCATACAACATTGATTACATACGTACCTCACTCATCATGACCGACGACTGCGACTCCCCAGAATCAGGTGCACCTAATGATTAGTCATCAAGGCCTGTCTCCGCGTCGGATTCACCATAATAGTCGTACGCATTATGACATTCAGAAATGAGCTGGAAAATATAACACAAATACATAAGTACTTATCATATAATATTCCAGGATAAATTCAATTTGCATGCCAATAAATAATTCCACTTCCATACCTGACTAATGTAATCTTCATTCGAGATCTCTGAGTTGTTTTTCTGACCATCATCATGCTCATTGTTTTCCTGGCCATCATCATGCTCATCCATCTATAAATTTTCAACACAAAAATATAATCTTGTCGGATGCCACCAAAAAATTACAACATGATAATGCCACTCACATTAAGATCTTCCAATTCGCCCCCATTCTCTGACATATCTCCACGATCTGAATTTTCATCATCTAGCCAATCTTCTATCCAGTCTTTCATCAGTTCTCCAAACTCCATGTCATACATCATATCAGTTAACTCATCGTCTGCCATTTCCTACAACAAATAATATGTATCATTACTTGTGCAAACATTATCAGTTAACTAGCACATGATCACGGATGTTAAGTAAACTACCCCAACCGGAGAGCGCCCCAATAGAGGGCATTCAGATCGTGCACACAACCGACGCCAACGACCTCTGACCACCCATGGATCCTCCCCCTCTCCACACCGGTCATCGGCGTTAAGGTACGTCAACCCTAGTAAGGAAGATGCCCACGACACCAGTGGGTGATCACTTTGGATCACGAGAAGTAGCGCTACCCGTGATAACATGTGCCGCCGGATACCTAGCGCACGGCACCAGTCGTGATCACTTTGGATCGCCGGATACCTAGGTAAGTGTAACACCCACGATGCGGCTATATCTCCCATGTGTCGGAGCACGACTTAGAGGCATAGCCTCATAGTAGGCATGTCGCAAGAGGGGTAATATTTACACATCCCATGTACTGAATAAGAAAGGGATAAAGAGTTGGCTTACAAATGCCACTTCACACAATACATAAATATAGCACTACATCATCCAGAATACAATCAAGGTCCGACTACGGAACCAAATAAAGAAAGAAAACCCCTAATGCTAGATCCCCGATCGCCCCGACTGGGCTCCACTACTGATCAACTGGAAACGAAACAACACAATCAAACACGATCTTCATCGAGCTCCTCCTTGAGCTCGGTTGCGTCACCTGCACGGTTGTCATCGGCACCTGCAACTGTTTGAAGTAATCTGTGAGTCACAGGGACTCAGCAATCTCACACCCTTGCGATCAAGACTATTTAAGCTTATGGGTAGCATAGGGTAGTGAGGTGGAGCTGCAGCAAGCACTAGCATATATGGTGGCTAACATACGCAAATGAGAGCGAGAAGAGAAGCAAAGAGCAGTCGTGAACTAGAAGTGATCAAGAGGTGATCCTGAAACTACTTACGTTCAAGCATAACACAAGAACCGTGGTCACTTCCCGGACTCCGCCGGAAAGAGACCATCACGGCTACACACGCGGTTGATGCATTTTAATTAAGTCAAGTGTCAAGTTCTCTACAACCGGACATTCACAAATTCCCATCTGCCCATAACCGCGGGCACGACTTTCGAGAGTTCAAAACCCTGCAGGGGTGTCCCAACTTAGCCCATCACAAGCTCTCACAGTCAACAAAGGATATTCCTTCTCCCAGGAAGACCCGATCAGACTCGGAATCTCGGTTGCAAGACATTTCGACAATGGTAAAACAAGACCAGCAAGACCACCCGATGCGCCGACATCCTGATAGGAGTTGCACATATCTCATTCTCAGAGCAACACTGGATGAACACTACGTACAACTAAAACTAGCCCTTAGGTTTCCCCAAGGAGGCGCCGCAAGTGGCTCTGGTTCGGACCAACACTTAGACAAGCACTGGCCCGGGGGTTAAAATAAAGATGACTCTTGAGTCTGCAGAACCCAAGGGAAGGTGATAGGTTGTTAGTGCAAATGTAAAACCAAGGTTGGGCCTTGCTGGAGGAGTTGTATTCAAAGCGAACTGTCAAGGGGTTCCCATAACACCCAACCTCGTAAGGAATGCAAAATCAAGGAACATAACACCGGTATGACGGAAACTAGGGCGGCAAGAGTGGAAGAAAGCACCAGGCATAAGGTCGAGCCTTCCACCCTTTACCAAGTATATAGGTGCATTACTTAAACAAGATATAATAATGATATCCCAACAATATCCATGTTCCAACATGGAACAAACTTCATCTTCACCTGCAACTAACAACGCTATAAGAGGGGCTGAGCAAAGCGGTAACATAGCCAAACAACGGTTTGCTAGGACAAGGTGGGTTAGAGGCTTGACATGGCAATATGGGAGGCATGATATAGCAAGTGGTAGGTATCGCGGCATAGCAAAAGAGTGAGCAACTAGCAAGCAAAGATAGAAGTGATTTCGAGGCTATGGTCATCTTGCCTGCAAAGTTCTCCGAGTTGACGTAAGCTTGATCCTCGTAAGCATACTCAATGGGTTCCTCGATCAAGAACTTGTCTCCCGGCTCTACCCAAGGCAAGAACACAAGCGAAGGAAAACAACAATCAACCACGGTGCAATGCGCAAGCAACATGATGCAAAACATGGCATGATATGTGAGATGTGGTATGCAATGCATATGCGTGCTCCAGAAGTAAAGGATTGAACCAGGCATCAACTTGGCAATCCAAGAGTTCCTTTGGAAAGATGAGTTGATTTCGGTCGAAATCGATATAAAGATCACCGGAATCGGATGCACGGTTTGCAAATGGCAAGCAAAATAAGAATGGCATAATTCTGCGATTGACAGCATGATGCCATCTAGAATGCAACAAGAAACTAAGCTACTGCACTCCAACATAACAACAAAGCACATGGCAGTGATATAATCAAGATGCTTGACAAAATATGAACACTGAGCTACGGCTAAATCACACAAGAGCAGGTTCAAACAAGCATGGCAAAAGTGCAAAAGATAACAACATCACAGACTTAGTGAGAAAACTAACATGTCAGGAATTAACATCAGGAAGCAATGTTTAGAGCAAGATAACAACATGCTACAGGATCAGATCATAGCAATACAAGGCGTGGCATGAATCTACTCGAAGCATATAACAAAAGTCCCTTACTGACCATAAGCCAAAAAGGATCAGAAGATATGATGGCACCCATGTAAACATAGCAAGTTTCGTTAACAGATTCAGACTTAGAAGAAAAACTGGACATGGCATAAACAAAATTATGAAGGCATGTTTGCGAGCTCGATGCACTCAACACAAGGTATTGCATGACAAACTAAGAATACTACCAGCAAGAAGACATGTTCAAGAAGCTATCCATGGCAAGAATAATCTCATAGCATGCATGGATCAACTACAACAACCTTGGCAAAATTGATTAACACGTAAACAATCTGCGAGGAACATTTTATAGCAAAAGTAGAGCAAGATTGAGTCATGCTAGGGCACTCCATAAATGCAAATAGGGGCATGCATGGATAGAGCGTAACCATATGTCAAAATCATCTTTAATGAACATACTCAAAAGAAGCATGGATCTCTATGTAACAACATGAATACATGGCATTAAAATAACAGCAGGGAAAAGACAGAGTGAAATTCTAAGTCCCTGAAATCAGCAACATCACGAGAGCTACTTTGCATGCATGTGCTAGTCACCACATTGATCACAAAAATACATGGCATACACCCCTGTAAAGATGGCATGACACAGCCCAGAACACATGTAGAGCTCATGCCCATATGCAGCACACAATAATCATGGCAAAAATGACAAATGCTCATAATCTGATAAGAAACAGGAACTAACATTTTATAGCACTCTTGCATCAACAATTTGGGCATCAAGATAGACTCAAACAAGCATGGCAAAGTGGAACAAAATGAAGAGCACAACATGATGAACATTTTGATATCTCATGCATGCAAAACGGATCTACGGATGAGAAGTTATGGCATGATGAATAGTGCTTGAAATTATTGTGGACTGAAAAGACTTGGAGAAAAAGAGGGGGAGGTTAGACCTCAGATCTTGGGTTGACTCAAGGGCACGCAGATCGAGGATGACCGGAGCGGGCTCGCCGGAGAGGAGGGAGACGACAACGACCGATCTGGAGAGGGGGAGGAGGTGGCCAGAGCTCGCTGCCGGCGACGAGGAGCAGACGAGGCGGCGGGGCGCGCTGCGGACGGAGCGGGCGGCGGCGTCTGGCGCCGGCGATGGAGAGGTGCGGCGCAGGGCGGCGAAGGCGGCGCCGGCGTACGCGGGACGGAGAAGAACTCCGGTGGCGGCGCGGGATCGGCGGCGGAATGGCGCGGGCACGCGGCGGTGCGCGCGGGCCGAGTGGGCCGGCTACGGGCCCCGCGGGCCGGGTGGGCCGGCTACGGGCCCCGCGGGCCGGGTGGCGGTGCGTGGTGGCAGAGGCCACGTGGCAGGCGCTGAGAGGCTGGGAGCGGCGGCGCGGTTACGTCCGGTCCGGGACGGACATGTCCCGCGGGCGAGAGGGGAAAGATCTAGGGTTTCATTCGAGATTTCGGAAGGGAAGATGTTTTTATAGGTAGAGGGAGCTAGGAGAGTCCAAATGAGGTGCGGTTTCGGCCACGCGATTGTGATCGAATGGCCGAGAGGATGGAGGGGGTTTGGAAGGGTTTTGGGCCACTTTGGAGGGGTGTTGGGCTGCAACACACACGAGGCCTTTATGGTTCCTCGGTTAACCGTTGGAGTATCAAACGGACTCCAAATGGCACGAAACTTGACAGGCGGTCTATCGGTGGCGTACCAAGGCCGCTTGGCAAATCTCGGTCCATTCCGAGAAAATTTAACACCCGCTCACGAAAAGAGACAAAAGGGGGCGCCAGAGGACATAGGAGTGTCGGAATGCAAAACGGACAACGGGGAAAATGCTCGGATGCATGAGACGAACACATATGCAAATGCGATGCCCATGATGACATGATACGAAATTCATGACATGCAAACAAATGACAAGGAAACAACAGCAAATAATTGGAAGACACCTAGTGCAACGGTCTCGGGGCGTTACAATACTCCACCACTACGAGAGGATCTCGTCCCGAGATCTAGGATGGCACCGGAGGGAAAAGGAAGAGGAAGATAAGAGGTAAAACAAAGTTGCTTCTTTGACAAACGAGTGAAACCAAAGAACCTTGAAAGGTTAACCAATTTCAAGAAAGGAATACAATAGAGATGAACAAAGTTGAAAACACTCTGTTAGAAAAGAGGAACAAGGAAGAACAACTTTGGGCAGCACTCCAGTTGAAAAGAGATATGAAACTTGATAAGATGAAAAGAACTTGAGCAGAGGGCACAACACTCCGGTTAAATGGATAAGCACGAAAAGAACATGGTCCTTACAATCTGAGATGGTGAGAGGAAAGAGCAACATCATGATGCCTCCGGAAGAAATGAAAGTATATAGATCTTAGAAATGAAAGGATGGAGAAGAAGATGCCAACTTCTGCCACAAAAGAGCTTGAAAAGGCATCCTTCGGGGAAGGGTCAAACGGAGTTGTTGGAAACCAACAACGAAAAGAGTAAGCTTGTTGTGGGCTTATGGAAAACATCTCAAAACTGAGGTGAAATTCTGCCACTAACGAAAAAACAATAGATTGGATTGAGGTCAACAAGGAGATGACAACTCCTTTCGTCGAGAGGATAGGAGAAAAACTTGTATCACTGATAGACACCACAATAAGCAACATTCCTTAGGGAAGGCATTGAGTGAAATCTATACCAAGATAACTCCAAGGGAGAAAATGATGGATTTAAATATCTCATTCCTGACAACTTTTGAATCATGAAGCATGAAGGGAAAATTGTCAAAAAAGACATAACACTGCTACCTTTTGAGCACTGCGTTGGTTTTCCCCGAAGAGGAAGGGATGATGCAGCAAAGTAGCGTAAGTATTTCCCTTAGTTTTTGAGAACCAAGGTATCAATCCAGTAGGAGGCTACGCGCGAGTCCCTCGTACCTGCAGAAAACAAATAAATCATCGCAACCAACGCGAATAGGGGTTGTCAATCCCTACACGGACACATCGAATGGTTCTCCACAAGAGAGGGGAAGAACATTGTATTGGGATCCAAAAAGAGAGAAGAAGTCATCTAGCTAATAACTATGGACCCATAGGTCTGAGGTAATCTACTCACACTTCATCGAAGGGGCTATGGTGTTGATGTAGAAGCCCTCCGTGATCGATGCCCCTCCGGCGGAGCTCCGGAACAGGCCCCAAGATGGGATCTCGTGGATACAGAAAGTTGCAGCGGTGGAATTAGGTTTTTGGCTCCGTATCTGATCGTTTGGGGGTACATAGGTATATATAGGAGGAAGGAGTACGTCGGTGGAGCAACAGGGGGCCCACAAGGGTGGAGGGCGCGCCTGGGGGGGGGTAGGCGCGCCCCCCTACCTCGTGGCCTCCTCTTTTGTGTCTTGACGTAGGGTCCAAGTCTCTCGGGTCTTGTTCGTTGAGAAAATCACGTTCCCGAAGGTTTCATTCTGTTTGATATTCCTTTTCTTCGAAACCCTAAAACAGGCAAAAAACAGCAATTCTGGGCTGGGCCTCCGGTTAATAGGTTAGTCCCAAAAATAATATAAAAGTGGAAAATAAAGCCCAATAATGTCCAAAACAGTAGATAATATAGCATGGAGCAATCAAAAATTATAGATACGTTGGAGACGTATGAAGCATCCGCAAGCTTAATTCATGCTTGTCCTCGAGTAGGTAAATGATAAAAACAGAATTTTTGATGCGGAGTGCTACTTCGCATAATTTTAATGTAATTCTTCTTAATTGTGGTATGGATATTCAGACCCGAAAGATTCAAGACAAAAGTTTAATATTGACATAAAAATAATAATACTTCAAGCATACTAACAAAGCAATTATGTCTTATCAAAATAACATTGCTCAAAAAATTTATCCCTACAAAATCATATAGTCTGGCTATGCTCTATCTTCACCACACAAAATATTTAAATCATGCACAACCCCGATGACAAGCCAAGCAATTGTTTCATACTTTCAGTGTTCTCAAACTTTTTCAATCTTCACGCAATACATGAGCGTGAGCCATGGACATAGCAGTATAGGTGGAATAGAATGGTGATTGTGGAGAAGACAAAAAGGGAGAAGATAGTCTCACATCAACTAGGCGTATCAACGGGCTATGGAGATGCCCATCAATAGATATCAATGTGAGTGAGTAGGGATTGCCATGCAACGGATGCACTAGAGCTATAAGTATGTGAAAGCTCAAAAAGAAACTAAGTGGGTGTGCATCCAACTTGCTTACTCATGAAGACCTAGGGCATTTTGAGGAAGCCCATCATTGGAATATACAAGCCAAGTTGCATAATGAAAAATTCCCACTAGTATATGAAAGTGATATCATAGGAGACTCTCTATCATGAATATCATGGTGCTACTTTGAAGCACAAGTGTGGTAAAAGGATAGTAGCATTGTCCCTTCTCTCTTTTTCTCTCATTTTGTTATTTGGGCCTTTTCTCTTTTTTATGGCCTCTTTTCTTTCTCTTTTTTTTCGTCCGGAGTCTCATCCCGACTTGTGGGGGAATCATAGTCTCCATCATCCTTTCCTCACTGGGACAATGATCTAATAATGATGATCATCACACTATTATTTTTCTTACAACTCAACAATTACAACTCGATACTTAGAACAAAATATGACTCTATATGAATGGCTCCGGCGGTGTACCAGGATATGCAATGAATCAAGAGTGACACGTATGAAAGAATTATGAATGGTGGCTTTGCCACAAATACGATGTCCACTACATGATCATGCTAAGCAATATGACAATGATGGAGTGTGTCATAATAAACGGAATGGTGGAAAGTTGCATGGCAATATATCTCGGAATGGTTATGGAAATTCCATAATATGTAGGTATGGTGGCTGTTTTGAGGAAGGTATATGGTGGGTGTATGATACCGGCGAAAGGTGCGCGGTATTAGAGAGGCTAGCAAAGGTAGAAGGGTGAGAAAAGTGTGTATGATCCATGGACTCAACATTAGGCATAAAGAACTCATATACTTACTGCAAAAATCTACAAGTTATCAAAGCAAAGTATTACGCGCATGCTCCTAGGGGGATATATTGGTAGGAAAAGACCATCGCTCGTCCCCGACCGCCACTCATAAGGAAGACAATCAATAAATAAATCATGCTCCGACTTCATCACATAACGGTTCACCATACGTGCATACTACAGGAATCACAAACTTTAACACGAGTATTCTTCAAATTCACAACTACTCAACTAGCACAACTTTAATATCACCATCTTTATATCTCAAAACAATTATCAAGCATCAAACTTCTCATAGTATTCAACACACTCTTAAGAGAATTTTATTATTCTTGAATACCTAGCATATTAGGATTTTAATCAAATTACCTTGCTATTTAAGACTCTCAAAATAATATAAGTGAAGCATGAGAGATCAATAGTTTCTATAAAACAAATCCACCACCGTGCTCTAAAAGATATAAGTGAAGTACTAGAGCAAAACTACATAACTCAAAAGATATAAGCGAAGCACATAGAGTATTCTAACAAATTCCAAATCATGTATGGCTCTCTCAAAAGGTGTGTACAGAAAGGATGATTGTGTTAAACTAAAAAGTAAAGACTCAAATCATACAAGATGCTCCAAGCAAAACACATATCATTTGGCGAATAAAAATATAGCTCCAAGTAAAGTTACCGATAGAAGTACACAAAAGAGGGGATGCCTTCTGGGGCATCCCAAGCTTTGGCTTTTAGGTGTCCTTAGATTATCTTGCGGGTGCCATGGGCATCCCCAAGCTTAGGCTCTTTCCACTCCTTGTTCCATAATCCATCAAATCTTTACCCAAAACTTGAAAACATCACAACACAAAACTTAAAGTAGAAAATCTCGTGAGCTCCGTTTGCGAAAGAAAACAAAAGACCACTTCAAGGTACTGTAATAAACTCATTATTTATTTATATTGGTGTTATACCTACCGCATTACAACTTCTGTATGGTTTATAAACTATTTTACTAGCCATAGATTCATCAAAATAAGCAAACAACACACGAAAAACAGAATCTGTCAAAAACAGAATAGTCTGTAGTAATCTGTAGCTAGCGCAAGATCTGGAACCCCAAAAATTCTAAAATAAATTTCTGGACGTTAGGAATTTATCTATTAATCATATGAAAAAGTAATTAACTAAATATCACTTTCCAAATAAAAATGGCAGCAGTTCTCGTGAGCACTAAAGTTTCTGTTTTTTACAGCAAGTGTAACAAGACTTTCCCCAAGTCTTCCCAACGGTTCTACTTGGCGCAAACACTAATTAAACACAAAAAACACAACCAAAACAGAGGCTAGATAAATTATTTATTACTAAACAGGAGCAAAAAGCAAGGAATAAAAATAAAATTGGGTTGCCTCCCAACAAGCGCTATCGTTTAACGCCCCTAGCTAGGCATAACAAGTAAGGATAGATCTAGGTATTGCCTCTTTGGTAGGCAATCCATAAGTGGCTCTCATAATAGATTCATAAGGTAATTGAATTTTCTTTCTAGGAAAGTGTTCCATACCTTTCCTTAATGGAAATTGGAATATAATATTTCCTTCCTTCATATCAATAATTGCACCAATCGTTCTAAGGAAAGGTCTACCAAGAATAATAGGACATGAAGGATTGCAATCTATGTCAAGAAAAATAAAATCTACGGGCACATAATTCCTATTTGCAACAATAAGAACATCATTAATTCTTCCCATAGGTCTCCTAATAGTGGAATCAGCAAGGTGCAAGTTTAAAGATCAATCATCAAAATCACGGAAACCTAACAGATCACACAAAGTCTTTGGAATCGTGGAAACACTAGCACCCAAATCACATAAAGCATAGCATTCATGATCTTTAATTTTAATTTTAATAGTTGTTTCCCACTCATCATAAAGCTTTATAGGGATAGAAACTTCCAATTCAAGTTTTTCTTCATAAGATTACATCAAGGCATCAACGATATGTTTAGTAAACGTTGTATTTTGACTATAAGCATGAGGAGAATTTAGCATGGATTGCAACAAGGAAATACAATCAATCAAAGAGAAATTTTCATAGTTAAATTCCTTGAAATCCATAATAGTGGGTTTAGCAACATCCAGGGTTTTAATTTCTTCAATCCCACTTTTATCAATTTTAGCATCAAGATCAAAAAATTCTGAATTCTTGGAACGCCTTCTAGGTAAACGTGGACCATATTCAGTCCTATCATTATTAAGATTCATATTGCAAGACAGAGATTTAATAGGGGACACATCAATAACTTTTAGATCTTCATCTTTATTTTCATAGCAATCTGGTTTAGCGGCCATCTTATTAACTAAGGTAGCCTGCCTATCCGAAATTTTAGTAGTTAATTTCTCAAGATGAAAAATTTGGGATCTTAAAGCATCGATTTCTTTAGACATATCATCAAGCTCTTTATTCATAAAACTTTTCTGTTCTTTAAGCTCGTTTCTGAAGAATCTATTATGTTCAAATTGCAAAACCATGAAACTCCTGACATTGTTTTCAATCTCTTCTAACCTTTTAAGTTGAAGGTCACCAAATTTAGGTAGAGCCATAGTGACAAGCAAGCAAACTAACACACAAGCAAACAAAAAGCAAGCGGGCAAAAAGAGATAAATAGAGAAAGAGAGGGAGGATAGAGAGAGAGGGTGAATAAAACGGCAAGGGTGAAGTGGGGAAGAGGAAAACGAGAAGCAAATGGCAAATAATGTAATGCGGGAGATAAGGGTATGTGATGGGTACTTGGTATGTTGACTTTTGCGTAGACCTCCCCGGAAACGGCGCCAGAAATCCTTCTTGCTACCTCTTGAGCACTGCGTTGGTTTTCCCCGAAGAGGAAGGGATGATGCCGCAAAGTAGCATAAGTATTTCCCTCAGTTTTTGAGAACCAAGGTATCAATCCAGTAGGAGGCTACGCGCGAGTCCCTCGTACCTGCACAAAACAAATAAATCCTCGCAACCAACGCGAATAGGGGTGGTCAGTCCCTACACGGCCACTTACGAGAGTGAGATCTGGTAGATATGATAAGATAATAGTTTTGGTATTTTTGTGATAAAGATGCAAAGTAAAATAAAAGCAAAAGAAATAACTAAGTAGTAGGAGATTAATATGATAAAGATAGACCCGGGGCCATAGGTTTCACTAGTGGCTTCTCTCGAAAGAATAAGTATTCTATGGTGGGTGAACAAATTACTGTTGAGCAATTGACAGAACTGAGCATAGTTATGAGAATATCTAGGTATGATCATGTATATAGGCATCACGTCCGAGACAAGTAGACCAACTCCTGCCTGCATCTACTACTATTACTCCACTCATCGACCGCTATCCAGCATGCATCTAGAGTATTAAGTTAAAAACAGAGTAACGCCTTAAGCAAGATGACATGATGTAGAGGGATAAACTCATGCAATATGATGAAAACCCCATCTTGTTATCCTCAATGGCAACAATACAATACGTGCCTTGCTGCCCCAACTGTCATTGGGAAAGGACACCGCAAGATTGAACCCAAAGCTAAGCACTTCTCCCATTGCAAGAAAGATCAATCTAGTAGGCCAAACCAAACTGATAATTCGACTTGCAAAGATAACCAATCATACATAAAAGAATTCAAAGAAGATTCAAATATTGTTCATAGATAGACTTGATCATAAACCCACAATTCATCGATCTCAACAAACACACTGCAAAAAGAAGATTACATCGAATGGTTCTCCACAAGAGAGGGGGAGAACATTGTATTGAGATCCAAAAAGAGAGAAGAAGCCATCTAGCTAATAACTATGGACCCGTAGGTCTGAGGTAAACTACTCACACTTCATCGGAGGGGTTATGGTGTTGATGTAGAAGCCCTCCGTGATCGATGCCCCCTCCGGCGGAGCTCCGGAATAGGCCCCAAGATGGGGTCTCGTGGATACATAAAGTTGCGGCAGTGGAATTAGGTTTTTGGCTCTGTATCTGATCGTTTGGGGATATGTAGGTATATATAGGAGGAAGGAGTACGTCGGTGGAGCAAGAAGGGGCCCATGAGGGTGGAGGGCGTGCCTGGGGGGTAGGCGCGCCCCCTACCTCGTGGCCTCCTCTTTTGTGTCTTGACGTAGGGTCCAAGTCTCCCGGGTCTTGTTCGTTGAGAAAATCACGTTCCCGAAGGTTTCATTCCTTTTGGACTCCGTTTGATATTCCTATTCTTTGAAACCATAAAACAGGAAAACAGGAGATTTGAATGATGCACCAGTATGATTTGGAGAATGAGAGCTGAAAGCTGGAACGAATAATTCTGAGATGATGGGCTCCGGAGAAACAAACTGATAATACTCCTGAATTGCTCCGGATGGGTGGAAGAATTCTCACATTCGAAAACAATTATGAGAGGATGGCATAAGGCTAGAACCATGAATCTTTGAAAGAACGTGTAAAATTTGGAGGAAAACTCTTCTTCGGTCTTCAAGATTTGAGAATGACGACGAGAAACACCACCATGAATTGTTGAGGTACTCCGGAAGAATCAAAAGCGAAGCAGTTGAGCCAACGATGAAAAGAATTTGACCAATCTTGGAGAAATACATATGACTGATGATAATTCATTCTTACGTCAAAATTGGAAAATAATTTGAGAGTAACTCCGAGAAAATAGAGGAGTCAGGTAAGATCCTGGGAAAAGACCTGTGGGTTAGGGCCCACTCAAAAGAAACACTGTTGAACGATTATTTGAAAAGAGAGATTACACCGGTTGAATTAAATGGCTTGAATGAGATACCAATCTCGAAAGAGCTTGAATGAATGCAGAGTGGAAACACGAATCTTTGAGATATCTTCAGTACTCCGGAACAATTGAATAGCAAGCAGGGAATGATTATGAGGTGCACCGGTATGGGAAAAATATTTGAAACGAGGAAAAGGGATATGATCAGCAAAGCTTGAATTGAATCCACTGGAGAAGAAAGAGAACGAATAATGATGAACTTGTAGAGCATCTTCACGAGAACCACCGGGTAAGAACATTGATTGAAAAGAATGAAGATACTTCACATGAATAAAATGGATACTTGATTAAGAAATCTGAATCCTTGAAGAAAAGGGTGGGTGGGCGGGAAAACAAAGACAACTTGGGGGCGGATGAAATGAGCACCGTTGAGAGAAATTAGAATTGAACTTGCGGATGTTGAAATGATCGGAACCACTTGAAGAGAAAGACATCGGTTGAAAAGGATTGACATGACAATCTCGATTATCATGAAGGATTGGTATTCACATATGAGTATGAGACACCGCTTCAAAAAGGTATGGAATCAACACTTGACTTCGAAGCAACTCGAATACCACAATCAAAACAAAACAAAGGATTGGCTTGCAAAATAAGGCGGAACAAATATATGATAGATCCCATATCGTATCATGTGTCTGTTGGAAAAGATATTCTAGGAGATACTTGAATTCCCACTTATAAACTCCCGAAACTTTTTGGTTATGCAATCAGGTGTTGGGGATACAGGGGAAGCATAATATCTCACCCAAACTAGCAAAACCTACATCCAGCTGTATCCATTCTTCAACACATAACCAAGAAACCTTCGGAAATCATTTACCTCAACCTTCGAAAAGCATCCGTTATACGAGTTATGGCAATACTCCCGAACTCCCGCCCCAGTACTGGGTGGCGTCGAGGTTATCTCACCAACAACTGCATAAAAGAGATTTTCGATGTCGACGAAACTCAGGTATTCCAGAACTGCAACGATAAAATTGTGACGACGACACCTCGGAGCTCAACTCCCCGGGACACTGCCACAACCCCTAAATGTCAGGAGGCACCAAGAACAATGTTCTCGTCACAGCTTGTCATCATACATGCTCCACAATTCTCTGAGGCAGAACTTTGTAGCCACAGACCACTCCGGGTCTACCCATTCCACATAGTTACATTTCACTTATTCCTACAGTATGAAAAAATATGGTCTCAATCATATATGCACAAATGCACTACAATTACAAGTAATGCACTACAAATATGTTCTCAATCATATAAACAAAAAATGTAGCATGCAATGATATACATACATATATATATATGGATCAATTAACTACAAGTATATGCTATTATGGGCTAAAACAAATATTAGACCGTAAAAAAGACAACATAAATACGGACTTTGTAAATGCATAAATTAATTGAAATTGTATGTAATTATGGGAAGAACAATGGATTACCCCGAAGTAAATCGAGAATGAGCTAATGTAAACATATATTTACAGTACGGAACAACATACCTTCTGACCACAGGCAAGAAAACGTCTGCTAGTGTCCAAGGAATCAAAAGCAACTAGCCTGACGCAAGGTTCTCGATGCAGACAACGAGAAGACAGATCGTGGGCAATGCCACTCCATTCATAGCAAGGGATAGTCGTAGGAAGCTAAAAAAACAATAGAGATAATGCACAAATCAACGCCTTGCGTTAAATACCGGTAATGAAGAACCCTAACCCTAAGCCTAGCACTATCTAGAGATTATATAGTAGGAGCGTACCTACAGGCTAGTCACGGATTCGTCGTCCGAAGAAGAGTTCGAGTCATTGCTCCATGAAACCATGGCTTAATGCGACCGGCGAAAAGACGTGGATCGGTGGCGGTGGCGGCGGCGGCGGTCGCAATGGATAGACAGAACGTGCGTGGAGATCGTGAGGGAAGAACTGCCTCAACCAGGTGGCCAGCGCGGCCCATTTAAAAGGGCTGTAATCAAAATAAAAATTGTTAAATGGGCTTGGCAACAGGAGCGGCCGTGTGTCGCGCCGTCTAACGGCATCCGTCGCCCCCCTCCACATCATTGCGACAAGCGGCCCGAGTTACACAACATGCCATAAAATGGTGGGTTTATCTTTTCTTTATGCGGGGAAATTGGTGGTTTTTCGGTACCAAGTCTATACTCTATACCCAAGTGAGCTGGTATTTTCTATATCTAAATGGTGGTGAACCAGAGTGGAAAAAATTTATTTATTACCACACATAATTACATCTTCTATATCTAAACTACTAGCCCCCACTAACCTATTTCTCTTAACATGCAAGTTTGCCACCTCATCATTCAACATGCATGGAGAAAGGTCCACCACAACATGCAAACAAAAGATTACCCCAACAACATATGCATGTTCCACGTAACCATTTTTCTATGAATATATTGCAAAACATTCCCGCAACAACGTGCGGGGTATGGTCTAGTTTTCTAATATAATATAACTCGAGTGGACAACACAAAAGATGCCATCATTATAATGGATCAAATGCTATCCATTTCCCATGATTTAAGTCCCTAGTGACTGCCTCCTGTTTAGTCCATATATGCTACAAGCGCTATCTCAAGGTCCTGGCCTCTTGCAAGAGTATATATCATGTATGCAGTAACACATTGTAAACACCTCACTATTAGATCACTCGATTCATCCGTACATAACTCTAGCAAGTGTTCTACTCTTCTTCACCCACCCCGCTTCTGCACATGATAACAGGAAAAGTTAATGAATGACAAGTTAAAAACAATTATAACCTACAATGCGTACAAAAACTTACTTCTTATTTAGTTTGCATTTCTTGCTGCGTTTAGTGTGCCCTAGCAATTTGCATGCGCCCCACCTGATTCTGATCTCGTCATACGAAAGTGACCTACCATTTTTCTACATAGGGCGGTTCTCATCTACCTTAGCTGCACCTTCCGTTGATACTTTAATAGGATCTTGAACTTCAACTATGTTGCCTTCACCATCGTCTACATATTCAATTGCACACCTACTGAGATCAGCCGTTTTCTTACTCAAATTTTTCTCTAGCTGATCATACTCATGGTTCTTAGCTATCACGGCCTTCAAAGTCTCATGTAACTGACCCCACAAAGTTGGGTGTTTGCAAGCCTCATGCATAGCTTCTGAAGCCAACACACTAACCTGGCTATATTTCATTCTTTCAGCTGCCCTACTCCATCCAAATCCCAACAGATCACTTGTCGCGCCTCGCGGGCAGTCCCAACCTTGCGTCTTTTGTGAACCGCACAAGAACTAAACACTTTGGTATTTCATATATATTCAAGTACTTCAGTACATGGAACATGTGCTTGCAAGGTAGACCCTTTCGAATCATTCTTCTGCAGCTGCACCTTATAGTTTCTGCGGAATTTACTCGTGTATACTCAACCCAAAAACAGCTCTTCCGGTTTTTCTTCCAGGCCATGATGTACTGCTGTGATATGTCTCCGAGCTTTATTTCTACAATGTCCATGCTGCCAATTTTCCTAAGATCATCTTGGAACATATAGAAGTTTGCTGGAGTGAAGACGTGAGAAGCAGCTATCTCAAGTTCCCTCGAGCTAGTAACCGGCACCGGTAAACTTTGTGAGGCCGTGCAGTCATCCCGCGCCTCGTTCTCATGGATACATACAATGGTGTTCTCATAGTGCAAAATCATATCCACCAGGGTCATTTCACCGTCTAAGTGGAGGTGAATGCATGAGTTTATACTTTCATTCCTCTGGTGGCTTTTCATGCCAAACCAGAACCCCTCTGTCAGATAAGTTGCGACCCACAGTCTCCTCTTCTTATACATCCGTCTCAACCATGTTACTGTTTTTTTCGACTGCCATCTTCTTTTGGAAAACACGTGCCATGTCTTGTCAAACGTGGTCGTGGACGTGCTGTAGTACATAAGAGTTCGGAACTCCTTCAAGGACTTGTGACTGAGGTGAATCTTCATATTTTTTTCTATATGGCACATACATATATGGTGCCACGTGTCTGGCAAGACTTGGCGAATTTCCTTGATCATCACAGCGTCGGCATCCGTGATAGCACTCTTCGGCATCTTTTGACACATGGACCTCAAAAATGTCTGCAGCAGCCACACATATGTCTCGTTGGTCTCGTCCGAAACTATGGCACGAGCAAAAACAATGGTCTTTCGGTGATTGTTAAGGCCAACAAAAGGTATGAATGGCATACCATACCGGTTCATCTTGTATGTGCTATCAAATACAAGCACGTCACCGAAGTCCTCATAGTCATGACGAGACTGGGAGTCACACCAGAACATCCTATTCATATGTCCTTTATTATCTAGCTTGTACTCGAAAAAGAAGCTAGGATCCCTCTGTTTCCTACTGGCCATGATGCCTATGGTTGTGGCAGCATCACCTTTTGAAAGTAGCTTCCTCTTCTCCTTGGCAAAAAGGCTATATATTTCACACCTGGTAAAACCAACACCGTCATACCATACATGTTTGCTGATGAAGGAATCCATCATGTCGTGAATTCTAATCCCTGCAGCTCCCATGGACATTATCTCAGCTTTCTGGCACTCTTTGATTTTCTGTGTGACCAAAGAAAAGGTACCTCGTCCGGTCCTGCCAAGACATGGCTATTCTTGTCCTCAAAACTGTCAACATACCAAAGCCCACGCTTTTGGTCAAGCTTCACGGTTAGGTGCACTTCGCAGTGGCAGCGTGTCTCGGGTCTGAGCCTACGGTTGTGTCCTTGCTCGGTTAGCAACCTGCTGTCATGTTTTCCTTGTCTGGAACAAAGAAACCGCCTATAATGCATATGATGTGACTCGGTTTTGCTATACCTCACATTATTCTTTCTAATGCTGAAACCATTATCTCTAGCATAGCTGTTGTAGAAATCATATGCAACATCGTGAGACATAGAAGTCATTTGTATTATCTGCATGAACATCTCCCTCTTATCATCTGCACTGGTAGTATCTTGGACATTCTTTTCCCCCTCATCTTCTGTGACCTACACAATCATAACATAGCCATGAAAACAACTTTCTGTGGTATAACATTACTTCCATACAACATTGATTACATACATACCTCACTCATCATGACCGACGACTGCGACTCCCCAGAATCAGGTGCACCTAATGATTAGTCATCAAGGCCTGTCTCCGCGTCGGATTCACCGTAATAGTCGTACGCATTATGACATTCAGAAATGAGCTGGAAAATATAACACAAATACATAAGTACTTGTCATATAATATTCCAGGATAAATTCAATTTGCATGCCAATAAAAAATTCCACTTCCATACCTGACTAATGTAATCTTCATTTGAGATCTCCGAGTTGTTTTTCGGACCATCATCATGCTCATTGTTTTCCTGATCATCATCATGCTCATCCATCTATAAATTTTCAACACAAAAATATAATCTTGTCGGATGCCACCAAAAAATTACAACATGATAATGCCACTCACATTAAGATCTTCCAATTCGCCCCCATTCTCTGACATATCTCCACGATCTGAATTTTCATCATCTAGCCAATCTTCTATCCAGTCTTTCATCAGTTCTCCAAACTCCATGTCATACATCATATCAGTTAACTCATCGTCCGCCATTTCCTACAACAAATAATATGTATCATCACCTGTGCAAACATTATCAATGCTGAAATATACAACACCTAGCACATGATCACGGATGTTAAGTAAACTACCCCAACCGGAGAGCGCCCCAACAGAGGGCGTTCAGATCGTGCACACAACCGACGCCAACGACCTCTGACCACCCATGGATCCTCCCCCTCTCCACACCGGTCATCGGCGTTAAGGTACGTCAACCCTAGTAAGGAAGATGCCCACGACACTAGTAGGTGATCACTTTGGATCGCGAGAAGTAGCGCTACCCGTGATAACATGTGCAGCCGGATACCTAGCCCACGGCACCAGTCGTGATCACTTTGGATCCCTGGATACCTAGGTAAGTGTAACACCCACGATGCGGCTATATCTCCCACGTGTCGGAGCATGACTTAGAGGCATAGCCTCATAGTAGGCATGTCGCAAGAGGGGTAATCTTTACACATCCCATGTACTGAATAAGAAAGGGATAAAGAGTTGGCTTACAAACGCCACTTCACACAATACATAAATATAGCATTACATCATCCAGAATACAATCAAGGTCCGATTACGGAACCAAATAAAGAAAGACAACCCCTAATGCTAGATCCCCGATCGCCTCGACTGGGCTCCACTACTGATCAATTGGAAACGAAACAACACAACCGAACACGATCTTCATCGAGCTCCTCCTTGAGCTCGGTTGCGTCACCTGCACGGTTGTCATCGGCACCTGCAACTGTTTGAAGTAATCTGTGAGTCACGGGGACTCAGCAATCTCACACCCTTGCGATCAAGACTATTTAAGCTTATGGGTAGCATAGGGTAGTGAGGTGGAGCTGCAGCAAGCACTAGCATATATGGTGGCTAACATACGCAAATGAGAGCGAGAAGAGAAGCAAAGCGCAGTCGTGAATTAGAAGTGATCAAGAGGTGATCCTGAAACTACTTACGTTCAAGCATAACACAAGAACCTTGTTCACTTCCCGGACTCCGCCGGAAAGAGACCATCACGGCTACACACGCGGTTGATGCATTTTAATTAAGTCAAGTGTCAAGTTCTCTACAACCGGACATTAACAAATTCCCATCTGCCCATAACCGCGGGCACGACTTTCGAAAGTTCAAAACCCTGCAGGGGTGTCCCAACTTAGCCCATCACAAGCTCTCATGGTCAACAAAGGATATCCCTTCTCCTAGGAAGACCCGATCAGACTCGGAATCTCGGTTGCAACACATTTCGACAATGGTAAAACAAGACCAGCAAGACCACCCGATGCGCCGACATCCTTATAGGAGCTGCACATATCTCGTTCTCAGGGCAACAGTAGATGAACACTACGTACAGCTAAAACTAGCCCTCAGGTTTCCCCGAGGTGGCGCCGCAAGTGGCTCTGGTTCGGACCAACACTTAGACAAGCACTGGCCCGGGGGGTTAAAATAAAGATGACTCTTGAGTCTGCAGAACCCAAGGGAAGGTGATAGGTTGTTAGTGCAAATGTAAAACAAAGGTTGGGCCTTGCTATAGGAGTTTTATTCAAAGTGAACTGTCAAGGGGTTCCCATAACACCCAACCTCGTAAGGAATGCAAAATCAAGGAACATAACACCGGTATGACGGAAACTAGGGCGGCAAGAGTGGAACAAAACACCAGGCATAAGGTCGAGCCTTCCACCCTTTACCAAGTATATAGGTGCATTACTTAAACAAGATATAATAATGATATCCCAACAATATCCATGTTCCAACATGGAACAAACTTCATCTTCACCTGCAACTAACAACGCTATAAGAGGGGCTGAGCAAAGTGGTAACATAGCCAAACAACGGTTTGCTAGGACAAGGTGGGTTAGAGGCTTGACATGGCAATATGGGAGGCATGATATAGCAAGTGGTAGGTATCGCGGCATAGCAATAGAGCAAGCAACTAGCAAGCAAAGATAGAAGTGATTTCGAGGCTATGGTCATGTTGCCTGCAAAGTTCTCCGAGTTGACGTAAGCTTGATCCTCGTAAGCGTACTCAACGGGTTCCTCGATCACGAACTCGTCTCCCGGCTCTACCCAAGGCAAGAACACAAGCAAAGGAAAACAACAATCAACCACGATGCAATGCGCAAGCAACATGATGCAAAACATGGCATGATATGTGAGATGTGGTATGCAATGCATATGCGTGCTCTGGAAGTAATGATTGAACCAGGCATCAACTTGGCAATCCAAGAGTTCCTCTGGAAAGATGAGTTGATTTCGGTCGAAATCGATATAAAGATCACCGGAATCGGATGCACGGTTTGCAAATGGCAAGCAAAACAAGAATGGCACAATTATGCGATTAACAGCACGATGCCATCTAGAATGCAACAAGAAACTAAGCTACTGCACTCCAACATAACAACAAAGCACATGGCAGTGATATAATCAAGATGATTGACAAAAGATGAACACTGAGCTACGGCAAAATCACACAAGAGCAGGTTCAAACAAGCATGGCAAAAGTGCAAAAGATAACAGCATCACAAACTTAGTGAGAAAACTAACATGTCAGGAATTAACATCAGGAAGCAATGTTTAGAGAAAGATAACAACATGCTACAGGATCAGATCATAGCAATGCAAGGCATGGCATGAATCTACTCGAAGCATATAACAAAAGTCCCTTACTGACCATAAGCCAAAAAGGATCAGAAGATATGATGGCACCCATGTAAACATAGCAAGTTTCGTTAACAGATTTAGACTTAGAAGAAAAACTGGACATGGCATAAACAGAATTATGAAGGCATGTTTGCGAGACCGATGCACTCAACACAAGGTATTGCATGACAAACTAAGAATACTACCAGCAAGAAGACATGTTCAAGAAGCTATCAATGGCAATAATAATCTCATAGCATGCATGGATCAACTACAACAACCTTGGCAAAATTGATTAACATGTAAACAATCTGCCAGGAACATTTTATAGCAAAAGTAGAGCAAGATTGAGTCATGTCAGGGCACTCCATGAATGCAAATAGGGGCATGGATGGATAGAGCGTAACCATATGTCAAAATCATCCTTAATGAACATACTCAAAAGAAGCATGGATCTCTGTGTAACAACATGAATACATGGCATTAGAATAACAGCAGGGAAAAGACTTAGTGAAATTCTAAGTCCCTGAAATCAGCAACATCACGAAAGATACTTTGCATGCATGTGCTAGTCACCACATTGATCACAAAAATACATGGCATACACCCCTGTAAAGATGGCATGACATATCCCAAAACACATGTAGAGCTCATGCCCATATGCAGCACACAATAATCATGGCAAAAATGACAAATGCTCATAATCTGATAAGAAACAGGAACTAACATTTTATAGCACTCTTGCATCAACAATTTGGGCATCAATATAGACTCAAACAAGCATGGCACAGTGGAACAAAATGAAGAGCACAACACGATGAACATTTTGATATCTCATGCATGCAAAACGGATCTACGGATGAGAAGTTATGGCATGATGAATATTGCTTGAAATTATAGCGGACTGAAAAGACTTGGAGAAAAAGAGGGGGAGGTTAGACCTCAGATCTTGGGTTGACTCAAGGGCACACAGATCGAGGATGACCGGAGAAGGCTCGCCGGAGAGGAGGGAGATGACAACGACCGATCTGTAGAGGGGAGGAGGTGGCCGGAGCTCGCTACCGGCGACGAGGAGCAGACGAGGCGGCGGGGCGCGCTGCGGACGGAGCGGGCGGCGGCGGCAGCCCCCCGCGGCGGCGTCTGGCGCCGGCGACGAAAAGGTGCGGCGCAGGGCGGCGAAGGCGGCGCCGGCGGACGCGGGGCGGAGAAGAACTCCGGTGGCGGCGCGGGATCGGCGGAGAGGCGCGGGCGCGCGGCGGTGCGCGCGGGCCGAGCGGGCCGGCTGTGGGCCGGCTACGGACCCCCGCGGGCCGGGTGACGGTGCATGGTGGCAGAGGCCACGTGGCAGGCGCTGAGAGGCTAGGAGCAGCGACGCGGTTACGTCTGGTCCGGGACGGACATGTCCCGCGAGCGAGAGGGGAAAGATCTAGGGTTTCATCCGGGATTTCGGAGGGGAAGATGTTTTTATAGGTAGAGGGAGCTAGGAGAGTCCAAATGAGGTGCGGTTTTCGGCCACGCGATCGTGATCGGACGGCCGAGAGGATGGAGGGGGTTTGGAAGGGTTTTGGGCCACTTTGGAGGGGTGTTGGGCTGCAACACACACGAGGCCTTTATGGTTCCTCGGTTAACCGTTGGAGTATCAAACGGACTCCTAATGGCACGAAACTTGACAGGCGGTCTATCGATGGCGTACCAAGGCCGCTTGGCAAATCTCGGTCCATTCCGAGAAAATTTAACACCCGCTCACGAAAAGAGACAAAAGGGGGCGCCAGAGGACATAGGAGTGTTGGAATGCAAAACGGACAACGGGGAAAATGCTCGGATGCATGAGACAAACACGTATGCAAATGCGATGCCCATGATGACATGATATGAAATTCATGACACGCAAACAAATGACAAGGCAACAACAGCGAATAACTGGAAGACACCTAGCGCAATGGTCTCAGGGCGTTACAACACTCCACCACTACGAGAGGATCTCGTCCCGAGATCTAGGATGGCACCGGAGGGAAAAGGAAGAGGAAGATAAGAGGTAAAACAAAGTTGCTTCTTTGACAAACGAGTGAAACCAAAGAACCTTGAAAGGTTAACCAATTTCAAGAAAGGAATACAACGGAGATGAACAAAGTTGAAAACACTCTGTTAGAAAAGAGGAACAAGGAAGAACAACTTCGGGCAGCACTCCGGTTGAAAAGAGATATGAAACTTGATAAGGTGAAAAGAACTTGAGCAGAGGGCACAACACTCCGGTTAAATGGATAAGCACGAAAAGAACATGGTCCTTACAATCTGAGATGATGAGAGGAAAGAGCAACAGCACGATGCCTCCGGAAGAAATGGAAGAATATAGATCTTTGAAATGAAAGGATGGAGAAGAAGATGCCAACTTCTGCCACAAAAGAGCTTGAAAAGGCATCCTTAGGGGAAGGGTTAAACGGATTTGTCGGAAACCAACAACGAAAAGAGTAAGCTTGTTGTGGGCTTATGGAAAACATCTCAAAACTGAGGTGAAATTCTGCCACTAACGAAAAAACAATAGATTGGATTGAGGTCAATAAGGAGATGACAACTCCTTTCGTCGAGAGGATAGGAGAAAAACTTGTATCATTGATAGACACCACAATAAGCAACATTCCTTAGGGAAGGCATTGGGTGAAATATATACCAACATAACTCCAAGGGAGAAAATGATGGATTTAAATATCTCATTCCTGACAACTTTTGAATCATGAAGCATGAAGGGAAAATTGTCAAGAAAGACATAACACTGCTACCTTTTGAGCACTACGTTGGTTTTCCCCGAAGAGGAAGGGATGATGCAGCAAAGTAGCGTAAGTATTTCCCTCAGTTTTTGAGAACCAAGGTATCAATCCAGTAGGAGGCTACGCGCGAGTCCCTCGTACCTGTAGAAAACAAATAAATCCTCGCAACCAACGCGAATAGGGGTTGTCAATCCCTACACGGACACATCGAATGGTTCTCCACAAGAGAGGGGGAGAACATTGTATTGGGATCCAAAAAGAGAGAAGAAGCCATCTAGCTAATAACTATGGACCCATAGGTCTGAGGTAAACTACTCACACTTCATCGGAGGGGCTATGGCGTTGATGTAGAAGCCTCCGTGATCGATGCCCCCTCCGGCGGAGCTCCGGAACAGGCCCCAAGATGGGATCTCGTGGATACAGAAAGTTGCGGCGGTGGAATTAGGTTTTTGGCTCCGTATCTGATCGTTTGGGGGTACATAGGTATATATAGGAGGAAGGAGTACGTCAGTGAAGCAACAGGGGGCCCACAAGGGTGGAGGGCGCGCCTGGGGGTGGGGGGTAGGCGCGCCCCCTACCTCGTGGCCTCCTATTTTGTGTCTTGACGTAGGGTCCAAGTCTCCCGGGTCTTGTTCGTTGAGAAAATCACGTTCCCGAAGGTTTCATTCTGTTTGGACTCCGTTTGATATTCCTTTTCTTCGAAACCCTAAAACAGGAAAAAAACAGCAATTCTGGGCTGGGCCTACGGTTAATAGGTTAGTCCCAAAAATAATATAAAATTGGAAAATAAAGCCCAATAATGTCCAAAACAGTAGATAATATAGCATGGAGCAATCAAAAATTATAGATACGTTGGAGACGTATCAAGCATCCCCAAGCTTAATTCCTGCTTGTCCTCGAGTAGGTAAATGATAAAAACAAAAAATTTGATGCGGAGTGCTACTTCGCATAATTTTAATGTAATTCTTCTTAATTGTGGTATGAATATTCAGACCCGAAAGATTCAAGACAAAAGTTTAATATTGACATAAAAATAATAATACTTCAAGCATACTAACAAAGCAATTATGTCTTATCAAAATAACATTGCTCAAGAAAGTTGTCCCTACAAAATCATATAGTCTGGCTATGCTCTATCTTCACAACACAAAATATTTAAATCATGCACAACCCCGATGACAAGCCAAGCAATTGTTTCATACTTTCAGTGTTCTCAAACTTTTTCAATCTTCATGCAATACATGAGCGTGAGACATGGACATAGCACTATAGGTGGAATAGAATGGTGGTTGTGGAGAAGACAAAAAGGGAGAAGATAGTCTCACATCAACTAGGCGTATCAACGGGCTATGGAGATGCCCATCAATAGATATCAATGTGAGTGAGTAGGGATTGCCATGCAACGGATGCACTAGAGCTATAAGTATGTGAAAGCTCAAAAAGAAACTAAGTGGGTGTGCATCCAACTTTCTTGCTCATGAAGACCTAGGGCATTTTGAGGAAGCCCATCATTGGAATATACAAGCCAAGTTGCATAATGAAAAATTCCCACTAGTATATGAAAGTGATATCATAGGAGACTCTCTATCATGAATATCATGGTGCTACTTTGAAGCACAAGTGTGGTAAAAGGATAGTAGCATTGTCCCTTCTCTCTTTTTCTCTCATTTTGTTATTTGGGCCTTTTCTCTTTTTTATGGCCTCTTTTCTTTCTCTTTTTTTTCGTCCGGAGTCTAATCCCGACTTGTGGGGGAATCATAGTCTCCATCATCCTTTCCTCACTGGGACAATGATCTAATAATGATGATCATCACACTATTATTTTTCTTACAACTCAACAATTACAACTCGATACTTAGAACAAAATATGACTCTATATGAATGCCTCCGGCGGTGTACCAGGATATGCAATGAATCAAGAGTGACACGTATGAAAGAATTATGAATGGTGGCTTTGCCACAAATATGATGTCCACTACATGATCATGCTAGGCAATATGACAATGATGGAGTGTGTCATAATAAACGGAACGGTGGAAAGTTGCATGGCAATATATCTCGGAATGGCTATGGAAATTCCATAATAGGTAGGTATGGTGGCTGTGTTGAGGAAGGTATATGGTGGGTGTATGATATCGGCGAAAGGTGCGCGGTATTAGAGAGGCTAGCAAAGGTAGAAGGGTGAGAAAAGTGTGTATAATACATGGACTCAACATTAGTCATAAAGAACTCATATACTTATTGTAAAAATCTACAAGTTATCGAAGCAAAGTATTACGCGCATGCTCCTAGGGTGATAGATTGGTAGGAAAAGACCATCGCTCGTCCCCGACCTCCACTCATAAGGAAGACAATCAATAAATAAATCATGCTCCGACTTCATCACATAATGGTTCACCATACGTGCATACTACGGGAATCACAAACTTTAACACAAGTATTCTTCAAATTCACAACTACTCAACTAGCACAACTTTAATATCACCATCTTTATATCTCAAAACAATTATCAAGCATCAAACTTCTCATAGTATTCAACACACTCTTAAGAGAATTTTATTATTCTTGAATACCTAGCATATTAGGATTTTAAGAAAATTACCATGCTATTTAAGACTCTCAAAATAATATAAGTGAAGCATGAGAGATCAATAGTTTCTATAAAACAAATCCACCACCGTGCTCTAAAAGATATAAGTGAAGTACTAGAGCAAAACTACATAACTCAAAAGATATAAGCGAAGCACATAGAGTATTCTAACAAATTCCAAATCATGTATGGCTCTCTCAAAAGGTGTGTACAGAAAGGATGATTGTGTTAAACTAAAAAGTAAAGACTCAAATCATACAAGACGCTCCAAGTAAAACACATATCATGTGGCGAATAAAAATATAGCTCCAAGTAAAGTTACCGATAGAAGTAGACAAAAGAGGGGATGCCTTCCGGGGCATCCCCAAGCTTTGGCTTTTAGGTGTCCTTAGATTATCTTGCGGGTGCCATGGGCATCCCCAAGCTTAGGCTCTTGCCACTCCTTGTTTCATAATCCATCAAATCTTTACCCAAAACTTGAAAACTTCACAACACAAAACTTAAAGTAGAAAATCTCGTGAGCTCCGTTTGCGAAAGAAAACAAAAGACCTCTTCAAGGTACTGTAATGAAATAATTCTTTATTTATATTGGTGTTATACCTACTGTATTCCAACTACTCTATGGTTTATAAACTATTTTACTAGCCATAGATTCATCAAAATAAGCAAACAACACACGAAAAACAGAATCTGTCAAAAACAGAATAGTCTGTAGTAATCTGTAGCTAGCGCAAGATCTGGAACCCCAAAAATTCTAAAATAAATTGCTGGACGTTAGGAATTTATATATTAATCATATGAAAAAATAATTAACTAAATATCACTTTCCAAATAAAAATGGCAGCAGTTCTCGTGAGCGCTAAAGTTTCTGTTTTTTACAGCAAGTGTAACAAGACTTTCCCCAAGTCTTCCCAACGGTTCTACTTGGAAAAAACACTAATTAAACACAAAAAACACAACAAAAACAGAGGCTAGATAAATTATTTATTACTAAACAGGAGAAAAAATCAAGGAATAAAAATAAAATTGGGTTGCCTCCCAACAAGCGATATCGTTTAACGCCCCTAGCTAGGCATAACAAGCAAGGATAGATCTAGGTATTGCCATCTTTGGTAGGCAATCCATAAGTGGCTCTCATAATAGATTCATAAGGTAATTTAATTTTCTTTCTAGGAAATTGTTCCATGCCTTTCCTTAATGGAAATTGGAATATAATATTTCCTTCCTTCATATCAATAATTGCACTAATCGTTCTAAGGAAAGGTCTACCAAGAATAATAGGACATGAAGGATTGCAATCTATGTCAAGAACAATAAAATCTACGGGCACATAATTCATATTTGCAACAATAAGAACATCATTAATTCTTCCCATAGGTTTCTTAATAGTGGAATCCGCAAGGTGCAAGTTTAAAGAGCAATCATCAAAATCACGGAAACCTAACAGATCACACAAAGTCTTTGGAATCGTGGAAACACTAGCACCCAAATCACATAAAGCATAGCATTCATGATCTTTAATTTTAATTTTAATAGTTGGTTCCCACTCATCATAAAGCTTTATAGGGATAGAAACTTCCAATTCAAGTTTTTCTTCATAAGATTGCATCAAGGCATCAACGATATGTTTAGTAAACGCTGTATTTTGACTATAAGCATGAGGAGAATTTAGCACGGATCGCAACAAGGAAATACAATCAATCAAAGAGCAATTTTCATAGTTAAATTCCTTGAAATCCATAATAGTGGGTCTAGCAACATCTAGGGTTTTAATTTCTTCAATCCCACTTTTATCAATTTTAGCATCAAGATCAACAAATTCTGAATTCTTGGAACACCTTCTAGGTAAACGTGGATCATATTCAGTCCCATCATTATTAAGATTCATATTGCAAAACAAAGATCTAATAGGGGACACATCAATAACTTTTAGATCTTAATCTTTATTTTCATAGCAATCCGGTTTAGCAGCCATCTTATTAACTAAGGTAGCCTGCCTATCCGAAATTTCAGAAGTTAATTTCTCAAGATGAACAATTTGGGATCTTAAACCATCGAATTCTTTAGACATATCATCAAGCTCTTTATTCATAAAACTTTTCTGTTCTTTAAGCTCATTTCTGAAGAAACTATTATGCTCAAATTGCAAAACCATGAAACTCCTGACATTGCTTTCGATCTCTTCTAACCTTTTAAGGTGAAGGTCACCAAATTTAGGTAGAGCCATAGTGACAAGCAAGCAAACTAACACACAAGCAAACAAAAAGCAAGCGGGCAAAAAGATACAAATAGAGAAAGAGAGGGAGGATAGAGAGAGAGGGTGAATAAAACGGCAAGGGTGAAGTGGGGGAGAGGAAAACGAGAGGCAAATGGCAAATAATGTAATGCGGGAGATAAGGGTATGTGATGGGTACTTGGTATGTTGACTTTTGCGTAGACCTCCCTGGCAACGGCGCGAGAAATCCTTCTTGCTACCTCTTGAGCACTGCGTTGGTTTTCCCCGAAGAGGAAGGGATGATGCAGCAAAGTAGCGTAAGTATTTCCCTCAGTTTTTTAGAACCAAGGTATCAATCCAGTAGGAGGCTACGCGCGAGTCCCTCGTACCTGCACAAAACAAATAAATCCTCGCAACCAACACGAATAGGGGTTGTCAATCCCTACACGGCCACTTACGAGAGTGAGATCTAGTAGATATGATAAGATAATAGTTTTGGTATTTTAGTGATAAAGATGCAAAGTAAAATAAAAGAAAAGGAAATAACTAAGTAGTAGGAGATTAATATGATAAAGATAGACCCGGGGCCATATGTTTCACTAGTGGCTTCTCTCAAATGAATAAGTATTCTATGGTGGGTGAACAAATTACTGTTGAGCAATTGACAGAACTGAGCATAGTTATGAGAATATCTAGGTTCGATCATGTATATAGGCATCACGTCCGAGACAAGTAGACCAACTCATGCCTGCATCTACTACTATTACTCCACTCATCGACCGCTATCCAGCATGCATCTAGAGTATTAAGTTAAAAACAGAGTAACGCCTTAAGCAAGATGACATGATGTAGAGGGATAAACTCATGCAATATGATGAAAACCCCATCTTGTTATCCTCGATGGCAACAATACAATACGTGCCTTGCTGCCCCAACTGTCACTGGGAAAGGACACCACAAGATTGAACCCAAAGCTATGCACTTCTCCCATTGCAAGAAAGATCAATCTAGTAGGCCAAACCAAACTGATAATTCAAAGAGACTTGCAAAGATAACCAATCATACATAAAAGAATTCAGAGAAGATTCAAATATTGTTCATAGATAGACTTGATCATAAACCCACAATTCATCGATCTCAACAAACACACCGCAAAAATAAGATTACATCGAATGGTTCTCCACAAGAGAGGGGGAGAACATTGTATTGAGATCCAAAAGGAGAGAAGAAGCCATCTAGCTAATAACTATGGACCCGTAGGTCTGAGGTAAACTACTCACACTTCATCGGAGGGGTTATGGTGTTGATGTAGAAGCCCTCCGTGATCGATGCCCCCTCCGGCGGAGCTCCGGAACAGGCCCCAAGATGGGATCTCGTGGATACAGAAAGTTGTGGCGGTGGAATTAGGTTTTTGGCTCCGTATCTGATCGTTTGGGGATACGTAGGTTAGGAGGAAGGAGTACGTCGGTGGAGCAACAAGGGGCCCACGAGGGTGGAGGGCGCGCCTGGGGGGGTAGGTGCGCCCCCTACCTCGTGGCCTCCTCTTTTGTGTCTTGACGTAGGGTCCAAGTCTCCCGGGTCTTGTTTGTTGAGAAAATCACGTTCCCGAAGGTTTCATTCCGTTTGGACTCCGTTTGATATTCCTTTTCTTCGAAACCCTAAAACAGGCAAAAAACAGCAATTCTAGGCTAGGCCTCCGGTTAATAGGTTAGTCCCAAAAATAATATAAAAGTGGAAAATAAAGCCCAATAATGTCCAAAACAGTAGATAATATAGCATGGAGCAACCAAAAATTATAGATACGTTGGAGACGTATCAAACACCATCTCAAAAGATAAGTTAGAAAGAATTACACTCCGGATTGCAAGACGAAGAATGCTTGAACTCCTCAGAAAAGATTCTTGATGAACACTTCGAGAAGGAATTAAATCCTTTATGAATCATCATATAGAGCCTCCATGAAGAACTCCGGTAATAAAAGAATGATCAAACGAAAGGAAAGAGAAGTTGAAAACACAAGGTGAATCCTTGCAATGATTTAGATGAATCTTCGTGGTGATATAATTGAGATAGGTTGGAACTCTTGGAAAAGAAAAGATAAAGCATCTCAAACCGAGAATGTGATATGATGAACCACTCCGGAAAGCAGGAATTGAATTTACTCAATGAAACAAGAATAAGAATTACATTATGCTTATCCTTCACCAATTTAAATTGATGACAAGCAATGGATTTGGCATGCTACTTATTCTCGTAGAATGGGTTAAGATAGATATGGCGCAAACTTGAATAAGGTCCTCAATGATCCACCGGTAGAATTGAAACAACGAATAAATTGATATGATAAACGAAGGAAGAAGAATCTTGGAAGAACCACCATAAGAATTAAAAATGAACAAAGAAAAGATAAGGAAAACACCGGGAAGAATTATAAAAGAACAGAGAAACTTGAGAGATTATAAATACATGAGAACGGAGAGATCATGAACTGATTAGAGGAGATTTGAATGATACACTGGTATGATTTGGAGAATGAGAGCTGAAAGCTGGAATGAATAATTCTGAGATGATGGGCTCCAGAGAAACAAACTGAAAATACTCCTGAATTGCTCCGGATGGGTGGAAGAATTCTCACAATCGAAAACAATTATGAGAGGATGGCATAAGGCTAGAACCATGAATCTTTGAAATAACGTGTAAAATTTGGAGGAAAACTCTTCTTCGGTCTTCAAGATTTGAGAATGACGACGAGAAACACCACCATGAATTGTTGAGGTACTCCGGAAGAATCAAAAGCGAAGAGGTTGAGCCAACGATGAAAAGAATTTGACCGATCTTGGAGAAATACATATGACTGATGATAATTCATTCTTATGTCAAACTTGGAAAATAATTTGAGAGTAACTCCGGGAAAATAGAGGAGTCGGATAAGATCCTGGGAAAAGACCTGTGGGTTAGGGCCCACTCAAAAGAAACACCGTTGAACGATTATTTGAAAAGAGAGATTGCACCGGTTGAATTAAATGGCTTGAATGAGATACCAATCTCGAAAGAGCTTGAACGAATGCAGAGTGGAAACACGAATCTTCAAGATATCTTCAGTGCTCCGGAACAATTGAATAGCAAGCAGGGAATGATTATGAGGTGCACCGGTATGGGAAAAATATTTGAAACGAGGAAAAGGGATATGATCAGCAAAGCTTGAATTGAATCCACCGGAGAAGAAAGAGAACGAATAATGATGAACTTGTAGAGCATCTTCACGAGAACCACCGGGTAAGAACATTGATTGAAAATAATGAAGAGACTTCACATGAATAAAATGGATACTTGATTAAGAAATCTGAATCCTTGAAGAAAAGGGTGGGTGGGCGGGAAAACAAAGACAACTTGGGGGCGGATGAAACGAGCACCGTTGAGAGAACTTAGAATTGAACTTGCGGATGTTGAAATGATCGGAACCACTTGAAGAGAAATGCATCGGTTGAAAAGGATTGACATGACAATCTCGATTATCATGAAGGATTGGCATTCACATAGGAGTATGAGAACACCACTTCAAAAAGGTATGGAATCAACACTTGACTTCGAAGCAACTCGAATACCACAATCAAAACAAAACAAAGGATTGGCTTGCAAAATAAGGCGGAACAAATATATGATAGATCCCATATCGTATCATGTGTCTGTTGGAAAAGATATTCTAGGAGATACTTGAATTCCCACTTATAAACTCCCGAAACTTTTTGGTTATGCAATCAGGTGTTGGGGATACAGGGGAAGCATAATATCTCACCCAAACTAGCAAAACCTACATCCAGCTGTATCCATCCTTCAACACATAACCAAGAAACCTTCAGAAATCATTTACCTCAACCTTTGAAAAGCATCTGTTATACGAGTTATGGCAATACTCCCAAACTCCCGCCCCAGTACTGGGTGGCGTCGAGGTTATCTCACCAACAACTGCATAAAAGAGATTTTCGATGTCGACGAAACTCAGGTATTCCAGAACTGCAACGATAAAATTGTGACGACAACACCTCGGAGCTCAACTCCCGGGACACTGCCACAACCCCTAAATGTCAGGAGGCACCAAGAACAATGTTCTCGTCACAAAACCATCGGAACGATTCCAAGATACCCGCGTGATCCTAAAAAAAAATTCATGAAATTTGAGAAGAGAAGAGTCAATATCTACGTCAGGAGGCCTCACCAGAGCGACGAAGGGACTAAGGAGTAAAAAGAATCCTACTCTCCATTATATATATAATCCTATAAGACTCAAAACATTTTTCTAGACTAAACAACGTCAGCGATTCGATCAAGCAGGGGGCTCCTAATTCAGGAATAGCTCTGATACCAACTTGTAACACCCATGATGCGGCTATATCTCCCACGTGTCGGAGCATCACTTAGAGGCATAGCCGCATAGTAGGCATGTTGCAAGAGGGGTAATCTTTACACATCCCATGTACTGAATAAGAAAGGGATAAAGAGTTGGCTTACAAACGCCACTTTACATAATACATAAATATAGCATTACATCATCCAGAATACAATCAAGGTCCGACTATGGAACCAAATAAAGAAAGACAACCCCTAATGCTAGATCCCCGATCGCCCCGACTGGGCTCCCTACTGATCAACTGGAAACGAAACAACACAATCGAACACGATCTTCATCGAGCTCCTCCTTGAGCTCGGTTGCGTCACCTGCACGGTTGTCATCGGCACCTGTAACTATTTGAAGTAATCTGTGAGTCACGGGGACTCAGCTATCTCACACCCTCGCGATCAAGACTATATAATCTTATGGGCAGGATAGGGTAGTGAGGTGGAGCTGCAGCAAGCACTAGCATATATGGTGGCTAACATACGCAAATGAGAGCGAGAAGAGAAGAAAAGCGCGGTCGTGAACTAGAAGTGATCAAGAGGTGATCCTGAAACTACTTACGTTCAACCATAACACAAGAACCGTGTTCACTTCCCGGACTCCGCCAGAAAGAGACCATCACGGCTACACACGCGGTTGATGCATTTTAATTAAGTCAAGTGTCAAGTTCTCTACAACCGGACATTAACAAATTCCCATCTGCCCATAATCGCGGGCACGACTTTCGAAAGTTCAAAACCCTGCAGGGGTGTCCCAACTTAGCCCATCACAAGCTCTCATGGTCAACGAAGGATATTCCTTCTCCCAGGAAGACCCGATCAGACTCGGAATCCCGGTTACAAGACATGTCGACAATGGTAAAACAAGACCAGCAAGACCGCCCGATGCGCCGACATCCTGATAGGAGCTGCACATATCTCGTTCTCAGGGCAACACCGGATGAACACTACGTATAGCTAAAACTAGCCCTCAGGTTTCCCCGAGGTGGCGCCGCAAGTGGCTCTGGTTCGGACCAACACTTAGACAAGCACTGGCCCGGGGGGGTTAAAATAAAGATGACCCTTGAGTCTGCAGAACCCAAGGGACGGTGATAGGTTGTTAGTGCAAATGTAAAACCAAGGTTGGGCCTTGCTGGAGGAGTTTTATTCAAAGCGAATTGTCAAGGGGTTCCCATAACACCCAATCGCGTAAGGAACGCAAAATCAAGGAACATAACACCGGTATGACGGAAACTAGGGCGGCAAGAGTGGAACAAAACACCAGGCATAAGGCCGAGCCTTCCACCCTTTACTAAGTATATAGGTGCATTAATTAAACAAGATATAATAATGATATCCCAACAATATCCATGTTCCAACATGGAACAAACTTCATCTTCACCTGCAACTAACAACGCTATAAGAGGGGCTGAGCAAAGCGGTAACATAGCCAAACAACGGTTTGCTAGGACAAGGTGGGTTAGAGGCTTGACATGGCAATATGGGAGGCATGATATAGCAAGTGGTAGGTATCACAGCATAGCAATAGAGCGAGCAACTAGTAAGCAAAGATAGAAGTGATTTCGAGGGTATGGTCATCTTGCCTACAAAGTTCTCAGAGTTGACGTAAGCTTGGTCCTCGTAAGCGTACTCAATGGGTTCCTCGATCACGAACTCGTCTCCCGGATCTACCCAAGGCAAGAACACAAGCAAAGGAAAACAACAATCAACCACGGTACAATGCGCAAGCAACATGATGCAAAACATGCCATGATATGTGAGATGTGGTATGCAATGCATATGCGTGCTCCAGAAGGAAAAGATTGAACCAGACATCAACTTGGCAATCCAAGAGTGCCGCTGGAAAGATGAGTTGATTTCGGTCGAAATCGATATAAAGATCACCGGAATCGGATGCACGGTTTGCAAATGGCGAGCAAAACAAGAATGACACAATTCTGCGATTAACAACACGATGCCATATAGAATGCAACAAGAAACTAAGCTACTGCACTCCAACATAACAACAAAGCACATGGCAGTGATATACTCAAGATGCTTGACAAAAGATGAACATTGAGCTACGGCTAAATCACACAAGAGCAGGTTCAAACAAGCATGGCAAAAGTGCAAAAAATAACAGCATCACAGACTTAGTGAGAAAACTAACATGTCAAGAATTAACATCAGAAAGCAATGTTTAGAGCAAGATAACAACATGCTACAGGATCAGATCATAGCAATACAAGGCATGACATGAATCTACTCAAAGCATATAACAATAGTCCCTTAATGACCATAAGCCAAAAAGGAACATGAAGATATGATGGCACCCATGTAAACATAGCAAGTTTCGTTAACATATTCAGACTTAGCAGAAAAACTGGACACGACATAAACAGAATTATGAAGGCACGTTTGCGAGCTCGATGCACTCAACACAAGGCATTGCATGAAAAACTAAGCATACTACCAGCAAGAAGACATGTTCAAGAAGCTATCCATGGCAAGAACAATCTCATAGCATGCATGGATCAACTACAACAACCTTGGCAAAATTGATTAACACGTAAACAATCTGCCAGGAACATTTTATAGCAAAAGTAGAGCAAGATTGAGTCATGCTAGGGCACTCCATAAATGCAAACAGGGGCATGGATGGATAGAGTGTAATCATATGTCAAAATCATCCTTATTGAACTTACCCAAAAGAAGCATTGATCTCTATGTAGCGATATGAATACATGGCATTAAAATAACAGCTAGGAAACGACTTGGTGAAATTCCAAGTCCCTGAAATCAGCAACATCACGAGAGCTACTTTGCGTGCATGTGCTAGTCACCACATTGATCACAAAAATACATGGCATACACCCCTGTAAAGATGGCATGACATAGCCCAAAACACATGTAGAGCTCATGCCCATATGGAGCACACAATAATCGTGGCAAAAATGACAAATGCTCATAAGCTGATAAGAAACAGGAACTAACATTTTATAGCACTCTTGCATCAAACATTTGGGCATCAAGATGGACTCAAACAAGCATGGCACAATGGAACAAAATGAAGAGCACAACATGATGAACATTTGATATCTCATGCATGCAAAACGGATCTACGGATGAGAAGTTATGGCATGATGAATAGTGCTTGAAATTATTGCAGACTGAAAAGACTTGGAGAAAAAGAGGGGGGGTTAGACCTCAGATCTAGGGTTGACTCAGGGGAACGCGGATCGAGGATGACCGGAGCGGGCTCGACGGAGAGGAGGGAGACGACGGTGACCGATCTGGAGAGGGGGAGGAGGTGGCCGGAGCTCACTACCGGCGACGAGGAGCAGAGGAGGCGGCGGGGCGCGCTGCGGACGGAGCGGGTGGCGGCGGCGGTGCCCCGCGGCGGCGGCCGGCGCAGGCGACGGAGAGGCGCGGCGCAGGGCGGCGAAGGCGGCGCCGGCGGACGCGGAATGGAGAAGAACTCCGGTGGCGGCGCGGGATAAGCGGCGGAGAGGCGCGGGCGCGCGGCGGTGCGCGCGGGCCGAGCGGGCCGGCTGCGGGCCCCGCGGGCCGGGCGGCGGGCCGTGGTGGCGGAGGCCACGTGGCAGGCGCTGAGAGGCTGGGAGCGGCGGCGCGGTTACGTCCGGTCCGGGACGGACATGTCCAGCGGGCGAGAGGGGAAAGATCTAGGGTTTCATCCGGGACTTCGGAGGGAAGATGTTTTTATAGGTAGAGGAAGCTAGGAGAGTCCAAATGGGGTGCGGTTTTCGGCCATGCGATCGTGATCGAACGGCCGAGAGGATGGAGGGGGTTTGAAAGGGTTTTCGGCCACTTTGGAGGGGTGTTGGGCTGCAACACACACGAGGCCTTTACGGTTCCTCGGTTAACCGTTGGAGTATCAAACGGACTCCAAATGGCACGAAACTTGACGGACGGTCTACCGGTGGCGTACCAAGGCCGCTTGGAAAATCTGGGTCCATTCGAGAAAATTTAACGCCCGCTCACGAAAAAAGACAAAAGGGGGCGCCGGAGGACATAAGAGAGCCGGAATGCAAAACGGACAACGGGGAAAATGCTCGAATGCATGAGACAAACACGTATGCAAATGCGATGCACATGATGACATGATATGAAATGCATGACACGCAAACAAATGACAAGGCAACAACAACGAATAACTGGAAGACACCTGGCGCAATGGTCTCGGGGCGTTACAGTAAGCCGCCACATCAAATAACGGAGCCGTCGTGCACACAACCGACGGAAACCGACGCTAAGTTAACCCTAGAAAGAAGAAACCCACATTAGCCCGCGTGATCACTGTGTATATCACGACGAGCAGCACTACCAGAACAAGATGTGCGATGACCTGGACCGCCGGAAAGCTAGGTTACCCGCCCCGCTAGGTTAACCACTACGACGATAACAGCGGCAGGATGCTGCCGCGAGCAAGACAAATATGGGGAAACGGGATACGGTGCCTGCGAGCGCTGGAGGTTCACGACGGTGCCGCGCGCGCTCTCGGACGAGATCACTGCCGCCGATATTTCTACAGAACCTCAACAGAATGATGGAAGAGCTGCGTGAATGATGGAGCTGCGTGATTGATGTATCGGCCGTCGGCAGGTCATACCTGGTCGTGGGGTCGTGTCATCTTTTTTTCGAGATGTCACCGTATACAGACGTATGGGTTATACGGGTTATACGGGGCTTGGATATGGGCAGCGGCAGGCCGGAGAAAAAAAAATATGACGGGGATCAAGAATACCCCTAGGAAATTGAGTTAGGGGGGTGAACCGGAGCAAGGCTCCTGTCTATCGGGCATGAACCCTGTTCGTGACATTTCAAGCAGGGTGCCCTCTTCCAGACTTGTTCTCTGAATATGAAACCACAGGTCCAAGTAAGCACGCGCGGAGGAAAACGATTGCATGCATATCCAATCGCACCGCTGCGCAACTACGTACGTACGTGCTTGGGCCGCCTATACCGTGCACCACGATGCACGTCAGACAAAGTGAACGCGTGCTTCTCCCGTGATGCATCCACACGCCTCAAACTGGCTGGCCGATGGCTATTTAAGCTCGATCTTCTCCCATATCGATCTGCACCAAGACAGCTTACTACTAGCTAGCTAGAGATCAGTTAACAGCTGATTGTGGACACCAGCTACGTACGTACACATCCTCGCTCACAGGTTGCAAAATGGCTTCTCTCTCGAGTAGTCCATGGCTTCATCTCCTACTGCTTCTCGTGGCCATGGGCGGCACGTTCGCGGCCGCCGGTGGCAGCGGGAACCCCACCGCCGGGTTCCAGAAGGTGCAGCTCGCCGACGGCGATTTCCAGGTGCAGAGCCCGTACAACGTGCCGGAGAGCCAGCGGTTCCAGTACCGCAACGGTGTGCGGACGTTCTGGGTGCACCGAAATGACAAGCCCTTCAACACCGTCACCCACACCAACCCGCGCTCTGAAGTCAAGCTCCGGGTAAGTACATAGCAGCACATTGTTGAGATTCCTCCTGCCATGGAGTCACATAATATATGATCTATGCGCTTCCAGGGTCACGACTACTCGTCGGGGGTGTGGCAATTCGAGGGCTATGGCTACGTGCCGTCGGGGACCTCCGGCGTGTCGGTGATGCAGATCCACAACGAGGAGGGCGCCGCGCACTCGACGGTGTTGATGTTGCACGTCTACGACGGCGTCCTTCGGTTCTACAGCGGGGCGGCCATCGAGCCCGACATCTACGACCGGTGGTTCCGCCTCAACGTGATGCACGACGTCGGCGCGTCCACGGTGGCCGTGTACGTCGACGGCGAGCGAAAGTTCAGCACCAGCGTGACCCCCAGCGAGTCCTACTACTTCAAGTTTGGGGTGTACATGCAGCACCATGACCAATCCAGCTGCATGGAGTCACGATGGACCAACGTCACGCTTTATACTAAGCACTAGGCGGTAGATAGCCATGTCTGTTT